>NC_090816.1:12120452-12442011 GCF_000390325.3 Nicotiana tomentosiformis | reverse complement strand
GGATAACTGAACCAATCCAGAATACCTAATCCTTAAAAAATCGGGAAGGATTCAAATCCCAACATTTTCCTGTCAAACATACCAACTTTCCCTATATGGCATTAACTCTTAAGAGCTATGTTTGACGGTTTCAGTTCATTTCGGAAGTTAAACAACAAGGAAGGACAATGCAAGGACTTATAATTTTCGGAAAAGAGGTTAGTATAACTTTTAAAACACGAGAAAGAAATTGCAATAGCTTTTAGAAACATAGATACAAGATTAGTGCTATAAACATCAATCCATAAACTGCAAATGCCAGAACTCAAACTTCTACGAGTAACACATGTTCAAGAAATAGAACCCCGTGTTCACGTCCTTGAGGACCATAACTATTAATGCATAGGGGGCTCTAATGGACCATGCCTAAACCAGATCTAGAATCCCAAGAAAGAAAAAAATAGATCAAGTTGTGGAAATGTTGAACAAATCCCAAGAGTGCAAAGCGCCTCAAATATATCATAAAAGAAAAGGATGCTGAAAAATGTTGAACAAAAATGGGCATCATCATCAGATTAGTAAGTTGTAAGTATTTTTTTTATCTAATTACAATGGTTTGTAATCTTAATGCTAATCTAATTTTCAATTCAAGCGGATAGTGATCAGACAATGATTCCTAATTACTATTAGGATCACAAACCATGACAACTAAAAATAGCAGTATAAGATGCTTGACAGGAGATGCTCCGCTTCCATAATCATAATATCAGGCCTGGCTATCGAGCTGAGCTCGGGCTCTCTGCTCAAACGAAGCTTTTAAGTGGCAATCAAAGGTTCAGTTAAATCTTTATGATAACTGAATAAGCTCCTATGATCTAAATTAAAAATTCGAATTTGAATATAGTTTCTTCAAAAAAAAAAAGAAGTTGATATTCTATCAAAATTACAGTAGATGCAGTGGTATTCTTTATCCACTGACTTAAAAATCCTTGACCCACCTAGTTGCTTATACGATCTAAGGAGAATTACTCGACTGATTCATTATGTGACCGACAATTTGACTGTCAAAACTCTATATGGCATGGAATTAGATAAGGAAAAACAAGGAAAACATAAAATCAAAATTGAAGTACATACGAATAAGTCAGATTCCAAAATTCTTGAAAAAAAAAGTGAAAAAGGAAAGGACCTGGACGATCCAGAGGGCGGTGGTAGTGGCGGCAACACCCCAAGTAGCGGCGGCCTGTATATCGGTGGACTGAGGACGCAATTTGGGCCGCAGGAAGTTGAAGAGTCCGGTACTGGTCATCTTCGGCGTTGTTAATTTCTCCGTTCACTGTAACTGAAGAAAGCTAACGTCTCCGGTCGTTATATAGAACATTTCTTTATTTTTTCTTAAAATAAATAAAAATACGTGTTTCTTTACAATACCTTTCTAGAAAAATCTTAAGAAAATGGCCTCCAATCATAGTTTTGGGCTCCTCGTGATTGCCAAAATTTTGGGGCGAAATTTAAAAAATAATCAAATTTATAGATGGTAATTGAAAGATACCCACAGTTTCAAAATTTAATTATTTTTCATGTAAAGATAAATTTGAACAAAAATACTTTTCAAAATTCGAAAAATATTCAAGCATAATATACTGGAGTTCCAGCATAATATACTTGTCCAGCATAATATGCTGTAAGTTCATACACAGATGCTCCAATCTCCAGTATATTATGGTGAAACTTTCCGTATGTTGGAGTTCCAGCATAATATGCTAGAAGTTCATACACAGGTGTACCAATCTCCAATATATTATGTTGGAACTTTCTGTGTTGCAACAAAATAGTGGCTATTTTTCAATGACTTTGCAAACGCTGGCTATTTTTCAATTATCAGTCCGAAAATTGACTAGCGCGTGCTATTTTCACAAAATTTTGCTTAACCTATAGTTATAGTAATGGTTAGAATTTTTCCTAGCAACCCGTCAAGTTTTATGGCAAGTATTGGTGATCATCTATGAAAAATTTCGATGATTAGCTTTTGTGATAAATCCTAGTGATCACCGCATGAAAAGTTTCTGCAATTGCAAGAAGTGGTTCCAAAAATTATAGCCGAAGTCTATTTTCTTAATATTTTTGTTAACAAGGTCAAAATCTAAACAGCCGTACCGAATGATTCTATTTGTGCAAATTATGCAAATTACCCTTCAATAATCACTTCTAATTGAGTCTTCAACTGATTAAACATAGTAAGTTGTCTTAAGAAAATATATTCGAATATATAAAAACGTGTGTCACAATTGTTCACGCCCTAAGCATTCGAAACCTAATGATTGAATCCGTATATAAGATAAATTTATTTGCGATAGCTAACTATATTGAATACGTAATGATTTTTTTTACCTTTCGTTCATTCCAATTCCTTTCGTTATATTGACTAATATTCCACCATAAGGTATCAACAATTATAGAGAAAGTTACACAAAATCTCTTGTATCGTGACTTAGAGCCCTTTTGGCCAAATTGCCAAAAATTACTTATTTTGAAAAGTGTTTTTGTTCAAAAGTACTTTTTGAATAAATAATTTTGCAAAATAGTAGTTTGTGTTTGGCCAATTCATTTGAGTAGTGCTTTTTGCAAGCTCATTGTGTTTGACCAATCTTTCTAAAAAGTACTTTTAAGTATCAAATTACGAAAAAAGATAATAAAGGTTCGGCTTGCGGTTAGTATTATTTAAAAAAATATTTATTATAAAAGAATTAATTTAAAAATAAAACATAGAATTAAAATATAAATTAAAAATTCTAATCAATATAGGATATAGTTATTCTAAAGCAATAACATTGAGTATCTATTATTACGTATTGTTTACATGAAAAAATAAATATATCAAAATATATTATTCAATATAAATTAAAAATTTACTCTTAGTAATAGGAGAAGGAGAATAAAAATATGATTAAAATAAACAAGAGAAAAAGGTATAGTAGACAAAAATGAAAAGGAAAAGAAATAGAAAAATATTATATTAATGAGGAATAATTTAAAAAATATAAATTTATTGTAAGGTTATTTCTTGAACAAATTAATTTTTTGCTTCTGCTTCTTGGAAGAAACTAGAATTTATAGCTTCTTCCCAAAAAAAAAATACTTATGCTACTAATCAAAAGTAATTTTCCATCTTTGCTAAAAACCTCAAATTTCCAAAAAGTACTTTTTTGTCAAAAAAAATTAAATAAATTTGGCCTCCTAGCAGCTTGGCCAATCATTCTTTTAATTATGGTTATACCTTATATTTTATAGCGAAGATCATAAAGATATTAGCTTTTTAGTACTTTTTCATAATAATATAAGAGAATTAAGTGTCTAGTTTTAAAAATGACTTTGGCAAGTACGTGGGCTTCTTCGTCTTCCATAACAGGCCTACCAACAGGGATTTTCAATTCATCATTAACAACATGAACACTAAGTTGGTTGGTTGAAAAATAAAGATGTTAAACATGTGTGGCCGTACAACCTTGGCAAAGGCAAGCCTAAGAAGTATTCCCAACCATGTCATGCAATACATAAAATTGCCATCACACATTACCAATCAAATTGACATAATTCAAAGTAACTTTATATAGGGCACCACAACAGAAAAAAGAAAATGCACCTGATCAAATGGAATATTGTCATTAAACCAAAAAATATGGAGGGGGGGGGGGGAGGAGGGGGGATTGGCTTACAACAAGCTCAAATGAAAAATAAAGCCAACCTCGCTAGCCAGGCTTAGAGGTTGTACCAAAACACTCACATAGTGTGGGCTAGGGTCTTAACGGGGAAGCACTGCAGTGAAAGGTAGAGTAGGGCAAAAGAAGACTAGGACTTGGTAGTGTATTCAAGAGGGATGGAAGGTATGCATTAAAGCTTCTAGATGGATAGTCCATAAAGGGAATAAAGGCCTCATTTGTTTTTTTTAAAGATTAAGACGTTTGAATTTGAATACAAGTCTGAATAATAATATGTGTATTAAGATTAAGACATCTAAATCTGAATACACATCTTAAAGTTAAGATGTGTATTAAGATCTGAATACTAAATGATTAAGATTATTTATTTTTTAACATCTAAATATATAAAATTTACGTTTATTTGAAAATTAATAAACATAAAATTCAAATAAAATACTAATTAATCTAATATTCCATCACTAAAATATATAGCTTTTTAAAATATGATAGTTCTTGGTAGTGATGGCTAACAGTAGTGCTTGTAAATGCCGACTAAAAGCGGTGTTTGGTGGTATATTTGGTTGATGGTGATAGTTTAGGGTAGTAGCTAGTGGTGATTGGTAGTGGTCGCTATTATGATTGAGGATGGTGGTGGTGGGTGGTGATAGTTAATAATGGTGGGTGGTGATGGTGGTAGTTGTGATAGAGGAAGATGGTGGTGGGGGTGGTAATTTATAATGATGGGCAGTGCCAGCTATGGTTATTGATGAAGATGGGATGATTAGTTGTGGTAGTTGAGGTGGATGAGTATTGGTTGTCGTTGAGAATGATGGTGGTGGGAGTGGTGGGGATGGTGGGTGGTGGTAGTCGACAATGGTGGTGGTTATGCTTGAGGATTATGGTGGTGATGGTTGAGTATGGTGGTGGTTGATAATGGTAGGCAGTGACGACACTTAATAATGAATATGGATAATAGCATCTTAATGAAATTAAGTATTTGTTATAGATCGTAATGATACATACCTATTCAGACCCATTAAGTGGCTGTGAAGTAAAAAAACAAACACAAAATTAAGATTCATACTTTAAAAAGAAACGCACTTAATGTCTAAGATCTGAATGATTAAGATTCAGACCTACATTAAATGCAAATAAATGAGGCCAAAGTCAACTTCCTAGTTGATAAATTGGATCCCCAATATGCAACCACTAAGCTACATTCTACATGGCCCTTGGCATAACAATGATCTAACTTTAAAGATTAAATCCATTCACTCAAATGGGGAATGGAACCTCAATGCCATACAATACCCCATTCCCATGGATATAACCAATGTTATTTAGTCGACCTTCATCCCTACTACTATCAACACTGATGAAAATCTGGAACCTCACTAATAATGGGATTTTCAGCACAAAATCAGCCTACTACCTCATTAACTCTCAATTGGACCATAATAATGGTCACGATGACCACTTTAGTTGGATTTGGAAACTCAAAGTTTCAAATAAAATTAAAATGTTTACATGGCTAGTGTAACACAACAAGCTGCCAACTGGAAAATATCTAAGCAACATTGGCTTAAATGTCAGTCCCACATTTTCTTTGAATGCATCAATGCAAAACTTTCTGGTTGAAACTTGGGAACAAACCTGGAATAAGGTTAAAAGCATATCTTTCAATGACTCAATTGACTGGAAATTTCTTCTTCTGGAGCATCTGGCTCACTAGGAACAACATTTTTTTGGGGAAAAAAAATAAGAGAAACTACATCCCTATTGACAAAATAATTGCTAGAGCTACATAATACTACCATATTGCAGTGCATCACAGTGATAGAAAAAACACAACTACAATCTATATCAAATGGGATCCCCCACCAAGTGGCTCATACAAACTCAACACTGACTGAGCTGCATGTCCAAAAGTAGGAGTAATGGGGTTTGGGGGAGTTTTCAGAAACAATAGAGGGGACTGGGTATTAGGTTACATGAAGAGCATCTCACATACCACCAGTGTTGGGGCAGAACTACATGCCTGTTGGTAGGGCCTAAAAATAGCTCTTGAACAAAAATTCATACCCCCTAGAGATTAACATTGATTATGTACAAATTACTAATATGATAAAAGAGGAAAATCTTCATTATAATTCTATTATTTTTTATTGCAGGTCATCAAGGAGCAACTGAGAAATCCAGTACTAGGACATAGTTTCAGGGTGCAAAACCAGGTAGCGGACCTCCTTGCAAAAGAAGAAGCAAGAAAGGGAGTTTTGGGAATAACATAATTTTTGGCAATTCCTCCGATGTTTGTAAACAAGACAATGTGGGCAAACATCCTAGGAACTGTATTTGCAAGAAATGTTAAGGATTGTAATCCTAATGTAGTGTCAAACAATAACAATGAAACTAATGAGACCTTAGACTCTCAAACGATGTTGTAACCATTTTGAACCTCTTCGTGTATATATACACACACGAAGAGGAGTATCCAGTTCACCAAAAAACAAAAACAAATAACAATACTTATATCTACATACATTTTCACTATAATAACAAATTATCAATATTGAATTATAAAATAAATGTTTTCTTTCTTCTATTTTATCTAATGTACGACCACGAAATTTAAGAAATAAATACTTTTTAAAAGGCAAAATATATAGCTTATCCCCGGAACTTAGAATCAAATCTCTACGACACACCTTCTGAGCACGGGCAATCTTTTACACACCTAACCTTTTCAAAATGTGTTTAACACACACCAATTTTTTTCTTGAACAATTTTTTATTTGGAGACTGCATCCACATGCCAATCAAATTGCGACACATGTCATCACTCAACTTTAAATAAATATATATCTAAAATAAACCTTAATTGATTAAACTTTTTCCAACAAAAGATTATGTTACCTTCGCCCCCCTCCCATCAACTTCCTCCTCCTCCACCGTCTACCCTCTTCTCCAAGCCCCCTTTCCATCGATTTCCACCTCTAAGGCTTTAAGCCCTCCCCCTTGTATACTTTAAAAACACGAGCAATAGCTAGTAACAAGAATTCAACAAATACTTTCAGATGAAGAAATTACAAAACTTTATTATAACTCAAGAACATCAAACTGCGTAATATTTGTTTAAACTCAAAGATTGAAGACATAAATGGCATGTCCTGAAGATCTTAGTTCTGTGTTTAACTCAAACTACACTATTTTGTATAGAGAAGGTAAAGGCTTTCATGGCTACTATCAACAACTAGGTTAATTTGAGAAGAAAAAAAAGACAGGCTTCAATGGTGAATGTATGGTGTTTCTTGGCAGGTGGGTGTTAGTTAGGATGGTGGAGAAATTGCGGAGAAACGACGGTGGAAGGTGGGTGTTGGATTTGGCGGAGTATAGGCATTGAATTGGTTTTGGAAAATGAAAAAAAATAAAAAATAAAGAAAGAAAATAATTTTTTATTGTTCACGCGCCTTATTTTATTGGTAAAACACGCACTGGCCACGTCGGCAAGAAGGTATGTATTAGATAAACTTCAAATAGGTTGGGTGTGTAAAATGTTGTGCGTGATCAGAAAGTGTGTCATATGGATTTGACACTAAGTTTTGGGGACAAACTATGTATTTTGCCCTTTTTAAAACTTATGGTTTAAAACAAGTCATAAATATTTGTTTGATTATAAATCATCTTATTAATGGTAAAATAAAATTTTTTAAGTTAAATTATTTTTTAATATATAAAAATATTATTTTTATTGATTTGTTTTTTAAAAATGCATCACATTATTTTTCCGTTATTTTTTTCACAGTACGGGTTAAATGGTCTCCTTCTTCACAGTACGGGCAAGGGACAAAAGGCTGTCGTAGACCGCGAAGCACTAAAATATCAAGTTATCACTACAGTTCCCATTTATGCCGCGTATTGTGTGTGTGTGTGTGTGTGTAACAGAGTCGTTATTTTTCTGGTTCCGTCTCCTCGTCGGTGATCGGAGATCGGAGATCGGTGAGATTCTACAATGTTTAATTTCCTGAAAGGCGTCGTCAGCGGATCTGGAACAGGCCTCAAAGATCTGCCTTATAGTATCGGCGAACCTTATTCCTCTGCTTGGGGCTCTTGGGTTCACTACCGTGGCACCTCCAAGGTCGGATACACAGACATCATTTCGACGTAGTTTTGATTTATTTTCTGCTCCAAGTTGAAATAATGGTTTAGCTTTTATGTTTTCAATTTGCTACGATGATATGTGTTGTTTATTGTTGATAGTACAGTCAAACCTGTCTAAAATGATATCATTTTCCGGACATTTTTTGGCTGCTATAGCGAAATGTTGTTATAGAAAACACATAATATAAACATTAACATTAAAAATCGGATCCAAAAATAACTTAGTTGTTATAGTGAAATGTTGATGTCAAGATGGTTGTTATAGAGAGGTTTGACAATATCTTTATATATTGGAGCGTGTGATGAGGACTCGTAAATGCACTGGGATTTAAATTTTGCTACATTGTAAGAGATCTTTTAAGTAGTACATGGAAGCTTACTACTAGTTCAATTTTACTACATTGTAAGAGATCTTTTAAGTAGTGGAGTTTTGATCTCATGTTTTTTAACTCTTCACATTGAAGAGATTTTCACGTAAAAATTTGGTGTCTCTTGTGCGATTGATCTTTGCCATGCTATATTTATTGTTGGTGTGTGTACTGATAAATAAATGAACTTTCGGAGTAACTGAACCCCAAAAGCTAGCTCAAGCCCATCCCGTTAGACTCTGACACCACATCTGTAGCATGGATAATATAAAATGGGGGCCCATCATATGGCAAAATAATGATGAATTGGAATGTGTCTGGCTTTGATACAATAAAGAAATGGACCTCGAGCCTAACTCAACCGCAAAAGCTAACTCAAGAGGTGAAGATTGCTCAAGCCATATAAAGATATCTCCCATCCCATGAGAGTCCGATTTGGGACTTTGACATGTATTATGGCTGCCCATACCCGTTAGTGCTTGAGTTTGCTTGCTCCTCGTGATTCAAATAGATTGGCGAAGTTTAGGCTGGGAATTTTTTTCGTTGCTATCTTTACCGTGCATTTGTAGTGCTTGTTCTTCCTAACAGATCCAAAGCTCTTTCGTCTCGGACCATTTGCATGGATCTTCTTCCACTTCAGGTAGATATGGTTCTGTCGAATAAAAAAAAAACCCACTTCCTGTGTCTTTGCCATAAAGAGGAATGCCCTTCGTGAAGAAAGCAGCCAATCGAGGGAATCGAGAAATGAAGTGGTCCAAGTATAGAAAAAGTTCATGAGAAAGGAAGCTATGATAAGGATACCAAGGGATCATCCTCTCAATAGGATTGAAAGAAAGAATTCTCGTAGGAAGAACTTAGATGGTTTCTTGAAGCATCCTTTACTTCGTTGTACACAGTAGCAGTTTGCCAAGTGGTAGAATGAGGACCATCGGATCGGGGTGTGAAGGCTATAACATAGAGTTGGAGGCCTTTTTGGGACATCCAGAGAAGCCATCCCATTCAAGAAGCCCCTACTCTCATATACTATTCGTCTTGGTGATAGAGGCTCAAGATGATGGATAGAGTTGTAGTACAACTGTAGAAGACTATTTGAAGGGCTTTACAGTCAGTAGCAGGCAGGATAGTTCAAGTCTCACACTTTTTTGATGAAGAAGTTCAAGTCTCACACTTACTATTTGCAAATGATAGTCTAGTGTTTTTTTGATAATGAATCTCAATTAACATATTTGAGACAAGTGCTACTGCGTTTGCAAATAGTTTGCACTTTGCAGACTAAAGATCAATTTAAATAAGTGTGAAATTATCCAGGTGGGAGAGACTCACAACATTAAGCATAGGCTGCATAGCACAACTGTTCAATTGCAGTAGGTCACTTCCTATGACTGAGCTAAACTTGTCGCTAGGCATGTCATATAAATATTGCACATTTCATACAAAATTTCTCAATTCCTTGATTTCCTTATGGCCCATTTCATGCTTACTTAAATTTTCATAAATTTCCTATCATAAATAATTGAATGATGTGGTTTATGCAGTAGAATCCTTGCCATGGAACCACAAAATTAATCCTTATATGAACGGGATTGTGACTGTAATTTGCGGGATTCCATCTTAAACATTAAAATCGATAAACTGTAAGATGTATCATACACTTATTTAATGTAGACATCTTACCACTAGCTATGTGCCATTTTGGCCTTTTTTTCCCTTCAGTTTTCCAGTATGCAAATTAGTTGGTTGACATCAAGTAATTCATTTTGGCTTCTCTCTTCAAACAGGATGATGGGACTCCTGTGTCAATATTTGCTCTCTCAGGAAGTAACACAAATGATGGACATCTAGCTGCTGGACGAAACGGAGTAAAGAGACTTCGTACGGTAAGCTAATCATTGTTTGTAAATCAAGAGGTTGTAGTCAGAGTATTGCTTCTCATTTTTTAGCTTAAGGACATAGTTCGAACTAATTATTGGAGTCCTTCATGCTAACTTTTTCTTCTTTCGATATTTCAGGTTAGGCATCCAAATATTTTGTCATTTCTTCACAGCACTGAAGCTGAAAATTTTGATGGTTCTACTACTAAGGTTATCATCTATATTGTTACTGAACCTGTCATGCCACTCTCGGAAAAGCTTAAGGAATTAGGATTAAAAGGTACCCAAAGGTATGAATTTACCAAGGCTCATTGACTTCTTAACATTCTATTCTTAAGAAGATTGATTACGTGACTTACTTGAATTACAATAATGGTAGCATGATGTAATTTTTGAGCAGCTGCTGTGTCAAAATGTATAATCTTCAACTTTTATTGCCTATAATATTTCATAAGCTTCCAGAGGTTCAACCTGGAATTAATGTGCTTTCCTATTTATTTTCCAGAATTTGGTATCTATAGTCCATTATAAGGCATCAATTTTATTTTCTGAAGAACAGCCCCAAGACTTCAGTTTAGCAGTAAGAGCGCATCACGTGATGTGTGGATTAGGGTGCAACAAGCAGACCTGCAATAAATCCGACCATCACTAAAGAACTCTCATAGATTAAAACAAATAGAAAACAACTTTTGGAAAGGCCATTAGCTGAGATCTAAGATTCCTCACGTATAATAAATGCTGTTTGTCAAACACTGCATCTTGTCAGAACTCAAATTGTTCTTATCCCAAAAAATGATAGTGTGCAGGACGACTAGTTCCTGCAAATCCAACATTGCTAACTCATTGACTTGAATCAACAACATCTTAATAAAAGCCCCCTTTGCTAGAACTCATATGGAGCTTTCTTCCAAATAAAGACTTTGTAATGTATACTTTAGAAATCCAAAATTAACAACTTACATACTAAACAAATGATTAACACTTGACCTGAAATACAACTTGGCTGCATAAATCAAAAATCAAATTCAGTAGGATGACAAACTTTTTGTCAACCATAGTACTTGCATTTGGTGATTTCAAGTCAAGCTGTTAGAGAAAATAACATGTAGCTAAGCATAAAGGGGAATTGACCAACATATTAACCAACAAATTCGCAAACCTCACTTGGCCACTCAAGCATTAATTACCAGCCGAGTTTCTTTATCTTAAATTTAAAAATTAACTGCACCCAAATGAGGACTTTTTTAAATCACCAATGTAATTTTTTTTGATAAGTTTAAGCACAATCAGGTAAGAAGAGCAAAATTGTTACTCCCTCCGGTCCATAATAAGTGACTTTTTAGCCTTTGGCACACCCCTTAAGAAAATACGAACTCCTAGAGAAAAAAAGACGTATTCACTAAATTACCTTTAATTAATTGTTACCTTGACACATTGGGATATGTAAATAAGGACAAATTTTGGAAAAATAGAATTAATTCCTTCTTGATTATGTAAAAGGATACTTATTTTGGACCAAAATAAAGAGACAAAAGGTTCACTTATTATGGACCGCAGGGAGTACCTGGTAGAATGTTTCCACTCCCGTCTGCCTAATTTCTGTCATTGTGGTTGTTCGCTAGAAGTCGTGTATCCTGGAATCAACTCTCTTTCAGGCATAGAAGGATTGTTTCAATATAAAATTGGAGATTTGACGTAGTTATTTAGTTCTCCTCACTCCCCCCAAAATTGCTTCTTTCAGGAAAGGGCATCTCTTTACCATGTCATATCATGTTGATGAGTTGATCTATCTTGTTCTTGTTCTGCTTATTTTCCTTTGAAGGGACACTTTGAAAGGGTGGGTACACAATGTTGGTTTTGAAAAACATAATTCTAGTATTTCACGACCAGAATCTTGCCAAATAATTAAACCATTGTTGCAAAATTTCAGCTCTTGAAGGCTGAAGCTACTAGACAACTAAGAAAATTGAGCTTAACATTACCTGGTCATCAGGAAAAAACCGATGCAAAATTGCAAGCTAAAATATATTAAAAAAAAGCTTCAGAAGAACCTTGCAATTCGAGGACTAGAAAGAGTTTTTTGAGCCAGAATTCTATGATTAACCTCTCCCTTCCACCGACTTACTCCACAAGAACTATCCCTTTCCCCAGAAAACCATCCATTATTTACTATCCACTTTGTGAACTATGTAGCATGAGTAAGGGAGATATTGGGCCTGGGCATGGCATAATAGTAATATGGTAGAAGAGACAAGATACGATGAGGCAATGACAAATTAAATATTCATTAAAAGTTCCAATAAATGTCATTCCCTCTATCTCAAATTGAATTACTGGGCACACGTTCCTTTTCAACTTGGCAATTCCTTGGTGTATCTAGATATTACATTAGCGTCCTGTATCTGAAGCTATGCTGTAGTTTTCAGAACTTGTGTTTTAATCTCTACCTTATTTGATGATGGCAGGGACGAGTATTATGCCTGGGGTTTGCATCGAATAGCCAAAGCTGTGAGCTTCTTAAATAACGATTGCAAACTTGTAAGTATGCTTTTGATTAAATTTCATTTGTTCCCCTTGTTGAAGGAGTGCATCTATGGGAGCTACTTCCCGAGGAAGTGAAAGTTCTGATATTAGGATAAAAATAGAATTTTGTAGCAGAGATTTGTTTATTGATGCTTCTTATGAATATCTAAATGGTTGAGCTATATTGATTATTCACGTTGTACATAGAGGTTATGACTCATAAGTTGGATTATTAGCTTCATTATACATTCCTTGATGCATCCAAATGCTGAAGAGCTCTTCAAGCTTGGGCCAAGCATACCTCATGAAGTCTGAAATATTATTCTTTCATCCGTGGTGAAAGCTTCATCTAATTAAACTAGAGGTTGACTTGGATCTGATCCTCTGGACATAGTGATTAGGAGTAATTAATTGTATATATATGATGTAGTTGTTACTTTTTTCGTACTGGTAGCTTTTGAGCTCATTTAATTAATCTTCTTCTTGCAAACTTTACCGGATCACTCGAATATTTGATGGATTATTTTGAGTTGCATTTTTACTAGTGCAGGTTCATGGAAATGTTTGTCTGGCTAGTGTTGTTGTTACGCAAACTCTGGATTGGAAGTTGCACGCCTTTGATGTACTTTCTGAGTTTGATGGACAAAATGAATCTTCTGTTGGACCAATGCTGGTAAACTATGATTCTGAATTAAACATTCTTTTCACTTTTTATGCCATACCAAACCTCGTCTTTAACTCTGAATCACAGGGTGGGTAGCTACAGATTTTTTATTTGATCTTTGTAGATAGCATTCAAAGAAAAGATAGGAAAAATAGAAACGTAATATCTGTTTCTTCGAGCGTACAACATGATGAACTAATTATCCTTGAAAGTTTTTCTTTTAATTCCTCTTTTAGCAGAAGAACTGTATTTTCCTTCAGAGGATTTATATAGTCGAGTCAACAGATTTGGGATAGAAGTGCAGTTGATTGATTGGTTGATGCTATTCTCCAGTATCTCATGCTTCACTGTTGTTTTCATTTTTTCCTTCGTCACACAGCAATACAAGTTCATTGTTTGTGTTTATTTGTGTGCAGCAATATGATTGGCTTATTGGTGCACAATACAAATCCCAGGAACTGCTGAAGTCTGACTGGACGACAATCAGAAAATCTCCACCTTGGGCTACAGATTCTTGGGGTTTAGGTAAGTATTTTCTGATTAATTGTCATTATTATTGAATGGTAATAGAATGATAAGACTAAAAAGTTTTGGCTCTCTATTTTCTGAGGTTTTACTTTTCTGATATTGGAATATAGGTTGCAGTTAATCAGTTATGGACCTTACCATGTTACCAAGAGTGTAGAAAAAACTACAATGCTTTAACGTTCAACATTTCCTCGGCTAATGAAATGATTGCTTCTGCTGTACCTCCTTTCTTAGATATAGTCATTGTTATGATGCTTGACTATTTATTATGGAGTCACCATTTTCTGGATGCAAAATGGACATGAGAGCTTTTTGCTTATCTATCAAATGCTCTAGAGTTCTTAAATGTTCTTTTTCACCTGCAAATTAATCTTTTGATGCTGTGGAATTGCTAGGCTGTCTTATCTATGAACTGTTTTCTGGTACCAAGTTGAGCAAAACAGAGGAGCTGCGCAACACTGCTTCTATTCCAAAGGTATACTGCAAATTCATTGATTGATTTGCTTCTCTTTATAACCTGTCCGGTTATACTCTTCTTTTCGTCCAGTGCGTTTTGAAAAATTCATTTCATTTGCTATTGGCTTATTTTCCTGTCTCACAGTCTCTACTTCCAGATTATCAGCGTCTCTTGAGCTCTATGCCTGCTCGCAGGTTGAATTCATCAAAGCTTCTCGAAAATAATGGTAATATTTTTTCTTCGATTTTATTTTTTGTATCTTATTTATGTTCTCAAGCTGTCCAAGCTCCGTACATCATATGACTAATACTTTTCTCCTATTCTACTGTTAAACTGTTGTTTTCTCATTGAATTTAGTGATTGCGGGTATTAATTTCAATAAGTTCTAAGTCATTACTCATCTAGTAGCAGGTATGAGCTCAATGTATGTTTGAAAATGCATTTATCACCATCTGCCTGTGGTCCATGTTTCAATCCAAGGACTCAATGCTGATTTGGTTTTACTCTCCACATATAGCTAACCATTACTCATCTAGGATAATTCAGACAGCTTTTTAAAGCTGATCTATTAATGTGGTTTTTGCACTATTTTACGATTTTCTTATTCTTCCTTATCTTCCTACAACCCATGAACAAGAACAGGTCATTTTCTCTTGTTTCTTTTATGAACCAGTTTTTGTTGTTGTGACATATTCGAGTAAAAGAATGATTGCGGGATTCTGTAACACGCCAATCATGACAGTCTTAGCCTCCAATTGATCTCTACTCCATCGAAGATAATCATGTCAATTTTCTGTATTTTGCTTTTGTCATTGTTGGTTTAGTCTAATTTGGTATATTTACCCCTCACAATGGCTTTGCCTTCTATAACTTTATCTTACACCTGGTTGCATGCTAGTTTATTAATTTATATTGATGCCCCTCTTGCTTGGTGAATCAGGATGAGTCAAACAGGTAGCCTCTTGGCAGAACTAAATGAAAGCTGAATTACAACTTAGACATTCGTGTTTATATATACTAGCTTTAGAGTAAGTGTGTTGCACGTGCTAATAAACTAAAAATTACATACAAGAAGAATAAATTATGTAAAATAAAAATGGGCATTAAAATTGATGCGATATTCATTTTATTGTATTTTAAAAACGACAACAATAATGTTGTTATATTGACTCGTTTATTGAATTTAAAATAATTAAATATCTTTTAAACTTGCAACAACGAACAATTTAGTTAAGTTAATTATATTAATAATTATAGCTATTTTATTTTATGAGAATGTTGTGTTGATGTTAATAGTTATAGCTATTTTATTTAGGATTTGAGAATGAATAGATTTGTCCTATATATATATATATATATATATTTTTTTTTTTTAAATTTTTTTTTTTAATTTTTTTTTATTTTAAAAAAGCGGACAATGACAATATAAAGTCTAAAATTAATTAATATTCATCTATTCCAAAAGCATCTCTCTCTCTCTCTATATATATATATATATATATATATATATATATACAAATTATTTAAAATACATGTCGTCTTCTACTGTTGCATTATATACTAACTCTTCAAGGTTGCGTTTCAACCAATTTAACTTGTAATACTATATTATAACTTATTTTACTCTATTTTGGATATCCTTTACCGGCAACATTGTGCTTATGGAAATAAATTTATAAACCCTAAGAATCTATCAACTTGAAAAAATAATTTTACTTATATGATGAATTTGAATAAAAAAAACTAAATTGATTTTTTTTGCTAATTATCTAAATCAAGGACTTAATTATCTGTTCTAAATAATTTAGTTCTTGTCGATTATTGATAATCAATATGGAAACATGTAAATTTATAGTAACCGTAGCCAATTTCATGTGAAATTGCAACTCTACTTTAGACCCCAAAGCCTCACATGGCTCAAACTTCAAACAAGGAACGGGTGTTTTAAGGTAAAATTTATAAAATTTTATATGTTGCAAATTTCAAACAAGAAAACTATTTTTATAAGGAAATATTTAACAATTAAGATTTGTAGTTGATTTTGTTTTAAAGTCTTAAATATTCGAAAAATAATTAAATGACTATTTTGTCTAATGTGAACTCTATTTTAAAAGGGTAAAAAAGGCGAACGACCTTTCGCTAAGGGCCTTCGTGCTTTTAATATAGTGTGTGTGTGTGTGTATATATATATATATTTCCTTGTGTATATCTTACGTTCCCAAATTTTCTGTACCCTCCTTAGGGTTGTATGTCTTCTATGAACTTAAATCTATCTGAATCAGATCAAGCCATTTTGGCTCATCTTTGTGGAATTCATTATGTGGAGCTAATGCTTGAGTCCCTCTTATTATCTGATGGTGCTTTCGTTGCTCATTTTTCATGGCACATTCTTGCTTTTACTCTTCTTCTAGGATTTTCTAATTATCAGTTTGTCACCCTGGATTATCTAGTCTCGTTTCTTCTCTTTTTGCCTGACTTGAAGCAGTAGTATTTCTACTCTGTCCGAGATATGATTCACTTGCTGGATCTCACTAAAGGTGCTAATCATCCATTGGCAGAATATTTCCACAATAAGTTGGTGGAGACCATTCAATTCATGGAAATACTTAATCTTAAGGACAGTGTAGAAAAGGACACTTTCTTCCGTAAGCTTCCAAATCTTGCAGAGCAACTTCCTCGAGAAATCGTGCTGAAGAAGGTAAACCTTTTTTCTTCCATGAAAAATTTGAGTGTGTTAAATAAAGCAAATAGAAAAATTTACTCATAATAAATAAATAATTAATGGAGCAAATATAAAACTTCTCTTTGCAGTTACTTCCTCTGCTGGCTTCTGCATTAGAATTTGGTTCAGCTGCTGCTCCTGCTTTAACGGCGCTGTTGAAAGTGGGTTCTTGGCTTTCAACAGATGAGTTCAGTGTCAAGGTTGAACTTTTTTCTCGCTCTTCCCTTTTCCCAACATTACGTACTTTTTACATCCAGCGCAGTGATCACATCTTCTTTTTGGAGTTTAGTTTCTGTTTTAACTTATAATTTGAACTGTGTGCATCTATAATAGGTACTGCCTACGATCATAAGACTTTTTTCCTCCAATGATCGGGCTATCCGAGTTGGTCTTCTGCAGCACATTGATCAATATGGGGAGTCATTATCTGCACAAGTTGTTGAGCAGGTGTGAAAATATGAGATGAATTGTGGCTATTTTTTTTTCCGAGAGCACAATTGTTCTTACTTGAAGGGACACCCTTAATAAGTAAGAATTTCTTATCACTTTGATGGTCAAATTGCCTGACACAGTTTTTTGATCAGGTTTATGCTCATGTGGCTACTGGGTTCTCTGACACGTCTGCTTTTCTTCGGGAGTTGACACTTAAATCTATGCTTGTATTGGCTCCTAAGGTGCGTACATCCTGCATATTGGTCCTGCACTTTTGTTCTAACATATAAGCACAAATATCCAGTAAGTTGACATAGCTGTGCGGCGCTTAAATCTATACTTGAACTGGAACATGCCACTGTACTTATGTTTGACTTTCCTTATGGAAGTCTGATTACTGATGTTTTATATGCACTGGTATATTTCTTAGCATTTGCATGTTATGCTATAGTGCTTATAGTTTCTTAGATTGGACATCTATGAAGAATATCGTGCTTCATAGTGGTTGAGTAGTACCATATAGTGTTACTGTTAATTCCTAGTATCACGCTAACTAATGTATTTCCAAAATTTATTGCAGCTCTCACATCGCACGATATCGGGATCTTTGTTGAAATATCTCTCTAAACTACAGGTGTGAAGTGTACAGGGAAAACTACTACTCTTCGTTTCTATGCTTTAATTCTTTGCTTCATAGTGTTTGAAATATCTGTTGAAGCTACAGGCATGTGTCATACTGCAAAACTTATCCTTCTTGTCTAGGCTTATTTCTTTGCTTCTTAGTTTTTGCTCTTCTATTTGTGGCGTGTGTAGGTTGATGAAGAACCAGCAATTAGAACAAACACCACTATATTGCTTGGAAATATTGCCAGTTACCTTAATGAGGGAGTAAGGAACTGTGTCTTGATTCTCATACTGCTCCAGAATTAAAAAACGTGATAACGTTTCAAATGCCTGCTGGCTTTTTACTAATGAAAGAGTTTAAAATAGATCCTATCCTTCCCAAGATGTGTTTTACTTCTAACATGATAATTAATGGAATTTTCTGCCTGTAGACAAGGAAAAGGGTGCTAATAAATGCATTCACTGTTCGTGCCTTGCGTGATACATTTTCACCTGCCCGAGCAGCAGGTAGCACCATATATGCTTTGCATTCAACCTTTTTCTTTGACAAGCTAATGATAATATTCTTGAGTTTAATTTTTCCAGAGATTCTTTATTGTTCTTTTCCAGATTCCTTTGTTTGTCGCTGCTTTCTCTTCCCTTTTTTATCCTTGTTCCTCTCTCTGTAATAATGGATGTTAAATTTTAATATGGTGGCAGGTGTCATGGCTTTGTGCGCTACCAGCTCTTACTATGACGTGACTGAGATTGCAACCCGCATTTTACCTAATATAGTTGTACTTACCATTGATCCCGACAGGTATTCTTTTCTTAAATAGTTGCATTTACTGCTTTGTGGAAACTTGTCCTTGATAAGGACGTAAGATATCTGATTTCACATGGAATCTGTTTATGCTAATTTTAAGAACATTTCTTTCCGGGATTACTTTACAGCTATGCCTCAATCTCTAGTTGGGGTCAGCTATATGAATCATCACTATCCATTTTGTTGTGTTTGAACTCGTTTCTTTCCAATATTCAGAAAGTGCCACTTTCTGGGATTACTTTTGCTCTCATAAAAATTAAGAAGTTTTTAACCTTTGCTGTTACTGATACAATCACAGTTAAGGAGCTTGCATTAGCAAATAGATCAGTGTCAATGCACTTGAACTCCATGGCGTTGGTCCTCTGTGGTTTAGGTGAATTGAACTTTCGTGTTTGTAGTAGGCCTCATTTTTTTCTGATTGGTAATAGTAGGCCTCGGTTTAGGCTATTGGACCGCTGTGATTGCCGGAATCCTCATGGTTGATAGTTCGATGGATGCTTAGGCTGACAGATTCAGCTATCAAGCATTGCATGTTAATGGTTTCAAACATGATTAGTTCCATTGCTGTCTGGATAATTTATGTGCATTTCTATATTTTAAAATCTTTCAAAAAGTAAGAAATGCTTGTAGTTGTTAGAAACTTTAGGTTTTATTACTTTGTGGAGCCTATTGCTCGTCATAGTGCAAATGTCAAACTCAATTTACAGATAGAAGACTGAAGACTGTGGTAATCCAAATATCTGCCATTTGTACCGTTTGTTTGGAATCTTTTCCCTTCCAAAACTGGAATCCAAGATAGTGCATTTTGTTTGTTTGTCGGGGCTTTGTTCTTAGTTTCTGAATGCTTTTTTGTGTTTGAGTTGCTTTGTCGGATTAGATGTTATGCTTAGTTGGAAAAGTTGTTCTGATTATTTTCTGCGCATATATACTCTATCATCACTTGTTTCTTTTCAATGAACAGTGATGTTCAATCAAACGCATTCCAAGCAGTTGATCAGTTTTTGCAATTAGTCAAGCAGCACCATGAGAAGGTATTAATGTATTTTTTTTTAAAAAAAAATCACTTGCACATTAGATGTCCCAACTTTAGCCTTGGGTTGAAAAGCTTGCTTTTTCTGAAGCTGTGTCGGAGCTTGAGAAGAATTGTTTTCACCTCTTCATACAACTTGGGGATTATTTGGCATAACTGAAAAGAAGGAAAGAAAGCTTCTTTTCCACTTTGACATTATAAAACTTGGATGATATGTGGCATGACTATACTCTAGTCCTGTTAAAAGAAGCTGTGTCTTTCTTTCTTGTTAATTCATGTTACCGTAAACTGATGAGCGGGAAGTAGAGTTCTGCCACTTCTTGGGTGCCCTTCCCAGCTTATTAACTTTAAAATTAAGTAGCTTCTCATGAATTTTTCCGTATTTCGGAATACTCAACACACATTTTTGTTTCGGATTAGAAATGAACATTTACGTCCTTCGCTTTAGTTTGTATATATGTTGTGATGGACTGATTTGGAGCCATTAAGAATGAAGGAAATGCTTTTGTCGCATAAATATTTAACATTCAAAAGTTTCCATACGATTTTCTGGCTTTCAACATGCCATGTCATTCTTATAAGAGCATGCCTTTAATGGTAAAATGAAACATAAAAAATTAGAGTACCCAATTGTGGAAATGTGTCAATCTTTTCAGAACAGACCAAAAATGAAAGTTTCATATAAAATGGAACGTATGCCGGAGGGAGTATGCACTTTTTTCTGTTCATAGTTCACAACTGGGTGCACACCCTCTTATATATATATATATATATATATATATATATATATAAAAGAAAGATTCTTGAAACAGATAAAATATATTTACATACCAAATGTTTCCTTACAATTTTGTGGTTTTCAGCATGTCATGTAAGTATGACATGTGCTCTCAGTTGTGCTCTCTTGCCCTTCCCCTGTGAATTTTGTGCCCTCATTTGTGTTTTGTCCTCTCTAGACTAGCACTGGAGATACCAGCACTGCAAGCATGGGAACTTCTTCAATGCCTGGAAATGCGAGTTTGCTAGGGTATGTAAAGATTTGAGCAATTTTTATGTGGTCATTTTGCTGCTATTGTAAAATAATTGCTATACGTTGCATTTCGGCAAACAGCAGCAACATAATCATTTTTATCATCAGTTCCATTTAAAATTCGTCCGCTAAGCTTTATCCGAATTTGACTATAGTTATCTCAGAACTTCTGTTAACTTGTCATGATGTGAAAATTTAGAGGGTGTTAACAAAGCATTAAAATATTGCCACCTTTGAACTAATACTAAAGAATATTTTGAAGAATTGTTGAAGTATGTATGCGTTGTGATTATGGGAGCTATATCATTTACCCTTTTCATTCATCAGTTTTTCAAATTCCTTTAAGTTTTCAATAATATGGCCTGAATCTCATATTGCAGTTGGGCTATGAGCTCATTGACTCTTAAAGGCGGTAAATCCTCTGAGCAGAGTCCAAATGCTCCAGCTTGTTCAACTGTGCCTCCTACTTCTGCAGTCCCCGATGCTAGCTCAAGTATGCATCTTACAAGTTCATTTATTTTGCATTTTGCTTCAGGAGTTGGTTGATAATGAAAGATTATCTTCGTGTTGCTTTGTTCAAATATTGATCATATGCCTATGAGGATGAATTCATCTCCAACTTGATACTGGTTTCTCCAAATTATAAACATTTGCAGATAGTTCGGGTATAACACAAATTCATGTAAGTTCTAGCAACGATATGACAGATCAGCCTTTGCCAGTATCCCCAACATCAAATGATGGATGGGGAGAACTTGAAAATGGAATTCATGAAGGTCATGACAATGATAAAGATGGTTGGGATGACATCGAGCCCCACGAAGAGCCAAAACCATCTCCCGCTCTAGCAAATATCCAAGCTGCTCAAAGACGTCCGGTCTCTCAACCAAAACTGCAAGGTAATGATGATGTCTATTAAACTATGTGATCCAGTAGAGGCTTACGTTCTTGGACAGTAAGCAGGGAAGTCAGTTCAGTTACATGTATAGCTGAAAGACACACACACACACGCGCACACACAAAAAAAAAAATATCAAAATTAGACGAGGGTGATGAACAAGGAGATTCTATCACTGCTGGAACTCTTGATTGTATCTTCAGTGATATTGCCCATCAGAAACTCAGATTTAACTAAATCTCGAAATCCTCTTTTCCCCTTAAAGGAAAATGGAAATCCATTACAAGTAACAAACTTAGACAAAGAAAACCAGGAAAAAACTGGAAGCAGATTACTTGTGTGGCTATTAGATCAGGCTAATTTCTATATTGTTTTTCTTTTCCTGAGTCTTACGATATTTGCTTCAGTTACAGGTTTGCGAGGAAGCATCACACCAAAGGTAACCAAAAATGAAGACGATGACCTGTGGGGATCTGTACCTGCTTCTGCTCCTGCTCCAAGAACCAGTTCTCAGCCATCAAGCTCTAGAGCAAGTAGACCAGTTGACGATGATGACCCGTGGGGTGCCATAGCTGCCCCAGCTTCTTCATCGAAGCCTTTGAACGTGAAAAAAGGCGGAGCACTTGATGATAATGATCCTTGGGCTGCTATTGCAGCTCCTGTACCAACTGCTAAAGCCAGACCTTCAGTTGGCAGAGGCCGAGGAAACAAACCTACGGTTCCTAAATTGGGTGCCCAAAGAATAAACCGAACATCATCTGGAATGTAGATTACAAAATCAAAACTAGGCTCAACAGTGAAATAAGATTTCACTAGTCTTGTAAAATTTTCCCCTCATCATGTCAGTAAAAGTTCTAACTGAAATATAATTGAGAGTTGTATCTATATTCCCTTAGTCTGAACACTGTATTCTTTGCGCAAATTCATTGTTGCAATTCTTTGTAGTTCACGGAAGTCATTACATGCGATTTCAACTTGAATTAGCAAATTTTTGTATTATTTTTTATCAGTTGCAACGTACAGCAAGAGTGTATTAACAATACTCGAACAATATCAAGTTATCAACTAAATGTTAAAGTACCTTAAATTGGGGTGCTCATTGGATATTCAGGAAATACGAACTTTGGTATTACCAGTTGCTTTTAATATGAGATAATCGGATTTATAAGATTGACATTTGCTCAATCAAAAAAGTAATTTATTACCCTATTCTTTGGAAAGATAGTAGATGGGTTGGGTGTGGGAGTTTTTTTTTTTTTTGGGGGGGGGGGGGGGGGGAGTTGGGGGGGGGGGGGGGTGGGGGTAATGGAGGATTTTTTTTTTTGGGAGGGGGGGGGGGGGGGTGGGCATTCATGGATCTTGGCAATCAAACATGGAAAAATTGAAAAAAAAAAGAAAAAGAAAAATTCGTCCATACTAATCACCCTTAATTACAAAAATTCCAAGAACAGGGGAAGAAAATGGTGTAAACAATGTGTCAACATCTACATATTGTTTTTGTCAATTGCAACTTAAAATAAATGGCTGCTTCTACTAACCAAAGTTTATTGCAATTTTTAATTTCCAATTCCAACTCAACCACCCATGTGAATGCTATTCTTATTATTTAGTCCAATTGGAATAGCTGTTTTTAACGGATAAAAAAAGACCAGGCTAGCCAATATTGCAAAATGTTAAAATAGGTCAGAACAAGTCTCAAATTTTATATAACTCTTTTCCAGTTCAACTAGGAACAATACTCCTACCAGCTAAGCACTCTCCCCTTTTATAGGTAATTCTCAATCTTTGCTTTCTTTAAATAGAGTAAGATCTCCAAAGAATTAGACAAAGAAAGAGGAAGCTCATATAACAAGGTATGTTATATGCTCTTTTGTTGATTTCTTGATCTTTGCTCATTTAAGTTATATAATATGGGGTTTGATATCTTGAAAACAAGACATGTTATATTTTACAACAAGTAAAAATGACTTAGGGTGTGTTTGGTATGTAGGAAAATATTTTCTAATTTTCCCATATTTGGTTGGATTAAATATTTTGGAAAATATTTTTTTCGGAGGAAAATGTTTTTCCTATCAAAAGAAGGAAAAATATTTTTCAAAATTCTTCCCCATAAACTTTGGTATTTTCTTTTCAACCTTCCCCACCCTATTCCCCATCCCCACCCAAAATTCTTTTCAACCTTCCCCACCCTATTCCCCATCCCCACCAATCCCCCCTCCACACCCCACCCCACCCAAATATTATTAAGAGTATTTTCTTTTCATGTTGTAGATAGAGTACTTTCTTTTCAATTTCAACAAAATGATTGTTTTTTTCATAATGTAAAAAAAAATTTCATTCATTTCAACAAAAAAAATATTTTCTTTTCATGATATAGAAAAATATTTATTTCATTTCAACAAAAAAAGTACTTTCTTTTTATGACGTAGAAAAAAGTATTTTCTTTCATTTCAACAAAATGTAGTAAAAAGTTTACTTCATTTCAACAAAATGAGTATTTTCTTTTTATAATGTAGAAAAAGAATTTTTCTAATTTTAACAAAATGAGTACTTTTTCATGTTGTAGAAAGAGACCTTTTTTCAACCAAAAAAATAGTATTTTCTTTTTAGTTACGTAGCACAAATTTCAACGTTATTTTTGCTTGAAAAAGTAAAACATCACATTAGTCACTTTGGGTTTGTGTGAATTTTTAAAAGAATAATTAAACTATTAAAGAAAATAGAGTCCTCAAAACATTGGGTATTTGTTTATTTTTTTGGGGGAGGGGGAGTAAAGTAGCATAAAAAATTATTTTCTACTCTCTAAACAAACACAAAAAAATATTTTTCGGAAAAAGTTTTTCACCTATCAACCAAACAAGACTCATTTTCCATGAAAAATATTTTTCTTCGTACTAAACACACCCTTAATGGTGTAAAAATTCCTTATGTTGATGGTGTATATAACTTAAACCCGTTATATTTTACATGTCGAACAATGAGCAATCAATAGTTTTGTGTATCATTCAGGTGAAACAAGAAGAGATGGTCCCTTAGTGGCATGTTGTTGCTGCCCTTGTTTGCTAGTCGGCTATTTCTGTTCTATCTTCATTCAGTGTCTTGGATTAGATGAACACATCCACCATTATTAAAATAAACATTTGTTTTTGAGCCTTGAATGCATAATAAGACTTAAGTTTGGATGACTGGTGTAATTCACGGTTCGAATTTTTCTAGTCTATTGTTATTTGTTATTTTTTATAATGATGATGTTCAAGTCAAACTCTCGCATGCA
The DNA here is from genome assembly GCF_000390325.3 of Nicotiana tomentosiformis. NCBI lineage: Eukaryota > Viridiplantae > Streptophyta > Magnoliopsida > Solanales > Solanaceae > Nicotiana > Nicotiana tomentosiformis. The sequence continues at coordinate 12,416,947 of NC_090816.1, read as the reverse complement.
TGCATCTTAACTATTTCAGAGAGTACGTGTCGCCTTTCACATGTTTGCCTTTTTTTTTGAAACCAAAGATATGAAAGAGATGTTATAAGAGTAAATTTCATAATATACAACTACAATTGAAATCACGTTTTGTACAATAATTGTATTCATTTCATAAAATTAAATATCTACAATTAGTATTCAAAATATGGCAGAATCCCTACAATTAAGGAAACTGACTAATTGTCAAATCAATTCAAACCTAAAAAATCTCCATTTAGTTAGATATTAATTAACCAATTATTAAGAGATATCATATGTCATTTTTGCACAAATCACTTTGTAGATCTCCTCGTTAGAGCTTTCTGCTGTTGTTTGTTCATAGATAATTTTTCACATTTTGCAACTTCTTGCTGATGCTTTTTCCAACACTCATATCCATCACCATCTTCACAATGCTATATATATATATATATATATATATATATATATATATATATATATAGTACGTATATACAATATGTACAAACATTAATTAACATTTTGCTAAAATCCAATCTACCTTTAACTTATAATATACTATATACACATATATAAGTATATAACATCATGTATATAGTATATAATATACAACAACAACAACAACAACCCAGTATAATCTCATTAGTGGGGTCTGGTGAGGGTAGTGTGTACGTAGACCTTACCCCTACCCTGGGGTAGAGAGGCTGTTTCCGATAGACCCTCGGCTCCCTCCCTCCAAGAACTCCCACTTTGCTCTTGGGGTGACTCGAACTCACACCCTCTTGGTTGGAAGTGGAGGGTACTCACCATTAGAGCAACCCACTCTTGTCATATAGTATATAATATATTATATATAATTATATATTATATATAGTAATTGTGGGAGGAGAAGTTTGGTGATAAGACATACAATAAAGGAATTTGACAGAATGGTTCATGCTCTATTACAATTAACTCCAGTAAAGTAATCTGGTATAGTGTTTCTAAAGAAATCATATGTCGTGAGAGCTTGTTATGTATTTCAGAGATGGGAGGAGAAGTTCTGTTATGTTCTTGCCTGGACAATTGTGACAACGAACAATCTTATTATTCTAATCTAATGTCAATCTCACATTTAATGATTTTGATGGATATACGAATTGAAAAATCTATTCTATTATATACAAACTAGTATTAGTACCGCGCGGATGCGCGAACACTAATCATGTCAAATATTTAAGTTATTTGGATTATATGTAAATAATCTTAAAATTTAAACTTTCTCAGTAAATATAGATAATCATTGGATATTAATAATAAACACTACATAAAAAAAATTAACCATTTCTTCTATTTTTCTTTTTTGATACCATTCTCGCCGGTGTCATTGGATCCTAAAAATAGTCAAGAAGCAAAATAATAACTCATATTTATGGCAAAACAATCAAATATTGAGACTATGAATGGCTCTTTGGATATGACTTGCCTCTTTTACTACTACTTAAACTCTTATTTCGTGTCACGACCCAAAATTTTAACCAGTCGTGATGGCGCCTATCTCAATACTAGAAAAGCCGAAATCTCAATGAACCATAACTTCTTTCAAGTCTGAAAATATAATATTTAAATAACATCCACAAATCTTACAATTATCGATATAACCACTCCCAAAACCTGGTGTCATTGAGTACATGAGCATCTAATTAATAATACAAGTCTGAAAAATACGGTCCGTAACAGTCTGAGACCAAATATAGTAAATAAGGAGATAGGGAAGGAAGGAGAGGCAAGGTCTGCGAAACACGACAGCTACCTCAGAATCTCCGAAAAATCAACTTTGTGAAAGAATCAACACCCGCTATGTCCGGGAATATCTGGATCTGCACACGAAGTGCAGGGTGTAGTATGAGTACAACCAACTCAGCAAGTAACAAAAATAAATAAGGAACTAAAGATAGTAACGAGCTACACAGTTATGGTTCATTTCCAGTAATTCCAGCAAAGAATAGACATGCTATCAAATCTGGCAGTTTAATGTCAAATCAATTTTTATACAGTTCATGTAATCCGTATATCAAAATCTTTTAGAGATTTCACAACAATGACAGATAGCAACTAAGTACAACAACAAATGAAAATCAAGTACAACCTCTTAGGACAACAATCACTCACTAGGCTCTCAACCCTCATTACTCCCTGGGCTCCCAACCCTCATCACTCACTCTCAATGGGTACCCGCGCTAACTGGGGGTGTACAGACTCCGGAGGGGCTCCTACAGCCCAAGCGCTATAATCTGCACGGATAACTCACGTGCTATAATACAAATATCTGGATCCGCACGGCCAACTCACGTGCTATAGTATAAATATCTGGATCCGCACGGCCAACTCACGTGCTGCACGGCCAACTCACGTGCTGCACGACCAACTCACGTGCTATAGTATAATATAAGGATCTGCACGGCTAACTCACGTGCTGCACGGACAACTCACGTGCTATGATATAAATATCTCACAATCAGGCCCTCGACCTCTCTCAGTCATAAATCTCTCCAGTCTCTCCGACTCTCATTAATCATGAAATCAGCCCAACAACAATGATATGATGTATCAATAATAATAACAGAGACTGAGATAAAATGTGCAACTAAAAATTGAGACTGAGTACATATAGCATTTAGCAGGCAATTCAACAAGTACACGACCTCTGTGGGTCCCAACAGTACTATCACATAGCCTACGCATGATTTCTAACATGATTTACAGTCAAATTTTATCAACACGCAGAGAGCATATAGCTAACAATAAATTATTCAACTTTACAGTTTTTCGGGACGGACCAAGTCATAATCCCCTCGGTGCATGCCCACACGCCAGTCACCTAGCATGTGCGTCACCTCCAAAATAATCACATGATACCAATTCGGGGTTTAATACCCTCAGGACCAGATTTAAAACTGTTACTTACCTGAGAGCGTGAAATTCTTTACTCTGCTATGCCTTTGCTTCGCAAATCGACCTCTGAATGCCTCGAATCTAGTCACAAATAATTCGTTTCAATCAATAAAATTTATTGGAATTAATTCCATAAGAAAATGTTAATTTTTCATAAAAAATCGAATTTTAGCTCAAAAATCGCCCGTGGGGCCCACGTATCAGAACTCGACAAAAGTTATAAAATCTGAAAGCCCATTCAACCACGAGTCTACTATACCAATTTTATCAAATTCTGACTTCAACTCGACCCTCAAGTCTACAAATCTTATTTCCAAATTTCTAAGTTCCAATCTCCGATTTACACCTCAAAATCATGTAATTTAGTCGGATTATTCGATGATAATTCAATATTATGGAGTAGAAATGATCACAAGGGACTTACCTCAAGTTTTCCTTGAAAATATATCAAAAATCGCCTCTCCTCAAGCTCCAATTTATCAAAAATGACGAATGAGACGAAGTCCCTATTTTTATAATTCTGCCCAGACAACCTCGGTTCTACCTCGATCTTGCTTCGATCTTGGCCTTCGATCGAGGTCCTTGATCCTAGGCCTCGATCCTGGGCCTCGATCCTAGGCCTCGATCCTAGGCCTCGATCCTGATCCTCGATCATGTCCCTCGACCCTGGCCTTCGATCATGTCTTCGACCCTGCCTTCGACCGTGGCCCTCAACCCCGGGCTCGATCATGGCTTCGATCGTGGCCCTCGACCCTGGCCTTCGATCATGTCTTCGACCGTGGCCCTCGACCCTGGGCTCGATCTGGTTTCAAATCTGGGCTCGATTTTTGGGCTCGATTCTGAGAGATTTCTGGGCTCGAATCTGGTAGAAGAAATTTCCAATAGAAGGAAATTACAGCAGCTGTTGTAGTTAAATTTTGATCTGTTAACCATCCGAAACTCACCCAAGGCTCTCGAGACCTCAACTAAATATACCAACAAGTCCTAAAATATCATACGAATTTAGTCGAATCCTCAAATCACCTCAAACAATGCTAAAACCATGAATTACGTCCCAATTCAAGCCTATTGAACTTTTAAATTTTTAATTTCTACAAATAACGCCGAAATCTATCAAATCACGTCCGATTGACCTCAAATTTTGCACACAAGTTATAAATGATATAACATACCTATTAAAATTTTCAGAATCGGATTTGGACCCCGATATCAAAAAATCAACCCCTCGGACAAACTTCCCAAAAATTCAACTTTCGGCATTTCAAGTCTAATTACTCTACGGACCTCCAAAATATTTTCCGTATCTCCTAAGTCCAAAATCACCATACGGAGCTTTTGGAATCATCAAAATTTAAATACGAGATCGTTTACACATAGGTCCATATCCGGTCCACTTTTCTAACTTAAATTTTTAATTATGAGTCTAAGTGTCTCATTTCATTCCGAATTTCTTCCGGACCCGAACCAACTAACCCGATAAGTCATAAATCAATTGAAAGATATAAATTGAGTAGTAAATGGGGGAACGAGGTTATAATATTCAAAACGACCGGCCGGATCATTACATTCTCCCCTTCTTAAACAAACATTCGTCCTCGAACGAGTTTAGAATAATACCTGGAGTCTTAAATAAGTGTGGATATTTATTCCACATCTCCTGCTCCATCTCCCAAGTAGCTTCTCCGACTGGCTGGCCTCTCCACTGCACCTTCAATGATGCTATGTTCTTTGACCTCAGCTTTCGAACCTGCCGGTCTAAAATAGCCACCGGCTCCACATCATAAGTCAAATTACCGTCCAACTGTACTGTACTGAAATCCAAAATGTGAGATGGATCCCCGACATACTTTTAATTATGATTCTGGTTGGAGCAAGAGAGCTCCGTGACTTGTTGATCTAGTAAGTGGTCATGAAATTTTGCATGTTTATTTTATTATCAACAGTGTATGAAGGTTTTAGAATAAGGTTTGGTTCGATATGGGTTTAATACTAGTATTTGGTTGGTTTTGGAGTAGTCAATGTGATCAGGAATGGTGCTATGAGCATGCAAGTTGTGTAATATATTAGGTGATTATGTCCATGGTTATGGTTATGGTTATAGCTTGATACAACTTGTTCAAACTCATACAGGGCGTAAATGTAAGATTCGTGTCTTGAAAGAAATTCTAAAGGTTGGAAATTAAATTCCAAGTTTTATGGGCTAAGGTTAAATTAATGATTTTCAGTTGTATTATGTAGTCAAGCCTATGTGGAATAGGGTGACTTGGGTTCACCTCCGGGTACGTGTGTGGTAAGATGGAACAATGATTTGATGGATTGGAAACAACTTTTGGCCCGATCGAGGACGAACGTATGTTTAAGTAGGGGAGAATGTAACGACCCGGCCGGTCGTTTTGAGTATTACAGCCCCATTTCCTCATTTACAATTGTTGTGTGAATTGCTGGGGTAATTGGTTCGGGTCCAGTGAGGTTTTTAAAGGAATTGAAACACTTAGTTCCAAGGTTTATAACTTAAGTTAAAATAGTGACTGTATGCGGACTTATGTGTAAACGACCTCGGATTCGAATTTTGATGATTCCAATAGATCCGTATGGTGATTTTGGACTTAGAAGCGTGTCAGAAAAATTATTTGGAGGTCCGTAGTGGAATTTAGCTTGAATTGCCGAAAGTTGAATTTTTGGGAAGTTTGACCGGGGATTTGACTTTTTGATATCGGGGTCAGAATACGATTCTGGAAATTGGAATAGGTTCGTAATGTGAAATGTGACTTGTGTGCAAAATTTGAAGTTATTCCGGATTGATTTGCCCATCTCCCCAAACATGTGAACAACATCATGAACCTTCCTGTCGGCATAACTCTTCTGTCTAGACTGTGCCGTGCGAAGCCGTTCCTGAATTACTTTGACCTTCTCTAAAGCATCCTGAACCAAGTCAGTACCCAATAGTCTAACCTCACCAGGCTCAAACTAACCCACCGGAGACCGACACCGTCTCCCATATAAAGCTTCATATGGAGCCATTTGAATGCTTGACTGGTAGCTATTATTGTAAGCAAACTCTGCGAGTGGCAGAAATTGATCCCAATAACCCCCAAAATCAATGACACAAGCGCGTAGCATATCCTCCAATATCTGAATAGTGCGCTCGGACTGTCCGTCCGTCTGAGGGTGAAATGTTGTACTCAACTGAACCTGTGTGCCCAATTCTCGCTACACTGCCCTCCAAAACTGCGAGGTAAAATGCGTACCTCGATCTGAAATAATGGACACCGGCATACCGTATAGGCAAACAATCTCGCGAATATAAATCCCAGCCAACCATTCCGAAGAATAATTAGTACCGACTGGAATAAAATGCGCAGATTTGGTCAACCGATCTACTATCACCCAAATAGCATCAAACTTTCTCAAAGTCCGTGGGAGTCCAACTACGAAGTCCGTAGTAATATGCTCCCACTTCCACTCCGGAATTTTAAGTCTCTGTAGCAATCCGCCCGGTCTCTGATGCTCGTACTTTAACTTTTGACAATTTAAATACCGAGATACAAATCCAACTATATCTTTCTTCATCTGCCTCCACTAATAGTGCTGCCTCAAATCCTAATACATATTTGCAGTGCTTGGATGAATAGAGTACCGCGAACTGTGAGCTTCCTGGAGAATCAGCTCACGCAAACCACCTACATTAGGCACACATAGCCTGCCCTGCATCCGTAATACACCGTCATCTCCAATAGTGACTTCCTTCGCATCACTGTGCTGAACTGTGTCCTTAAGAACAAGCATGTGTGGATCATCATACTGGCGCTCTCTGATGCGATCATATAAAGAAGACTGAGAAACCACATAGGCCAAAACTCGATTCGGCTCGGAAATATCCAATCTAACAAACTGATTAGCCAAGGCCTGAACCTCCAAGGCTAAAGGCCTCTCTACTACCGGTAAGTATGTTAAGCTACCCAAACTCTCTGCCTTACGACTCAAGGCATCGACCACCACATTGGCCTTTCCAGGATGATAGAGAATGGTGATATCATAATCCTTAAGCAACTCCAACCACCTTCGCTGCCGCAAGTTAAGATCCTTCTGGTTAAACAAATGTTGTAGACTCTGATGATCGGTATATATCTCTCACTGGACACCGTACAAGTAATGCCGCCAAATTTTCAAGGCATGAATAATAGCTGCTAACTCAAGATCGTGGACTGGATAATTCTTCTCATGTACCTTTAACTGTCTGGACGCATAGGCAATTACCCTACCGTCTTGCATAAGTACTGCGCCGAGACCAATCCGCGATGTGTCACAATACACAGTATAAGACTCTAAACCTGTAGGCAACACCAATACTGGAGCTGTAGTCAAAGCTGTCTTGAGCTTCTGAAAGCTCTATTCACATTCATCCGACCACCTCAACGGAGCACCTTTCTGGGTCAATTTAGTCATAGGCGATGCAATAGACGAGAAAACCTCTACGAAACGATGATAATAACCGGCCAAGCCGAGAAAACTCCGAATCTCAATAACTGAGGATGGTCTGGGCCAATTCTGGACTGCCTCTATTTTCTTCGGATCCACCTTAATTCCTTCACTGGACACTATATGTCCCAAGAATGCTATCGAACTAAGCCAGAACTCACACTTAGAGAATTTGGCATAAAGTTTCTCCTCTCTCAGCCTCTGTAATATAATACCCAAGTGTTGTGCATGCTCCTCCTGGCTACGTGAGTACACCAGAATATCATCAATGAATACCACGACAAATAAATCAAGATATGGCTGAAATACACTATTCATCAAATGCATAAATGTTGCTGGGGCATTGGTTAGCCCAAAAGACATCACAAGAAATTCATAGTGGCCATAACGAGTCCTGAATGCCGTCTTTAGAATATCCGAATCTCGAATTTTTAATTGGTGATACCCAGACCTCAAATCAATTTTGGAGAACACCCTCGCTCCCTGAAGCTGGTCAAATAAATCATCAATACGCGACAATGGATATTTATTCTTGATTGTAACTTTGTTTAACTGCCTATAATCAATGCACATCCACATAGTACTATCTTTTTTTTTCACAAACAGAACCGGTGCACCCCCAGGCGATACACTAGGCTAATAAACCCTTTTTCAAGGAGTTCCTGAAGTTGCTCTTTCAATTCTTTTAACTCAACTGGTGCCATACGATACAGAGGAATAGAAATGAGTTGAATGCCTTGTACCAAGTCAATACCGAAATCAATATCCCTGTCAGGTGGCATACCCGATAGGTCTACAGGAAATACATCCGGAAAGTCTCGCACAACCGGTACTGAATCAATAATAGGAGTATCTGCATCAATATCTCTCACAAAGCCAAATATGACAAGCATCCTTTTCCAACCATACGTTGGGCCTTCAAATAAGAAATTACCCTGCTAGGAACAAGATCTAGAGAACCCTTCCATTCAACCTTTGGCAACCCCGGTATTGTCAACGTCACGAGTTTTGCATGACAGTCCAGAATAGCATGACATGGAGATAACCAATCCATACCCAGGATTACATCGAAATCAACTATACCGAGTAATAAGAGATCAACTCTAGTCTCCAGTTCCACAATAGTTACTACACACGACCGATACACACGATCCACAGTAATAATATCGCACACCGGTGTAGATACACAAATAGGTGAAACTAAGGACTCACAGGGCATATCCAGATAATGAGCAAAATACGATGATACATATGAATAAGTGGAACCAGGGTCAAATAATATAGAAGCCTCCCTATGGCACACTGAAACAATACCTGTGATCACTGCGTCAGAGGCAAAAGCATCTGGCCTGCCAGGAAAAGCATAGAATCGAGCCTGCCCGCCACCTGATCGACCTCCCCCTCTTGGGCAACCCCTAGCTGCCTAACCCCCACCCCGAGATGGCAGGGCGGGTGGTGTAACTGTTGGTGCTGTTGCCGTCGGTCGAGAACTCTGCTGTGAAGCCCCACTTAACAGCCTAGGACACTCTCTCTTGAAATGACCAAATTCTCCGCACTCGAAACAACCCCTCCTCTGACGAAATTGCTGCTCCTGATAACCTGAGGAATGACCTGCAGAAGCCTGTGCGGACGGGGCATGATGAGAACTCTGCGCTGGTAGTGCACTGAATGAAGACTGGCCTGAGTGAGCACTGTAAGAACTATGGTTAGCTGATGCACTACAATGAGGTGGACGACTCGTCTGAGCGTGTCTGTAAGAACGACCCCTACCTCGGTGAAACTGACCCTCTGAAGGAATACCGCTGTAATCACCCGGACCACGAGGCCTCTTAGCCTCTCTCTCTCCACGTTCCTAGCTACGAACCATCTCTATCTGCCGAGCAATGTCCACTACCTCATCAAAAGTAGCACCAGATACTCTCTCCTAGTCATAAGTAACCGCAGCTGATATGTGAGGCCATCAATAAATATCCTAATCCTCTCCCTATCAGTGGGAACCAACCATACTGCATGACGAGCCAACTCAGAAAATCTCATCTCGTACCGTGTCACGAACATATCATCCTGGCGAAGCTGCTCAAACTATCTGCGCAGCTCTTCTCTGCGGGACTGAGATACGAACTTCTCCAAAAAGACCACGGAGAACTGATGCAAAGTAAGGGGTGCTGCGCCAACAGGCCTACGCCTCTCGTAAGTCTCCCACCTTCTGAGTGCAGCCCCAGAAAACTGAAAAGTAGTGAATGAGACCCCACTGGTCTCCAGAATACCTGCTGTCCGAAGCATCCGTTGGCACTTATCCAAAAAATCCCGAGCATCCTCTGACTCAGTACCGCTAAATTGTGGAGGCCAAAACCTCTCAAATCTCTCAAGTCTCCTCTGCTCATCGTTTGCTATAACAGGAACTACTGGGGTCTGAGTAGCTGCAACCGGCTGGGCTGGTAGCGCTCCCGGTATCTGAAGTCCCTGTACTACCTGGTCTGGAGTACGAGTAACAGGGGTATGAGTACCTCCCCCAGCCTGAGAAGTGGCAGGTGCGGCCTGAGCTGAAACCACATGAGCAAGACCGGTGGATGCTGCCAATATCTGGGCCAAAGTCTCCTGAATGCCTGCAATCTCAATGGGAACACCTGGTGCCTGAGCTGATCCTGTCGGCTCAACTATATCTGGAATCTGCTCCTAAGCTGGAATAACTGGTGGTACTACAGGTGTTGTTCATTTTGTGGTACGAGCTACACCTCGACCTCTACCTCGGCCCCGGCCCCAGCCTCTCGCGGCCCTAACTGGTGGCTGACCGTCCGATCCGGTAGTATGTGTCCTCACCATCTGTGAGAGAATAGAATAGCAGAAATTTAGTTTCCAGAAACAACAAATTCGCACGACAGAATAAAAGAAAGTGAAATTTTCCTAAGGGTTCCGCAGCCTCTCGAAGATAAGTACAGACATCTCCGTACCGATCCGCAAGACTCTACTAAACCTGCTCATGACTCGTGAGACCTACGTAACCTAAGCTCTGATACCAATTTGTCACGACCCAAAATTTTAACCAGTCGTGATGGCGCCTATCTCAATATTAGGCAAGCCGAAATCTCAATGAACCACAACTTCTTTCAAGTCTGAAAATATAATATTTAAATAACATCTACAAATCTTACAATTACCGATACAACCACTCCCAAAACCTGGTGTCACTGAGTACATGAGCATCTAATTATGAATACAAGTCTGAAAAATACGGTCTGTAATAGCCTGAGACCAAATATAGTAAATAAGGAGATAGGGAAGGAGAGGCAAGGTTTGCGAAACACGGCAGCTGCCTCAGAATCTCCGAAAAATTAACTGTGTGAAAGAATCAACACCCGCTATGTCCGAAAATACCTGGATCTGCACACAAAATGCAGGGTGTAGTATGAGTACAACCAACTCAGCAAGTAACAAAAATAAATAAGGAACTGAAGATAGTAATGAGCTACACAGTTATAGTTCATTTCCAGTAATTCCAGCAAAGAATAGACATGCTATCGAATCTGGCATTTTATTGTCAAATCAGTTCTTATACAGTTCCTGTTCATGTAATCCGTATATCAAAATCTTTCAGAGATTTCACAACAATAACAAATAGCAACTAAGTGCAACAACAAATGAAAATCAAGTACAACCTCTTAGGACAACAATCACTCACTGGGCTCCCAACCCTCATCACTCCCTGGGCTCCCATCCCTCATCACTCACTCTCAATGGGTACCCGCGCTAACTAGGAGTGTACAGACTCCGGAGGGGCTCCTACAGCCCAAGCGCTATAATCTTCACGGACAACTCACGTGCTATATTATAAATATCTAGATCCGCACGTCCAACTCACGTGTTGCACGACCAACTCACGTGCTATTGTATAAATATCTGGATCTGCATGACCAACTCACGTGCTGCACGGCCAACTCACGTGCTATAGTATAATATAAGGATCTGCACGGCCAATTCACGTGCTGCACGGATAACTCACGTGCTATGATATAAATATCTCACAATCAGGCCCTCGGCCTCTCTCAGTCATAAATCTCTCCAGTCTCTCCGGCTCTCATTAATCATGAAATCAGCCCAACAACAATGATATAGTATAATCAATAATAATAACAGAGACTGAGATGAAATGTGCAACTAAAAATTGAGACTGAGTACATATAGCATTTAGCAGGCAATTCAACAAGTACACGACCTCTGTGGGTCCCAACAGTACTATCACATAGCCTACGCATGATTTCTAACATGATTTACAGTCAAATTTTATCAACACGTAGAGAGCATATAGCTAACAACAAATTATTCAACTTTACAATTTTCCGGGATGGACCAAGTCACAATCCCCTCGGTGCACGCCCACACGCCAGTCACCTAGCATGTGCGTCACCTCCAAAATAATCACATGATACCAAAATTCGGGGTTTAATACCCTCAGGACCAGATTTAAAATTGTTACTTACCTGAAAGCGTGAAATTCTTTACTCTGATATGCCTTTGCTTCGCAAATCGGCCTCCGAATGCCTCGAATCTAGTCACAAATAATTCGTTTCAATCAATAAAATTTATTGGAATTAATTCCATAAGAAAATGCTAATTTTTCATAAAAAATCGAATTTTAGCTCAAAAATGCCCGTGGGGCCTACGTCTCGGAACTCGACAAAAGTTATAAAATTCGAAAGCCCATTCAACCACGAGTCTATCATACCAATTTTACCAAATTCTGACTTCAACTCGACCCTCAAGTCTACAAATCTTATTTCTAAATTTCTAATTTCCAATCTCCGATTTACACCTCAAAATCATGTAATCTAGTCGGATTATTCGATGATAATTCAATATTATGGAGTAGAAATGATCACAAGGGACTTACCTCAAGTTTTCCTTGAAAATATATCAAAAATCGCCTCTCCTCAAGCTCCAATTTGTCAAAAATGGCGAATGGGACGAAGTCCCGATTTTTATAATTCTGCCCAGACAACCTCGATTCTACCTCGATCTTGCTTCGATCTTGGCCTTCGATCGAGGTCCTTGATCCTAGGCCTCGATCCTGGGCCTCGATCTTGGCCCTCGATCCTGGGCCTCGATCGTGGCTTTAATCCTGATCCTCGATCGTGGCTTCAATCCTGATCCTCGATCATGGCCCTCGACCATGGCCTTCGATCATGCCTTCGACCGTGGCCCTCGACCCTGGGCTCGATCATGGCCCTCAACCCTGGACTCGATCATGGCTTCGATCGTGGCCCTCGACCCTGGGCTCGATCGTGGCTTCGATCATGGCCCTCGACCCTGGGCTCGATTTCTGGGCTCGATTCTGAGAGATTTCTGGGCTCGAATCTGGCAGAAGAAATTTCCAACACAAGGAAATTGCAGCAGCTGTTGTAGTTCGATTTTTGATCCGTTAACCATCCGAAACTCATCCGAGACTATCGGGACCTCAACCAAATATACCAACAAGTCCTAAAACATCATACGAACTTAGTCGAATCCTCAAATCACCTCAAACAACGCTAAAACCATGAATTACGCCCCAATTCAAGCCTATTGAACTTTGAAAATTTTAATTTCTACAAATAACGCCGAAACCTATCAAATCACGTGCGATTGACCTCAAATTTTGCACACAAGTCATAAATGACATAACATACCTATTAAATTTTCATAATCGAATTTCGACCCCGATATCAAAAAATCAACCCCTCGGCCAAACTTCCCAAAAATTCAACTTTTGGCATTTTAAGTCTAATTCATCTACGGACCTCCAAAAAAATTTTCAGACATGCTCCTAAGTCCAAAATCACCATACGGAGCTATTGGAATTATCAAAATTCAAATCCGAGGTCGTTTCCACATAGGTCCATATCCGATCCACTTTTCTAACTTAAATTTTCAATTATGAGACTAAGTGTCTCATTTCATTCCGAATTCCTTTCGGACCCTAACCAACTAATCCGATAAGTCATAAATCAATTGCAAGACATAAATTGAGAAGTAAACGGGGGAATGGGGTTATAATATTCAAAACGACCGGTCGGGTCGTTATATTTTGTGTGTTGATATTTTTTAAATTTTTTTTATTTTTAAATTTCAGTTTCTAAAACTTTATTTTTCAATAATAATTTTTTTATAATAATATAAGTGAAAATATTATCCTTAATTCAAAACTCATTTTAGTTGGCTATCTACAAATTTAAAAAATTCTTTAGCCGGTGAATTATTTTTCTAGTATGATTCTATTTTGATATTTGACATTAACCATGTTAAATTTATGAGTTATTTGAATTATATGTAAATAACCTTAAATAATTATAATTATAGATAATCGTTAGATATTAATTAAGAAATACTACATAAAAAAAGACTAATATTTTTTTAAATCTATTAGTGATAATTTTATTTTTGCACTATTCTCATAAGTGTCATTGGAACCTAAAAATAGCCACAAAGCGAAATAATAACTCATATTTATGGCAAAGCACAAAGGTTAACACAATATAAACGATTCTTTGGTTACGACATGACTCTTTTACTATGACTTGAACTCTTATTTGGTATGATATTATCTTTCAAAAAATATTTCTATTTTGAAATTTCAATTTCTAAAACTTTATATATATTTCAATAATGATTGTCTTTATAATGATGCAAGTGAAGATATTATCCTTAATTTAAAATTCACTTTAATCGGCTATCTAAAAATTTAAATGATTCTTTAGTCGGAAAATTTTTATTTCAGTATGACTCTATTTTAAGTTTATCGATATATCTAGCCACAGACTCTGAATTTTTAATACCCCATATATACAAAAAATTTGTTCTTTGAATTATTAAATGCTAAATTAGTTGATTGTTATTATATAACATTGCATATATTGTCTTAAAATTGTCAAGTAGTTTATTTTTCGACATCATACTTGGCTTAACCTCAATGCAAACTACTCAAATTGCATTTAAATTCAAATTTGAATATCATATCAGTTTGTTAGTAATAGTGATTTTTTAAAAATGATACACAATGTAAAAAAAAAAAAAAAAAACTAACATATCCTTATCTTATAATTTATGTATTTGAGTTGAAAATAATATTTGAAATCGATGAGATTAGCTTCCAAATTTTTTATATTCAACAAAGATGAAATATAAGAAGAAATTCGTTGTCATCTCTTATTTATGGTTTTTGGATCTTTCATACATTTTTTTTCAATATTTATTTTCTTTTATCTTATTTTTTATGTCATTCTTTCTTTTGTTACAAAAAATTAATTTATTTCACTATAAAAGGATGAGTTTTAATAAAAATTGTCTATGTAAGAACTTTATTTATATTTTTAGTCTTTGGTTGAAATTCTTTCATATTTTTCTTTTGGCTTTATCTAATTAGCCTAAATAGGTGCTCACCCGACCACTTAAATTAAAAAATTGAAGGATGTGTAATTTATATATAATCCATATATAATATATGTATAATCGTGTGTTGTCGGTATATCATCTATTTATATTAGCTATAAAAAGTAAACAATAAATCTGGCCGGATATTTATGTAAATATTTCATAAGATTTCGGTTTTTTGAGTTTATCCATGATATGACTTCTATTATAATAATTTTAAAAACTCTCTACTAATGTTCAAAATATCTTATCTTTTTATTATGTTTGAAGTAGAAAAAATTAAAGAGTACTTTCGAAATAATTTGTTTACATTTAAAAAAAGAATTCATGTCATACCATTTTTTTTTAAAAAAAATATACTCTTTATTACACTTGAAAATCGCTATAGAAACTATCAATTAGAAACCAATATCTCTCTTGTTGAGTTTGAAAAAAAAAATCTGTCACATAATCTAATGATTCAAAACTAATATTCTTCAACGAAAAAAATATTATACCCTTGCAATATTGACTTGACTGCAGCTAAATGAAGGGGTTTCAGTTTATACCCTTCAATTCCTAGAATGTGCTAAATTGAAATTAATGATAGCAATTGTATAGCCAAAGTTTTGTTATTTGTTTGATGTCCATTTATACAAATTGACTCTTCAAACAAATATTCTTCAAAAAGAAAAGAAAAAACAACTTTTTTTTTTTTAATATTGACTGATTTTTGTGATGTTTCTTTCTCTAGCATGTATGTTTACTTCATTATATATGTAAGTAAACTTTTATTCTATTTTTAAACTCTTTTTTGTTATTTAGATAAACATAGACGTGTACCCTATATATTACATTTATTTTAAAAGAAATTCGCTTTATTCAAATCTAGCTACAATATTTTAAAGAACTATAATTATAGGGTTTTAAATGTGAAAGAGTTTTATAATTATAAGGAGTATTTTTTTTTTGCCAGAGGCGAAGTAGTATTTAAATAATTAGAAAAGATAACAAAAGTTCCTAACATAATTGCATATGATCATTAACCGGATTAAGTATGATAACATAATTAAAAAAAGATAAATTTTTATTTTTAATTTAAATTCAAATTTTAAAACTTAATCTATAAATTCAAAATTATCTTTTAATTCGAATATATATCTATAAAATATTTGTATTTGACTAACATAGTCTAATATAGAATAAAATTACCATATACTCTTGACATTTATTAGCTTGTCACTTGGCTTAACCATAATGCCAATTATATATGGTAACTTTATTCCTTTAATATATATATAGATAGATGGAGGAGATGACTAGTGGGAGAAGAATGTCAGAAAGAATAAATCAGGAAAAAATTAATATGGATAGATATGTTTAGATGATAGAGAATCTTAAGAGAGGTATATTAGGATACACTTTAGTGAGAGAATCTCAAGAGAGAGATATTAGGGATACAAAAAGTTGTAGATTTTAAAATAAATTATATTTTATGGAATTTTCTAAAAGTAGCTGTAACTTATTTAAATAAGTTTTAACTAAGTTGTATTCTGTGTAAATTTCTCTTGAATCTTTTCAACCAATTGTGGTGACAGATTTTGAATTAAGAAGGGTCCATATTTTAAGCTGTTTATTCATGATTTGGTTGAGGTTGTTGAGATGAATGAATAAGATTTCTGCTTTATTTGGGCAGACATTTAAATAATTATAGATTGAACATATGGCTAAATAGTTGAATTAGTGTATTTCGGATACGAGAAGATTAATTTAAAAAAACTCAAAAAAAGATTTGTTTGTGAAATTGCATTTCGAAATGTCTAGCAATAGATTTTGCTATGTACGTATTTTTCAAATTATCAGTCTCTATACATTCCCATAATTTCTTGTAGGCATAAATATTCTCTTTAGATAAGAAGAATCAGTCTATATATCCTCGGCATTGCATTAATTGACAACTTAGTCCGTTGACATCCGAGTGTTTCAAAGGCTAAATAAGTGTCGGAATTTCAGAAATACCATCGGCAAGTAAATGCGACTTATAACTCGCATTCCTGAAATGCGATTTATAAGTAGTATTGTTGAAATGCGATATATAAATTTATTGCATTATATAGTAATAACAAGTGTCTTTCCTAACATGATTTATAAGTCGCATTTTAAGTTAATGTCATCTCTGTTACTTTAATTAACTTACAACACATAAATCATATTTTGCATTTTGCATATTTTTGAATTTCTCACAAAAAGTACACACAGGTGAAGTGTAGGAATCACATGCACCCATTAAATTAAACTAATCCAAGGGAACCAAAAACCAACGAGAACAAAGTTAAAAAAGAAAGAGGTAGCTAAATAAAAAGTCCAAAAGCAGAGAAGAAATCATAGGAAGAAGGCAAGTTTATCATAGAAGAAATCACAAATCACCGAATCATTTTGCATTAAACATCAAATGTACAAAAGCAGTATTTATGAAAATTTAAGCATAAAACAAAACATAGGAAAGTTAGAAAACTATAGGCATATTCAGAATGAAAAAAGAAAAAGTAAAATACATTTAAATCTCTTTATAACAGTTTCGTTTGTTCCGATATTTTTTGGTTGCTGCAGTAAAGTATTGTTATAGAGAATCATAACATAACATAACATAACATATAAAATTGGTTCCAACGAAAACTGGGACGTTAGAACTTAAGTGGTCACACCACAACTCAAAATGTTTAAAATTGTAATTCTTTAGCAGTTTCCTATTCCTCTTTAACATCTACTGCATCCACTTCTCACCCTTCTATTTTTTCCTATGAACTATCTTCAAGAAAATGGAACAAAATCTGTGTCTTTATGTTAACTCTTATCCAAATCATCAAAACCATTTGCTAGTTTTCTGCTTATGTTTTTTCCACCAGGTGGATTCACTGCTTCCTCTTCATCCCAATCGTCGTCCCAACTCTCATTCCACCCTTCAGCGTTAGTTTCCAACTTGATCGAAGATTGAAGTTCTGGTTTTCCCATTTCAAGTTCTTGATATGCAACACCATCAAGATGTCGATCTTGTTTTCTTAACTTGCAGCAGATGAATAATATTCCTCCGATTAGAAGAGCTGTTACACCTAGCAAATATGCCCCATTTGTGGGGGTAACATACTTAGTATAAGAATATGGCAAGTTAAAGTAGCCTTGCCATACTGAACGTCCCATATCAATCGTACATTTTCCAGTTCCAGTGTCTAGTATAATTGATGAATTCGCTCCAATAATACTAGACGAGATATTGATCTGATTCACAAAATGAGAAATTGAAAAACATGGAATCAGGAGCAGCACATTAAGTTCACTTTCATGATTTGGAAGATTGAAAAACACGGTCATAGAAACAACACATTAATACATTCTCACCATATCACTAAACGAAAAAGAAACATGAGTAAACTAATGTACAACAACAAACCCTAAGTAATCCCACAAGTAGGGTCTGGGAAGGGTAGTGTGTACGCAGACCTTACCTCTACCTTGTGAAGGTAGAGAGGTTGTTTGCGATAGACCCTCGGCTTAAGAAACAGTAAACAGGAAGCAACTAACAATAACAATAAGAAAAGATAAAGACATAACGTGTAATAACAAAGATCTAGAAAAAAAAAAAAACAGAAGAATAGTACTAATAATACTGGTAAGAAAGACACAACATGGAATAACAAAGATCTAGGAATGATTAAACTCATGTCAAGTTCATTTTTGATCAGAACTGAACAATAATAAGCTTTATTTCTTCATTTCAGCCTTTGATAATCCAGAATTCGTCGATTGATACAAAAAATGAAGAAATAAAGTTTATTGATGTTATTTCGTAGTCTTGGAAATTGTCAGGACAAAAGCCAGTAATTCAGAAAGGAAGAGTTCTTTACCTGCTTGACATCATGTCTTTGTATCTGAATATTATCATAAGTTTTGTTTGCAGGTGAAACATTGACCTTCACCATCAAAGGGTTCTCACCGTTGTTGTGGACGAACAAAAATGATTCCTCATGTCCTACAATAAAGCAAAGTTGTGTTATGACAAGAAAGTTGATCATTCAAATATAACACAAGAAAATGATCATTCAAATATAGCATAATATAATATAATATAATTGAAATGTAAACCAAATCATATGCATGCAATATAGAAAGATGTTTCCCAGCTGATTCCAGGGTATCACAGGTAAGAAGGCAGTACTAAGAATTAGAAATGTCGCTATAATCCAATGCGCTCCTTGTGGCAAATTTAAAAAGCAAGCAAGTAATAAAAGATAAACAGCATTTCAATCGACAGAAAAATATTACGAGAAGAAGAGGAAAACAAAAGAAACCACCAAAAAGATGGTTCAAAAAGCCAAAATAGCTTCAGTTGATGTTGCTGAAAGAAGAACCAAATCCATTTGAAGTTATTTCCTAAACAACTACACTTAATAGATGGTGATATCAAAATCATATATCTTTTCTTAGCAAGGACTCATTTTCAGCTACTATCAAGGACTAGAAAGTAGAAAGAAGGAACCCCCCCTTCCCCCCACAGTTTTAGAGCGCGTCTGGAAGATTACAACAAAAAAATACTGCTCAATGACAAAGAGACACTAACTTCGATAATGAAGGAGAAACGAACTGCAGAAACTTGAATTCATGAGAAAACTAATCAAATCTTGCACGGATATGTGGACGGCTAAACCTTGTCCATAGCAAAGCAACTTTTGACAAAAATCCAGGTTATCTTTCAGATATACCACTTCAATTTTTTCACCAGATTTGAGTCTCGGTATTGTAGTTCACTTACTCTAAACTATAGTAGTTCAAAAGAATATGTTCACCACCTCATCTGCTCATTTTTAGCTATGTTAATACTTATCCTCCAGACCATATGCTAATTGTAAGGACAAACTGAAGTGCACATTTTCTTTTGAGGGCTACAAAAGTCAAGGTGCATGTGTGTCTGGAAACTCTTATGTACTTCTCTTTTGTTTTCTTCAATGTTTCAGAAGGTGATGTGAGCTAAGTCACTTTGCAAGTTCCTCATATGCAACCTAAATACACAATGTGATATGCTGATTATGTTGGACGTAATTCTTCGCTTGTTTGACACTTGCAATGTCAAACAACTTGCTTTTCAAAGGCGTCCACAATTAGCTTGTACTACAAACAAGGCATCCAAGATGACATAATAGCATAATATTCGAAAAATCCACGTTGTCACATTCATCTAAAATAAGCTGTTACTAAAAGCGCATTGCAACCCTGTCAAATATCCAAGCTGCTCCGTAGAATCCAACCCTGCTCTTCAGTTTTAATATGCTTTTTGAGCCATATCGACATGAACTTGCCAGAAAATTTACAGCATGTTGTTCATATCACTACAGATCATAATAATTCATTCATAACAGATGAAAGAAAAGTGAGAATAAATGCAATAATGAAGTGCTACGTTCTAATTCAAGCACCAAATATACTATATTTGTAATCAGTTTAGCAATCTAAAAATTACACAACCACAAGGAATTACTGTATCTAGTAAAAAAAAAAGAAATGGAGAATTACCTTTCTTGGCAGGAAAAAAGCAGGCAGTCATACTGATATGATCATCCTGACACTTATTAGACGCTCCGGCGCAGCTACCACTAACAAAAGCCGCCGTTGGTTGGCCTACAGGGGCTTGATTAGTACCTGAATTCGCGTTAGCTGCAGCAATAAAGCTTGGTGATGGGGCTACCTGAATAAAAATATGTTCTTTAAAATTCCACGGTGAACAAATAAAGTATATAGAAACATAAATATGGACAATGTCAGTATAAGCCTATAATCGCAGCTGGCCTCAGCTTGAACTAAACAATTTTTTTAAGAAAAAAAATAAAGTCCATTTGCCACAATTTATGTGACGACGTTTGACTAGCTACGATGTTTAATAAAAAAAAAAAAAGCTTTTAAAATTTGCGATCTAAAACAAACAACAGGCATTAACGTGGCTATAAAAATAATGGCAGCCTGGTGCACTAAGCTCCCGTTATGCACGGAATCCGGGGAAGGGCCGGACCACAAGGGTCTATTGTACGCAGCCTTACCCTACATTTCTGCAAGAGGCTGTTTCCACGGCTCGAACACGTGACCTCCTGGTCACATGACATCAACTTTACCAGTTAGCGGCTCCCCTTCATTTATGCGGCTATAAATCATCATAAAATGAGAAAGTTAAAGTTAAAATATTTCTAAATAAGGAAGCACGTTATTCTTTTGGAAACAGACTAAAAAGAAAAGTAAGCCACCTGATTATCTAATTTTGATCGGGATTCTGGAGTCTGAGCTAAATGTTCGAAAGAGTGTACATAACGTGCATTGGATGGCTGAAAGGAAATTGAAGTAAGCGTAATCAGTAACATAACCAATCTCCAAAACACCATTTTTACTCCACACTGTAGCACAATTGTATTGTATTCAAGAACTCCAGAGTTCATGATATGGAAAAGAGCAGAAAAGGCTCATAAATTTAGAGAAATCAAAAGGGGAAAAGATGATCAAGTATTAAAGAGTTTCAAAGAGGAAGGAGACAAAGACAAGCAAAAGAGTTGACGGACTAAAAGAGGAAGACAATTAATTAATGACCGCGTCAATGAGTTATAATAAATTCTTATGAAAATTCTTCAGTCTCTATTAATTTCTTCGTCTTCGTCTCTCACATTTCATTCGTTTACTTTTTCTTAGCGTTACGTAGTCAATATGGCGTGCTTCAACGTCACATTCATTCCGTGGAAAGTCACCAGTCTAAAAGCCCACGCCTTCAGCGGCGGAGCTAGATAGCGAGCTACCGGTTTGTCGAACCCGGTGGCTAAACCATGTATTTATTTGATGAAATTCATTAAAAAAGTATAAATTATTAATTTAGAACTCAATTACTTAAAAATAATTAAAATCCCGAACCTATAAGCTTTAAATATTGGCTACACCTATACCCGCCTTGCCCCTTCCCCTACGCCATGACCTTCCTTTCGGCTTCTTCTCCTTTCAAGTCTCCGCCATTCTTTTCAAGTTAGCTCTGACTTAGCTCTGTAAAAATACTCCCTCTATTTCAATTTGTTATTGTAGTTTGACTTGGGAGGGGAGCCTTGCAACAGAACTTTATCACGGGTTCGAGTCATGAATGCAGCTACTAATGTATCTTATGTGATTCTTTCCCGAACCCTGCGTGAATGCGGAATAATTTGTGTAGCGGGCTGCTTTTTTGTTATGGTTTGACTCACGGCGGCTCCAAGGCTTTGGGTAGTAAGGCAATTGCCTTAGGCCCCTAAATTTTGAAGGCCCCAAATTTATTTTAAATTCTTATTATTATTGTTACTATTATATATTATATAATTTATATAAATAATTAGAATAAAAAAAGTGTTACAGTATATTTTTTGTTACTTGATTGAGGTTATTTTATACAATAAATTTATAAATTATGATAATTTTTTTCCCTCATTAATTAGTATATTTGACAAAAGTGTGTTACTCTAGTGGTGAGCACCCTTCACTTCCAACTAAAAGGTTATGAGTTAGAGTCACCCCAAGAGCAAGTTGGGGAGTTCTTGGAGGGAGGGAGTCGAGGGTCTATCGAAAACAGTCTCTCTACTCCAGGATAGGGGTAAAGTTTGCGTACAAACTACTCTTCCCAGATCCCACTAGTGGAATTATAGGGGGAAGTGCACGGTTAGCCACTAATTAGAGATGTCTTTACTTTTTAGCCACCGTTTAAAATGTATTTACTTTTTAGCCAGTGCTTAATAATTTTTTACCCGCCCGGACAAATATACCCCTGTGCTAATATTAAGGACATCATGTCCTTAATTTCATATGTTCAGTGTAAATGTTAAGGACACGACGTCCTTAACTTCATGTGTGTAGTGTAAATGTTAAGGACATAATGTCCTTAACTTGTATTTGCACCTTATATTGTTAAACTTTAGGACCTCATGTTCTTAACTTCATATGTGTAGTGTAAATATTAATGACATGGTATCCTTAACTTCATGTGTGCAGTGTAAATGTTAAGGACATAGTGTCCTTAACTTTATGAGTGTTGTGTAAATATTAAGGACATGATGTCCTTAACTTCATAAATACTGTGTAAATATTAAGGACAAAGTGTCTTGTATTTGCACATTCCGTTGTTAAACTTTAGGATATCATGTCCTTAATTTCATATGTTCAGTGTAAATGTTAAGGACACGACGTCCTTAACTTCATGTGTGCAGTGTAAATGTTAAGGACATAATGTCCTTAACTTGTATTTGCACCTTCTGTTGTTAAACTTTAGGATCTCATGTCCTTAACTTCATATGTGTAGTGTAAATGTTAAGGACATGGTGTCCTTAACTTCATGTGTGCAGTGTAAATGTTAAGGACATAATGTCCTTAACTTCATAAATACTGTGTAAATATTAAAGACAAAGTGTCTTGTATTTGCACCTTCCATTGTTAAACTTTAGGACATCGTGTCCTTAACTTCATATGTTCAGTGTAAATGTTAAGGACACGACGTCCTTAACTTTATGTGTGTAGCGTAAATGTTAAGGACATAGTGTCCTTAACTTGTATTTGCACCTTCTATTGTAAAACTTTAGGACCTCATGTCCTTAACTTCATATGTGTAGTGTAAATGTTAAGGACATGGTGTCCTTAACTTCATGTGTGCAGTGTAAATGTTAAGGACATAATGTCCTTAACTTTATGAGTGCCGTGTAAATATTAAGGATATAATGTCCTTAACTTCATAAATACTGTGTAAATATTAAGGACAAAGTGTCTTGTATTTGCACATTCTGTTATTAAACTTTAGGACATCATGTCCTTAACTTCAAATGTTCAGTATAAATGTTAAGGATACGACGTCCTTAACTTCATGTGTGCACTGTAAATGTTAAAGATATAATGTCCTTAACTTGTATTTGCACCTTCCGTTGTTAAACTTTAGGACCTCATGTCCTTAATTTCATATGTGTAGTGTAAATGTTAAGGACATGGTGTCCTTAACTTCATGTGTGCAGTGTAAATGTTAAGGACATAGTGTCCTTAACTTTATGAGTATTGCGTAAATATTAAGGACATGATGTCTTTAACTTCATAAATACTGTGTAAATATTAAGGACAAAGTGTCTTGTATTTGCACATTCCGTTGTTAAATTTTAGGACATCATGTCCTTAACTTTATATGTTCAGTGTAAATATTAAGGACACGACGTCCTTAACTTCATGTGTGCAGTGTAAATGTTAAGGACATAATGTCCTTAACTTATATTTGCACCTTCTGTTATTAAACTTTAGGATCCCATGTCCTTAACTTCATATATATAGTATAAATGTTAAGGATATAGTGTCCTTAACTTTATGAGTGTTGTGTAAATATTAAGGGCATGATGTCCTTAACTTCATATGTGTAGTGTAAATATCAAGGACACGGCGTCCTTAACTTCATGTGTGCAGTGTAGATGTTAAAGACACTATGTCCTTAATATTTACACAGCACTCATGAAGAAAGGGTAACAACATCTTTTCGTATTAATTTTAATAGAGTAGTGGCTATTTGTGCTCAGCATTAAAAATACTAGATAAAAACTAAATACCATGTTAAAAAGTGGTTATCCCACGTCATTTTTTCGGAATTATACTGGGATTAAGGGCCTCCGAATATGGTTTCGCCTTAGGTCCCGATATCTGTTGAGCCGCCCCTTATTTGACTTGATACACAGTGGCGGAGCCAACTGATACCCCCTTGCGGAAAAATGCACTATGTAGATAGGTGAAAACTATTTTTATAGACATATATAATATATGTTGACTCCGCTTGATTTTTTCGTATATTTACTTTTATATACTTTGATGCCCCTTAATGAAATTCTGGCTCAGCCACGGTTGATACTAAGTTTAATAAAATGAGAAAGTTTTTTTTAGAACTTGTGATCTTAAATATTTCAAAATATTTGACTATAAAACTTTTAAAACTTGTGATTTTAAATAAGTTATACTATTTGTGTGACTATAAAAGCTTTCAACACGGAAACGTGAGAGACTTGTTTTGGAACGAACTAACAAGTAAATAGTGACAAACAAAATGGAATCGAAAGAATACTTCTTTTACATTATTTGAAAAGATAACTACATATAGGGGTTTATAAAGGTAAAATTTATAACTTAAGGGTTTGTTTGGAAAGTCACTTGATTAGAATTGGTATAATTAGTAAGGTAGTGAGATGACGCAGGGAAAGGGATAATAAGAAAATTTGATACCTAAAGCAAGTTGGCAGAACAAAATGAATAATTTGAGTATTATAGTAATATAAATTTAAATTTCAGTATAGACAAACAAAACATTATATGAGCTTTTTTTCATTTGTCTAATCATTGACTCAGACAATGATACCCACCTTGTGTTTTCAACGACCATCAAATTGACCAATGTTCTTAATTTTCACTATCCTTAATACAAACCTAATCGAAATCGCATCAAATCGAAAAGTTAAACCGAACCGATTAAAAAACTTAACTAGATTTGGTTTGATTTGATTTGGTATTGAGTAAAAAAATTTGAAGCAAACGGACATATAAATATATAATTTTTTATATTTAATTTTAAGACTTTATATAGAATTTTATTTAAAAGATGTCTAGAAATATTTGAGATCCTCTCATGTGATATAATATTTAATTGAACTATAAAGTTTATTTATTTTTATTTACTTTAAATAATAGATTGTATCAATTTCTTATTATGTGTTATTGAAATACGTCAATTATCTCATTGTTCTTTTATATTCATATGTCAAGATTTATTATGTGTTTTTCGAATTTGAAGTGTTGTTTCGATAATTTAAAATTACTCATATCATTATTTAGGTATCATATTGATTTTTATGTTTAATTATTAAATTTGGTTAACTTTGAAAGTGTACATCAATAAAAAATTATTGGTAGACGACTAAGAAAATAAACTATTATGTGTTACTAAAAAAAATTCTCCCATAAGATCACTTTAATAGTCATATATTTGTTATTTTTTTAAAAGTTTTTAGTAAACATATATTCACATATCAAAATTTTATCTATAACTTTAATAATGCAAGATTGAAATTATATTCATGTAACAAAAAACCTGAAAAACCCGAGACAAATTCGAACCAATCTAAATCGATATAATTAGTTTGGTTTGGTTTTGATAAAATCCGAACCAACCGGTCCATGTACACCCCCGGCAGATACATTTAAACACTTACTACGGCGTCGTTTTATCTTCCCCACCCCCAAATTCCTAAACCCCCAACTCTTGCCATCTTTTTCGCTAAAACGAAAAAATTCCACTTCCTTCGTCACCAAAAATGGAGTTTCTCTTCAATCCAAACCTGCAATTCTACTTACGTTCCAGAAATTAACTTGAATTAGGGTTTTTTAATTGACAGTGCCTATGGCTTCTGAAGAAATGGGCCTGGTTTCGACCCGACGAGTGGAAAATGGACTCAATTCAAACTCACAGCTCGTTTTCCATGAAACCTTCAGCTGCGGCCCACCACCACCTCCTCGTCGCTGCGCCGCCGCCGTTAGCGGTGATCCGGGCCCCAAAACGACCCGAGAACTTACCGGATTCATCGACAAGTACGATAATAACCACCACCACCACCATTACTTCACTCATCAACAGCAAGCTGCTGATTTTCGCCGTCAAATGTTCGCCGACGACCGCGGTGGCGATGGATCAGAGGATGATGACCTGGATGATGACGAGGATGATGGCGATAATGATGATGAAAATGAAGCTGAAGGCATCGTTATAGTTGAAAATAGTAATACTACTACTACTACTACTACTAATAATAATAACAGTGATAAAGTTAATAATAACTGTAGTAGTAAAATTGGCAGTGAAAAACCAAAAACCCTTTCTGCATTTGGTAAGTGTTTTTTGACAATTTCTTATATTTCCTAGTTTGTTTTTCTAGACTCGGACTTGTTTCGGTTTGATGCGTAGTTGACTATTGATTTATTGATATGTTGAAGAAGGCGCTAAGGAATCAGGAAATGAGGGCAACATACACGCGAGAAATGCAGTGACAATTGCTAGTGTTGATGGGGAGGTGTATTATAATAGTCAGTATTTGCAGGGAGGGGAAGGGTCAAATGCAGGGCCGAAGGAAATGGGGTTTGAGAATGGGTGTGGGTTTAGTGGGAGAAAGGAAGGCTGTTATTCAAGTGAATCAGGAGAGTCTTTGAGAGCTATTCTCTCCGATCCAATTATGTAAGTTTCTTGTCCTGTACCCCCTTCATCCAATTTATATGATAATGTTTGACTGGCACGGAGTTTAAGAAAGAAAGAAAGAGTTTTGAAACTTGTGGCAAAAATAAGTTATAGACATTGGTGTGAGTATAAAATGAAAAGTTTAAAGTTAAATTGTTTCTAAATATAGAATGTATCACTCTTTTGGGACAACCTAAAAAGGAACGAGTACCACATAAATTGGGTCAGAGAGAGTAATCTGCTTTGCCTGTTCGCTTGTTTTTCTGGTTTAGCTGCTTGGCTTTCTATATCTTAAGTAAAGCATAAATTGTGTTTTGACCCTAGTTTTTCTTGAAAAGGCAAGTTAGTTAGTATTGGAATGAAATGGGCCAAATGGAGGAATTGAATATAGAGGATCCTTATAGATGGCCTCAATCAATTTTGGATTGTGATGCAGATGATTGATATTGATAAATTTGATGTTAATAATATCATTAAATGTTGTTTGCTTTCTTGGAGCTCTTAGTTTAGACATCGGACAAAGACAATTAGGATGATCTGACATGTTAATATATTTGCAAGGTCAAGTGACAACTGGTGTAAACGAGCAACTAGCAGTTATATGCTAGAGGTTGCATTTAGGCGAATGCATTAAGCTGCAGCTATGTGAATGCAAGTAAAAGTAAATCCTGTAGGAGAGCATATTGTTTTAGCTTTAATCAAGCGTGATCTTGCTTGAGAATAAAAGAGTATAAATGCTATCTCTAATGCTAGCTCTAGTTTCTCAGTTATACTGTAGGTGTGCTCTGCTACTTCCTTTCTAGTTATAGGAAGAAAAGAAAAGGGCATTTGGTGGGATGAAATGACTTCTTGAATTTTACCTAGATGACTCTTGTAAGTTTTTTTTCCGAATCTGGGATGGTTGTCATTTTGCCAAACCAACAAAAAAGAAACATAAATTGCACCCAAGGGTGTGGCCTAGTGGTCAATGAATCGGATGCAAACCTTGGAGACCAGGGTCAAATTCTAGTAGGGACAAAAAACACTAGGTGATTTTGCCTAAGTACTAGTGAATAGAGTTATCCGATACCTATGTTGGTGGGAAGTAGTAGGTACCCAGTGAAATAGTCCAGGTGCGGAAATTTAACGGTAGATTGAATGTTACTCCCTCCATTTCATTTTTTTGTGAACCTGTTTGATTGAGCACAGAGTTTAAGAAAGAAAGACTTTTGGAACTTGTAGCCATGACGTTTCTGTGGCTATATAATCATGACATTAAGGGTAAAATGAAAACTTCTAGTTAAATTGTTTCTAAATATAAAAGGATGTTTTTTAAACAAACTAAAAAGCAAAAAGAAAAAAGTGTCACATAAAATGGAAAAAAAAGGAGTATGTTGTTAGCTTATGCAAGTTCCCCCCTGATTTTCATTTAAAAAGTCTTCCGAATCCCCATTGGTCAACAAAATGTGCTCTTTTTGGAAAATGGCTGAGGCGTGCTTTTACTTTTTCATTCTTCTAATATTTAAGGGATCTTATCTGTTCTGAGTTATCCAATGATGATGCTTGTAGTAGAGGTTGAAATAATATTATGATTATTTGCTTATGTAGTTAGGTGGTTTCTTTCCATATTTGTATTTACCGTTGTTGGTTCATGCATTATTTTATTTGTCCTAACTTAACAACACATGCTCTTGTAGTCTCTTTCTATATGTTATTTGCTGTTCCAGATATTATTTTATCCATCTGGTTACTTGCATCCACACTTGACATCGCGCTGTCAATTTCAGGGGAGCGCTCATGGATGATGCAATGATATTGCCTTGTGGGCATTCCTTTGGTAGTGGTGGAGTGCAGCATGTGATTAGAATGGTATGTCCTCTGGGAACAATTTATTACCAACTTTCATTTATACTCGATATTAATTGCATTTGCATCTAAACTTCTTTATATCTCTTTCCTTTGAGGATTTTGATATTCAATGCTGCTTAATCAACAAATTCTGTTTCAAGATGCATTAGATAGAGAGACTGACAGCCTTATTGGCATAATAGGAGAAAGTATGTTCCTGAATTTGGGGTTTGGCTGTGGTTTTTATGCTTTTTTGATTTAAGTAAGCATCTTTTGAAAAACTTCTCTCCGCTTTCAGTTTAGGGGAACTGCACTGCATTTGATTACATAGTGTGATAACCAAGAAAATACTAATATTCTTATTGGTTGGAGAGAGATGCAAATGGCAAAATCAGATGCAAATGCCTTTAATTTAAGATTTGAAATTTATAGGACCAACTGTTCTGAAACCATATCACCTCCAAAAGCTGTATATGGACATTGCATGCTTATTCAATTAAATCTCTCGTCCCTCCTGTCAAACAAAAATAGTTACAGTAATCCTCTGTTTGCACTATCATCTGATGTTGCTGCACAAAATATTTATGAATCTAAGTGTTTATCTTTTTACCGTAGCAGGTCTAGTTATGACATTTGTTGATATCTAATGAATGTATGTATTCACATAAATGCAAGAGACGAAATTTTTATTGGTTTTTTCTCCTTTCGTTAAAAGTTAGTTTTTCCTTTCACATTTGCAGTAGGAAGTTGTCTTCTCGCATTTAAGTTGGCTACAAGGTCCTAGAAAGAGAATATGAATATGTGGGACTAAAAATTCACGTGTGCCACTGGACTAGTGCTAAAATAAGTTTCTAATTAGCCTTTATGGTGTAATTGCAGAAAGCTTGCTATATCTGTTCACACGTGGTGTCTGAAGATTCAGTGGCGCCAAATTTATGTAAGTATATGTTCTGTACTTATGGTAGATTTAGTATACCATTTCCTCTGGTTTCTCTAATATTTGATGATCTGTCTGGTGAATGCCAATACATATTCAAATGTCTGCTGCCGTATAAGGGATATTGCTAGAGGTGTTCATAATTCGGTTAGGGATATTGCTAGGGGATATTTGAATCAGCGCAGACTTAACTAAAGATAGTGCATAATGGAAGAAAAAGATCCATGTAGGTGATACCTACTAGTTGGAATATAGGTTTTAGTCCTATTAGTACGCTTTTCTAGGAGTAGTTTGACCTTATCATAGATTGATATGCAAATGAAAATATAGAAACTTTTAATATTTTTATTATTATTACCATCTTTATGTGTATTTTTCTTATTTTTCGCTTTTATTTATTTGATATGATGAAGAAACATTGTCGGTGAGGATTCATATAGCCGGCCCAACTTATTTGAGACTGAGGCGTAGTTGTTGTTATGTTTAACCAAAATACCTTACCGAACCAAAAATCTCGGTCTTTTGGTTTTGGTAATTCGGTTCGGTGTTTGGTTTGGTCTCTAAAAGTTCAGCAATTCAGTTTGGTTTTCAGTTTTCTCCATAAATTATTGAATATACTGAAATACCAAACTTTTATGTATTTAAGTTTTAAATGTATATATGAATTGCTTTAATGATATAATTTATTATTTTAAAATTTTATAATTATTTGAATTTATCATTGAAGTTTTATAATTATTTTGAATTTATAGATTCTCGCTTTGGGTGCGAGAGGTCCCGAGTTCGATTCTCGGAACGCCCCTTTACTGTTCTTTTTTACCTTATCAAAAAAAAATTATTTTGAATTTATATATATATATATATATATTGATTTATATAATTATTTATTTCAAAGTTATGTTATTTTAGAGGCTCAATCAAAAGCCAAAACCAATCCAAAATGATTTTTTTTGAACAAAACCGAATTTATTTCCGTTTTCAATTTTAATAGACGCAAAGTCCAAAAAACTGAACTGAACTGACCAATGAACCACTCCTAGATATTGCCATTCTTTTAAGTTCATTTTTCATAACATAGGTTGCAAGGATTGGAACATAACATAGGCTGCAAGCATTGCAGGAAACCATTTACTAGACCTACCAGTTACAATGAGTTATAAGCATTTCTTGTGCTGAAAAGTACTCATATATTCTTATAGCTTTGTCGCCAGGATCATTGAGGATCTTCAAGCACATGTATGGACCATTTTCAAAATACAACCAATGGGTTTTGGTGGATAGATGGATCGTTAAAAACCCATGTGATTGAACTTTTCGCTATTATGTACCTTGAAACCCAAAGCATCCTCACAAGCCTTCATGCAAGTTTCTTGAGAGCAAGTTTGTGGAACTATCCACCACTGCATGACCCTATGAGTACATGGCTTGAAGGTTCAGAGCGATGACACATTTTGTGACCCTCTTTAAGACATTGCTTTTTCCTCTAATTTAGAATACTCATTTCCTATTTTAGCCTATTATTTTAAGTTAATTCCACTGACCTTCAATAACCACTTTGACCGTTCATCTGTAGACATCTCACCCTAGCTTCCGATAAATTGACTTGTCCTCAGACATCCTTTAGAATCAGTGAATCACCTCACATGCTTCTTAGTGTGCACACCTAATGTTTCCACATTTGGAATGCGCACTTCTACCTTTATAAAAAAGACAAAAACTAAGTCTTCTTTCTCGATCACAGTATAGAAAAGAAAATCATTCCTTCGTCATGCTTTCTATCTCACTACTTTCGCATATTAAACTGCTTAGTCTATTTCTGAACCACCATTGCTCCAGTGTCCATTCTATGTCATCTCTATCATTTTCACTTCTTTTGGCAAAGGCAACTCTATTCTTGCAGTTGATTTCCAAACTAGAGGCAGCTAACTTAATTTCTCATAGCAGACTGAGGATATCTAATTAACAACCCACATGTTTTGGCTGTAGCTTCAAATCTAAGTTGCTCGGACTTGGGTGCGGGTGTCGATACGGGTGCGGATCTAGAAGTCAGATTCTTCATGATCTATATTTTGAGATTTGGTAGTACGGATCCAGGTACGAATACGGGTGTGGGGATTTGGCTAAAAATAATTCAAATATCTAAAAATAGAGTTATAAAAATATATCTAAATTATTCAGCTAAAAAAAAAATATGTCTAAATTATGAGACATTATGTGGAGAACTTACAAGGTATTCCGAGAAGGACAAAATATTGATAAGAGGAGAATTCGAGAAGGAGATAAAAGGAAAAGGACTGACATAGAAATTTCTATATACAAGGTATTCCATTTTCTTCAATTTCATCCTAGCACTATTGTATCTGTCCGATTTTCTCCATCGATTTTGGTCAAAATACCCAAAATCGGTTGACCAGATTCGGTACGGATCCCACACCTACGTCGTATCGACATGGGTGTGGCACCGAAAGTGAAGAGTCCTTATTTAGAGTTAGAAGGGCTTCGAAACTTGTTGCATTAACTTGTCAAAAAGTAAGTCTGCATTAAATCAACTGGATAAATTTCTTTGCTAATGCCCTGGGGCTTTGGTCTGGCGGTAAGAGCACAACTCATGACGTGTGAGTTAGGCGCATGTCACTAGTTTGAACCTTGCAAGCAAAAGCTTGATATTTAAACTGAAAAGGTAGAGGAACAACCCCATTATCCATCGAGTCTCGTACCACATGCCACTGGCCCTCGAGGATCTCTTGATTATAAAAGAAATCTTCTCTAACATCAGAAAGTATTGGCTCTATCATATTCATAAATGTGTGACCCCAGTTTTACACTATATTTGAACTTCTAGTCAAACCTGTCCGCACTTGGAAGAACATAGATTGAAGGGTCTTTATGTGCTTCACTGGTCCTTTATGCATTTTAAAGGTGTGAAATGAGGCTAAGAGTTAGGTCATATAGTCCTATTTTTCTCTGTTCTTTCTGATGATTTCTATTTGCATTTCCATATTTCTATAGCTCTTCGAGCTGCAGTTCAAGCGTTCCGCCGAGAAGAGGAATCACAGCTTAATCGTTCTTTCAAAAGAAGAAAGGAGAGATATGACCAGGTTTGCCACTTTCAATTTTTTTTTAACCTATACCACGACCTGAAATTAGGTGGAAATAATGTTAGAAGTTGTTTAATTTGGACTTAAGATAAAAAGAAAAATCAGGGAGAGTTACATTTGATTGTCCTTGTGCTCAGAAGCCTGACTTTACCTTAAGGCCTTAATATCATATCCTGATGCAGGATAGAGGGACCTTTGGTGATTCACCGCTCTCGGATCATCTAAGAGGAAGAGGCGTTCAGTTTCCATTTGCTGTCACAGACAGGGTTATTATAAAGGTTCTTCCAGTAATATCTGAATTTCAATTACATTTCCAGATTGGTTGTGAATGGAGTATCTAATTGAAATTGTTGATCAAATAGGGTAACAAAAGGACGCCTCAGCGTTTTGTGGGTCGTGAGGCTGTTGTTACCACTCAGTGCTTGAATGGATGGTACATCTCATTCTTTGCATCATTTAGTTTTTCAAATTTCATTACATCCTTTTTTACCTCTCAAAGCGATTCACCATAATTTGTAAAAAGTCCACTAAAATATCCTTTGTGCTTAGGCTCTCAACATTTGAGTTCTATATATCTGTTAAGCCTAAAAGGTTATAATCTTCATAAATCTGGACTTCTCTCGCCCTTGGGGCTTTAGTTCACTGGTAAGACGTAGCATAATGTGTGGGTCGAGTTCGAACTTTGCCACAGAAAAAACTCTAGTATTTAAGCGGAGAAGGTGGACGATTGGGCCCATTATTCATCGAGTTCGGATCTTGCGCCACCTGATCCTCGAGAAATTCTCAGTTATTAAAAAAAACTCTACACTTTTCTAGCACATAGCTCAGTAAGTGGTATGCCCTTTGAATTTTAAAATGCTTTAGTGCCAGTCAGACATGCGAGGGTTAACATATTTCATTATATTGCATCCAGATCTCTGACCTTTGAAATGCTTACTTTGTGTAAGTAGTTTATTAAAAGAATTCCTCAGTCACTTAGGTTTTTCGGCCTTATTATATAAAGAAAAAGAAGAAATGTTAATCTTAAGTTTGTTGCACTTTGCTAATCCCTTCGAACTTTTTGTCTCAAATGGTCTTCATTGAACTTTGTCAGAGAGGCTTCTGAGTTTTGCCTTTCGACCTAATGATATGGTATTCATTTTAAGTGCACTGCTGAATCCAACTTATTCAACTTTTTCGTTTTTCCTTTTTTTTTCTTTGTGGAGTATATCTGGATTTTACATCTATATAATTGACATCGCGATTTGACTTCTCGTCATCTTGCAGTATCTGATAAAATTCTTCAAGTACATGTCTAATGGTGTTCTGTATTATGAGGAAGACGGAGTCCTAGGTTCAACCTTTCTTAACACCGAGAAATTATTACCTCTTATTGTGAATGTGTCGTATTCCTTATGCCACGCTTAATAAGCACTGCTCAAGATGTTCTTAAAGATTCCAACTTCTAATGCCTCACTTTACCTATGAGGACTGACTCCTTATTTGAATGTACAACTTGTGCAGGTATGTGGTAAAGACACTAGACAATGCTGAGAGTGTAAAGTTGCAATATCGCTCCCTAGCGAAGGTTTCAGGTAACTTATCAATCCAGCCAATATCAAGTAAGACGGCAGCCAATTGGCTGTAGAGTTATATTCAGTAGAATGACCATAACTCTCTCGTTCTAACCTACTGCACATATGCCACTTTTGATACATATAGTCTAACTAGCGACAAGCATGAGTTCTTTCAGCTGTAATCTTGATCTTGTATCTGTTCCACGCGATTCTCAGGCATAGGTGTTGTATATTATAAAGGTTGTCTCGTAGCACTACAACCTTGAGATGTAATCAGAGATATGAATTATAGAGCGACACTTGTATAAAATAAATGAATTATACGGAGTCATTTCCACAGGACTTTGTACTGACTGGACATTTCAGAAATATGAAGATTAAAAGTAAGCCATATGCTCTGAAGTAAATCATATTCTCCTATCTGCATTACCTTCTGAAGCTCATAATATCGGTTCTGTGCATATGATAATAGAAGCCAAACATGATTTGGTTGAATTTGGAACATGGTTCTTATCAACAATCTTAAGTGATGCTGGGGCAAGCTAGCCAGGTAGCAATACATTAAATAATCTTACTAGTGCGAACATCAATGTTTCCACTTTGTTTTTCTCTCATAACCATATTGCAATTCAAATTGTAATCTCTTGACCACGGAACTGTTCAGCTATTGTAGATATCGAGGTCACAAGAATGATTTTTCACTGCTCAATTTTTTCTGTCTCTTTACAACCAACAACTTTTAAACTGTGTCAAAGCATTCTCCCTAAAATTCTTAACTCTTACTATACAAAAATGAGTGCAAAACAATCCCATTCCTCTACCAGCTCCAACTCTGCTTGTCTTCAACAGATAACAAGCAGGTCCAAATTCAACTCCTTTCCCTTGTACAATTAACCCCCAAAATTTTGTCAATCCTTCCTCTAAATCTTCTTCTAATGAACCCCCTTTTCCATTTTCATTTAATTCTCTATCTTCTTCATCTCTAAGTTCTTCAACAAATATTAGTCCATCAGGGGTTCTTTTTTCTCCATTTTCCCATTCATTTTTCATTATCTGCCATTTCTCCACTAAGGCTCTCTCAGTTTTGATCTGGGGGTCTTCTCTCTTGCCCTCTATCATCTTCTTGCGCGTAAATGTGGACCAGTAGTGGCGCTTGCTTCAAGTTCTTTACAACGTCCACCATCGATTCCTTCATCCACTCGTCCAGATTTTCAAATACTATGGCTTCCTTTCTTTGATCATCTTCTTTCACAACTCTGTCCCGGGGCTGTGGATTTGATAGAGAAAGAGAAGCAGAAACACTAAGAGGCCTCCTTTGCATCATTTGATTAGAGATTGGGAGAGATGACTTTGAGGCAAATGAATGAGTACTAACACATTTTGTGCGTATCATTCTTGTGCACAGGCCATGTTAATCTTCTCTGTATCGTTCCAATTTTATCCAATGTTCCTACGGGAACAATAGGATGAATCCGTAACGACGTCATTTTGAGAGTATATATATCAAATTACTGCTAAAATTGTCTCTCTTACCGGGGTTTTATTTCCCCGGAATGGTTTTTGTTTAAGGATTTTGAAGACTGGTGTATATGAACAAAAATATTATTATGTTATGGCCTTATGGGTGCCATTGAAAAGGTGACACGAGCATAGAATGCGCAGTTATAGCAAAGGCACAAGCAAGGAATAGGTTGGGTGAAAAAGGCACACGCCTTGCCTTTGACATGCATTGCTTGAGACCAATCAAATTCATTTGTTTAGTGCTGAGGTGGAACCAATGATATTTTTCCACGTTTATGAAAAGATGAAACACCACATATTACAATTCTCTGAGGTGAGAGTTTGGTTCTTTGGCTATTTGTAATATCTACTTCCATCTCTCAAAATGTTGGCATTTTTGTTTTTTTATGATATTCAAATTTAGTAGACTTAATTATGTAAGATTTAAACTTTCATAAAAAAATGTAACGGTCCAAAGTTGTATTATTCGAAATTTGTCAACTTTGCGGTCACGCCCCCAAATTCTCTCCGTAGGACGTCGTGATGACACTTTAAGACTAGGTAAGCCTATCAATTATGCGAAATAACGGAATCTAAAATTGAAACTCAAATCTCAACATATGAAATAAATAAAAATTGCAATTTAAAATAGTTATAACTCCCAAAACCCGGTAGAAATAAGTCATAAGTTTCGAAGAGAAATACTAAGTGTCTTTATGCATCAAACAACATAATAAGGATAGAGGGGGACTCCGAGGTCTGCGGACGCTGGCAAATATACCTTGAAATCTCCGCGTACGGCTAGCTCACTGATATCTAGTATGATAGGAAGTACCTGGATCTGCACAAAAAGATGTGCAGAAGTGCAGTATGAGTACACCACAGCGGTACCCAATAAGTGCCACGCCTAACCTCGGTAGAGTAGTGACGAGGTTAGGTCAGGCCCTACTGGAAATAATAAAAGACAGGGCGAAAAAGTTTAACAATATAACAATAACAATAACAATAACAATAACAATAATAATAAAAAATAATGGAAGTGAATCAAGGTAGGAGTATGTCACAATTTAACTGCACAAAATAAGGGAAAATAATACATCACAGAAGAAAAACAGAAAAAATTTACATATTCAGGGAAAAACAAAACAATCAAGGCAAGTACACCAATAGAAAAATATCAACAAGGGCACTCCCGAGGTACCGCCTCGTAGTCCCAAATCATAAATAAATGTACAATATCTCTTTTCTTTATATCACCGCGGGAGCCTTCACATTTAATTTTAAAGAAATCATTTTTCCCGAAATAGCATTCCGCATTTTAGCCACCCTTATCACACCGCATGACTTCTAGTAGTTCCCCTACTAGCCACGCATATCAAGCCACCCTTATCTCACCGCATGCGTTTCAACACCCAGACCTTATACCACCGCATGCATATCAATATCACAATATATCACAATTTGCACCTCAAACGCCCAAATATTTCAACTTGCCAAAATAAATCAACAACATTACTTTCTACAATAAGGAGCTCACGACTCAATCACAATGAACACAAAATCTCATAAAATATTCGGGAGTGAATAACTCAATAAAAAATAATATTTCACAAATTTAACACTTTGCCTCAATATCAAAATTTTAATGTCAAATACTTCATTTTAATAATAATTCAATTAAGAAATTCAACCTTCAAATATTGAGCACAGAATAAAAGAAACAAAGTTTCAATTAAACATGTAAAGAAATTAGCAAGAAAAGGTAAGGCAAATATAAAATGTAAATTTAGACCAATGATGATAAATATAACCGAATAAAATAATTTAATTAATATGTAATAGATATCTGTACAATTTAAAACCAAACTTTTTCACATTTAGCCCGTGTACACACTCGTCACCTCGCGTACACGACTTTCAACATATCACAATTATTATATCAATACCAATCCTAAGGAAAATTTCCCCCACACAAGGTTAGACAAGTCACTTACCTCAAATCTCGCTCAATCAGTCAAGTAGTTTGCCTTTTCCTCGATTTTTCAACTCCGATCAGCTTGAATCTAGCCAAAATAATTTCATACTATAAATATAACTATAAAGAACTAATTTAAATAATGAAATTACGACTTTAGCAAAGAATCGAAAATTCGGCCCAAAAAGTCAATCCGAGCCCACATCTCAAAATCGGGTAAAAGTCACAAATTACGAACACCTATTCGACCACGAGTCCAACCATATTAATTTCACTCAAATCCGACCCCGAATCGACATCCAAATCTCAAAAAATCATTTTATGAAATTTCTATAATTTTTCCTAAATTTTCATCTCAAAATACTAAGTAAATGATGAAAATAATGATATATTCGTGTATATTGACCAAATCCGAGTTAGAATCACTTACCCCGATGAATTTCTTGAAAATCCCACGAAAAATTGCCACAAACCGAGCTCCCAAAGTCCAAAAAAATGAGATGAAAGCCTCGTTTATATGGTACCAATCTGATCTCCCAATGTGCTGACCGCACATTTTTTTTGTGTGGTCCGCACATTTAAGGTTTCTGCGGCCGCAATCCAAATTGTGTGGTCACAGTTCAGCAACATCTGCAATCCAAAAATGTAGGAGGATTTTCGCGGTCCATACATTTTCAACTGTGGTCCGCACATCTTCAAATGTAGTCCCCACACATTTTCCACTGCCTTCGCACTTTGAGAGTTTGTGGCCACACATCCGTACTCCAAAAATGTGCCCTCCGCACTTCAACTGCTCCAGGACATTATCAAAGTGCCGAAATGCCCAAACTCGTTCAAAACTCACCCGAAACATACCCGAGGCCCCCAGGACCTCAACCAAATACACCAACAAGTCCTAAAACATCATACTAACTTAGTCGAGCCCTTAAATCACATCAAACAACGCTAAAAACACAAATTGTGCATCGATTCGAGCCTAATGAACCTTAAACTTCAAACTTTTACATCCGATGCCGAAACCTATCAAATCAAGTTCGATTGACCTCAAATTTTGCACACAAGTTATAATTGACATTACAGACCTACTCCAATCTCCGGAATCGGAATCCGACCCCAATATCAAAAAGTCCACTCCCGGTCAAACTTTTCAAAAATTCATCAAATTTCCAACTTTCGTCAATTGACGCTAAAATGACCTACGGACCTCCAATTCAACATCCGAACACGCTCTTGTGACCAAAATCACCCTACGGAGCTATTGGAATCGTCAAAACTCCATTCCGAGGTCGTTTTCATATACTTCAAACTACGGCTAATACTTAGAACTTAAAACTTCCATTTTAGGGACTATGTGTTCCATTTCACTCCGAAATCAAAAACAAATCCTCCCTGCAAGTTACGTAACCACAAAATGAAATAAAGAGAGCAGTAGATAGGGGTTCGGGACTAATACTCTCAAAACGACCGGCCAAATCGTTACATTTGCCATCCGTTACAATGTTGGTTCCTTCGTACTATTGGCGTTAGCAAATCATCTAATATTTGCTTATCATTGATGGAGCTCCAACGTGAAATGAGTGGACCGTATGTGTCCAAATTATTCAAGAATGATATATCCAAATTTACCCCTCAACTTTTGACTGTTTTAAGAATTACCCGAAGGTAGGAGCTCTGTTAGGGATGAAGCGTAATTTGTCAAACAACTGAGGTGATATTAGATTAAAAGTACTAACAGAGGGCAGCACTGCTCAATTTCGAATAGGAATGAAACACAGTACTTGTATTTGTATGAATGCCACATGGCAAGAATAAAAAGCCCTCTCAACGTGCATTTCATTCTCCATTTCTTTTTATATGAATAAACAACCTTTCCCATAAAAAATAAATGATTGTGTGATTATTCATTTTCAATGGCAAATCGAGAATTTTAATTTGATGGGTCGATCGTTAAGGTTTTTAGTACTCAATTCTATGTACCTTAAAATTATAAGTTCAAATATAATATTTGTTAAAATTTTAATAAGTTTTCACACGTAACACGTCGAAAATATTGGGTTCAAATAAACCTGATGCGAACCACTGGATCCGACCCGCAGCTATAGATGGTAGTGTCAAGCCACCAATCCAACTATCCAAGTGACCCAACCTATGGTTTTGACAAAAATAAAGGTGTTTCAAGAAGTAGAGTATAGGAATATTTGGTGTAGGGTTCATTATTTCAACTAACTAATAGAGTATAGGAATATTTGGTGTTTCAAAAAGCGACTTTTCATTATTCATAATTTATAATAATAAAATTTGACTAAACAAATATTTAATTTTATAATTAAGCATAATGATAATGTATTATTCAGTTAACTATTTTTTTTATTACAAATAAAAATACAATTCTCCCCTCAAATATGAATTAAATATATGAATACTAGATTGGAGTTTTATAAAGCTCCTTATTGAATTTGAACTGAAAATGCAGAAATAATAGGTTAAGGGCCGTACCTTAATGATCCCTAACCATATTGTTGTTTCTGAGTTATAGTTTTTTCTGGTAGTGTGTTCCCTAGACTAATAGATTTTAATAAATTTAAGATTTAAATAAGAAGCGAAAATACCAAAATAACTCTCTTACACATAAAAGAAGTATTATACTCATGGTTTAATTGCTTAACACAAATTAAATTTATGAAAATTTGTCCGTGGAAGTACCAAGTATGATATTTCTATTATTTAAAAATGTTTGATATGTTATCGATTTCACAAGAATCAAAATTAAACTTACCAATAACTACGGGAACAAAAGTGTAATTGTTACCTTATAGAAGAAAAAGTTATCCCTAGTACAAAAAAGGTGGCAAAATATCAAATTGGTCGGTCACCCGAAACTAATTTCATTTGCTAGTCAAAAAATATTTAAAATATGTATATTTAATATATATAATATACACATATGCAAACAACAATACAATAATAACAATCCAGTATAATTCCACTAGTGGGGTATGGAGAAGGTAGTGTGTACGCAGATCTTACCCTCTACTCTGGGGTAGAGAGGCTGTTTCCGATAGACTCTCGGCTCCCTCCCTCCAAGAACTCCCCACCTTGCTCTTGGGGTGACTCGAACTCACAACCTCTTGGTTGGAAGTGGAGGGTGCTCACCTCCGGAGCTTATTCATTAAAAGTATGGAATTTGGCTAGCATGGAATTTGGACATATTTAGCGAGTCACCAAAATTCTTGAGAAAATGTGATGAAATGTTGACTATTTTGATCAATCAGTAAATATTTCTACAGAAGTTTAATAAATAATGTCAGGTGTTCAACAAGACAACATGGCTTAAACGTGGTTGGTGAAAGGAGTGGTGGTTATGCAACAAGAGACGAAGGCAAATTTTGTCCTTTTTTTCTTTGAGCTAAATTAATACGAAAAAATTAGTAGTAAGTTCATGACGCAAATGGGATATAAATAAGGACATAATCTTGATAATTTACGTGTAAGATTGAGCTTATTCTTTTGCAAGTATTAAATAGAAAAAATATTAATGAATTGTTCATTTCTTACGAAATATCTCGCGTTTATATAGGGTACGATAATTTACGTGTAAGATTAAGCTTATTCTTTTGCAAGTATTAAATAGAAAAAATATTAATGAACTGCTCATCTCTTACGAAACATCCCGCGTTTACGTAGGGATCGAAGAAGGGTGATGCAAGTATTACTGACTGATTCTACGACTCGAACCTCTGACCTATAGGTCACACGAAAATCAACTTTATCGTTGCTCTATAGCTCCTGTCGTAGTGAAACTTTTTTGTTATTTTATAAAAAGTTGATATCAAGCCAATTTGGTTAAGAGAAACAAACACATACTAATTATCCTAAATTTAATGATTGATGTGACTAAGAACTAAAACTAAAGGTTCTAAATTTTACAAATTCACACCTTCCTTTCTAATTACCCTTGCCAACCTTGCCTTTTTTTTAACCATAAAAATGTCTACGTACCTAACACGTTCATTGCTGGAAGGTAGATTGAGTGGTAGCTAAAAGTTCTCCAAAAATTATTCCCTTTTTAAATATTCCACAAAAACAAGAACAAACTTACTTTCATATTTTTAATCTCAAACTCAACCTAGTCTTCTTCTAAGTTTTCTCAGTCAACATAAAGAGTAAGCCATTTTAAAAGTTTCTCTCATTTTTTCTAATTTTATTTTATTACTTTTTGTATTTGTTGAGTAAAAGAGTGTTGATTTATTTGTTCTAATAAATGTTTAATTTCTATGTAGTGGGAAAGAATGAAGTGATGGTTGATGAATTCCCTTTTCCTTCTCAGTTTATGATCAACACTAAGCCTTTATCTTTGATGGGTCATGGTAAAAAAGCTTTTACCACAACTTCTTTAATTTTTATTGCATTATTTTAGAACTGCGAAGGGGAGCCCTAGAGCAACATTAAAGTTGTTTTCGTGTGACGTGTAAGTCGGGTTCGAGCAGTGGAATCAACCATTAATGCTTGCGTTAGGGTAGACTGCTTACGTCACACTCTTTGGGTGCGGTCCTTCCCCGGACCCTGCGTGAACGTCAGATGCTTTGTGCACCGAACTGCTTTTTTATTTTATTTTGGAGTTGCATGTGAATATCCATGTTGTAAATTTTTTGTTTGTAAGGTAAATTGTAAAGTTTTTGTTTTTATATTTAGTAAACATATATTTTCCCTTTGTGATGATTAGTTAAAGATAATTCTTTAGAACTAATTAGCTTTTATACATTTTGATCATCTGTTACAAAGAAGCCTATGAAAATGCTACATCAGTAGTTTAACATGGTTGATGAATATATCTTTTTGGTTTGGATTTAACCTATTTACACTGAGTGTAAAGAATATTTGACATTATTAGGGTGAGTTTTAACCTGTTGTAGTAAGGTACATTTATTTTTCGGGTTACTAATCTCGCTTATTCTAAATGTTTTGTCAGGAATAACTGACATTGAGATACACTTCCTCCAAATTAAATTCACTGCAATTGGAGTTTACTTGGATCCAGAAATTGTAACTCATTTGCAGCAGTGGAAGGGCAAGACAGGAGCTGAATTAACTGAAAATGATGACTTCTTTGAGGCTATTGTTAATGGTAAAATCTTCACTAATGACTTTATATTCTTGTTTTCCATAAGTTGTCGAAATAGGCGGAGCCAGAATTTTAATTTTATGAGTTTTGAATAACTGAGTTCTAAACTTACTAATTTTTTATATTCAATGAATTTCTTAATTCAATTATACTGCTAGAACAAAAGTTAGGCTGAACCCGTATCCGGGCTACTAGCTCCGCCCTGGTTATCGATTTTAAGATAAAAAATCTAAAAAGAGATAAATGAGTACAAATAAAATAATTCAAATGTCATATATTTGCAGCTCCAGTTGATAAATTCTTGAGAGTAGTTGTGATTAAAGAAATCAAAGGCTCGCAATATGGAGTGCAGCTAGAGAGTGCTGTACGCGACCGTTTAGCAGAAGTTGATAAATATGAAGAAGAGGAAGAAGAAGCACTTGAGAAAATTGTTGAATTTTTCCAGTCTAAGTATTTCAAGAAAAGTTCAGTTATAACATATTCTTTCCCATCTACTTCTGGCATTGCAAAGGTAAGATATGAATTAATGTCATCAAGTCATTTTCTAATTCTGAAAGGCGAGCCTTGGAGTAACAGTAAAGTTGTCTTCGTGTGAAGTATAAGTCAGGGGTTCGAGCCGTGAAAACAGCTATTAATGCTTGCATTAGGGTAAGCTGTTTACATTACACCCCTTGGAGCAAACGTAAAGTTGTCTCCGTGTGACCTACAAGTCAGGGGTTCGAGCCGTCAAAATTGCTACTAATGCTTGCATTAGGGTATGCTGTCTACATTGCATCCTTGGAGCAATGGTAAAGTTGTCTCACTGTGACCTATAGGTCAGAGGTTCGAGCTTTGAAAACAGGTGTTAATGCTTGCATTAAGGTAGGATGTCTACATCACACCCCTTGGAGCAACGGTAAAGTTGTCTCCGTATGACTTATAGGTCAGGGATTCGAGCCGTAGAAACAACTACTAATACTTGCGTTAGGGTGGACTTTCTACATCACACCCCAAGTGCGGCCCTTCCTCGAACCCTGCGTGAACGTGGAATACGTCGTGCGCCAGGCTGCCCTTTAAGGCAGTTTCTGATTTGGCTGATTGATGTTTGTTTATGACTTTCACAGATTTCTTTCGCAACAGAAGGTAAAGAAGACTCAGAAATTGAAGTGAAGAATGCAAATGTTGTAGAGATGATGAAGAAATGGTACTTAGGTGGAAATAGAGGAGTGTCTCCTACAACTATTTCTTCCTTGGCCGATAACCTCTCTGCTGAATTGTCTAACTAAAGAAAAGATGTTATGTTTATGCTGTCCTCATTTGTTATTTGGTCTTGTTGGCTTTTGTATAACCTAATGGAGACTTGTCTTTCATGATTTGTGTTTGAAATTAATAAAAAAGTTCATTTTGCTTGTTTGCATTATTGTCCTGTTTTCCTTTTTAGTCTCAAGAAATTGTTTAAGGGTGTTTAGTGGCTTCTCAATTATTGTATTTTCTTTCAACACTGTTGTGACTTTGCTTTTCTTGAGCCGACGGTCTATCGGAAATAATCTTTCTATCTTCACAAGGTAGGGGGTAAGGTTTGGATATACTCTACCCTCCTCAGACCTCACTTGTGAAACTACATT
Organism: Nicotiana tomentosiformis; assembly: GCF_000390325.3. Classification (NCBI taxonomy): domain Eukaryota; kingdom Viridiplantae; phylum Streptophyta; class Magnoliopsida; order Solanales; family Solanaceae; genus Nicotiana; species Nicotiana tomentosiformis. Next base: position 12,372,249 of record NC_090816.1, on the reverse strand, counting down.
AGGTTTGTTGTTACCTGATCGTAGCTTCGAGTTCAGGTGTCGTACTGCGGCCGGACCGGAAAGGAGGGGGATAGTTTTGTCGGGCACCAAGGAAGATTGCCTCCACGATCGGTGCATGTTGCTCCTGGCGTAGTCCCTAGAGTGGGGTATTCGGCATGGGCGGAGAGAGCATCTGAAGGATTACTTCACCTTTTTCGGATCACATCAGTTTTTTCCCAGTGCGCGGAGCATCACACTTCATGTGGTTTGAGATTCTCTAGCAGATGATTTAAAATTAATTACAAAAGAACCTATTTCACCAAGTAGTGCTAATTTTATATAAGGGTGTTTGAACAGGGAAGGCTAAAAAAATTCAATTTGATAGATTTGAAAGATTCATTTACATATTGTTTCCTACAGATATGATACTTAAAGCACTGCAACTTCTAAAGGTAGATAAGATTAATGAATTAAATCCCGAGCACAAAGCAAACATGCCATAACAACAACAATAACAGAACCAGTGTGATCCCATAAGTTGGGTCTGGGAAGGATAGAGTATACCGCAGATCTTACTCCTACCTTGTGTGAAGTAGAAATGTTGCTTTCCGAGACATAATGCAAACAGGGCTGATCTCCTCAGCCGTTTTCGCGGTCTTGATATGAGCTGCATGGCTTCTCATCATGTCAAAGTGTGATGACCCATAATATCATCTTTAAATTTAATAAGTAACTTTGTATTCTAAAACCTCGAAAAGCACCATTTATCATTCCTCGACTTGCGTGTGTAGTCCGTACAATTTTCCGGAAAGTTTTTATGTGAAAAATGGATTAAAATGTGAAATAGAGCTTTAAAACTCAACTAAGTTGACTTTAATCAACATTTTAAGCAAACGGATCCGAATCAGTATTTTAACAATTTCGGTAGATCCGTATCGTGATTTGGGACTTGGGCGTATGCCCGGAATCGAATTCCGAGGTCCCTAACTCGAGATATGGAATTTTGATGAAAAATTAAAAGCTTGAAAGCTTAATGATTTCTAAGATATTACTGATGTTGGATTTATTGACCTTGGGTTCGTATTTTGGTTCCGGAGCCCGGTATAGGTCCACTATAATATTTATGACTTGTCTGCCAAATTTGGTGAGAATCGGAGTTGATTTGACGTGATTCGGATGCCCGGATGTAAAAATATAAGTTTTAAAGTTTTCTTGAAAGTTTTCTTTGATTTGGCGTCCGATTCGTAGTTCTAGGTATTATTTTGGCGATTTGATCATGTGAGCAAATTCGTATGATGTTTTAGAACTTGTGTGCATGTTTGGTTTGGAGCCCCGAGGGCTCGAGTGAGTTTCGGATAGGCTACGGGATGATTTCGGACTTAGGAAATCTGGTTTTCTACAGACTTCAGGCTTCTGGTGTGTTCTTATTCGCATTCGCGAAGGTACTCTCGCGAACGCGAAGAGCAAATTGGGGCTGGCACGTTTTGTGCTTCGCGTTCACGACATAGCGATCGCGTTTGCGAAGGCTTGAGGTTCAAAGCTTCGCCTTCGCGATAGAAGCCTCGCATTTGCGAAGGGAAAGAGAGTGGCCAGAAAAAATTAGCCTTCGCGTTCGCGAAGGGCATCTCGCGTTCGCGAAGGCCAAGCCAGGCAAACATCACGTTCGCGAGGTAGCCCTCGCATTCGCGAAGAGTAAAAATTGGACATCACAAATTTGTGCTTCGCGTTCGCGAGAGTACCTTCGCGAACGCGAAGGGTAAAAATCCTAAAAACAGAACTTAAGTTCTGAAAATAGGGTTTCGACCCATTTTCAATTCTTTCCCATTTTTGAGCTCGGGTAAGGCGATTTTTGGGCGATTTTTACGGGAAAACATTGGGGTAAGTGTTCCTTATCCTTTATTGATTATATTTCACGATTTCATACTCATTTATATCATGAATCCGTGAATTTATGGAAGAAAAATAAGATTTTTATAAAATATTTCAAAAATAAAAATTTAAGATTTGAAGATCCATTTGACATCGGAATTGGATAATTTTTATATGGTTGGACTCGTCTCGGAATGGGTGTTCGAATTTCGTGAGTTTTTCCGAGATTTGAGATGTGGGTTTCACTGCCGAATATGTTAATGAATTTTGGATTTTTATCCGAAAAATTAGTAAATTCATATGGAATTAATTCCTATTATTCGTATTGAATATATCGAATTGTTTGTGAATAGATTTGAAGCTTTCAGAGTCAAATTTAAAAGGAAAAATTGTGGTTGAATAATTGATTGGAATTTGCAATGCGAGGTAAGTGTCGTGTAGGGGTGGCATGTGGGCCGAGCCCGGTCCTAAGTGGGCTTCGGGGGCCCGATCCTAGACGAGCCGGTCCTAAGCGGTCCCGGGCTTCGCGGGCTTCTCGTTGGAACCGGTCCCGGGCCTAAGCGGTCCCGGTCCTAAGCGGGCCCAAACGGTCCTAAGCGGGCCCAAGTGGGCCCAACGAAAACTTTCTATTTTTTAAATTATTTTTATACAAGTTAGAGAAAAAAATGGTAATAAAAATATCTAAGGCAATTCCTAGTAAATTATATTATAGAATTGTCACCTAAATTTTTTAATTCAAATTTAAAGACAAAAATATTGTAAAGAGATATTCAAAGCAATGCATTATAATATATATACTATACTATACTATATATACATCTTAATATATATAAGCTATATTCGATTAACTTTATATACATCTTAAGATTTAAAGACAAAAATATTTTAACGAGATATTCAAAGCAATGCGTTATAATATATATACTATACTATACTATATATACAACTTAATATATATAAGCTATATTCGATTTACTTTATATACATCTTAAGATTTATACATTAATATTCGATTTATATACTATATATACATCTTAAGATACATTTATATATATATACACACACTATACTTTCTCTCTCTCTATATATATATATATAGAGAGAGAGAGAGATATAATGCAACTGGTCTACTAAGGAAGAAAATAGTTTAATTGAGGCTAGCATGATCTAATGCAACTTTATAAGCATTATAAATAGTTTGAATATTTATTTTAATTGAGGCTATTGCGTCCGCAAGTGTAGACAACTCCTCATCTTCAAGTGCTAAACCATTATAAACAGTTTCATACCAAAATTGAGGACCTCCTAATTTCATAGTAGGATTTAACAATGCAGCAACACCATAAATAGGGGGAAATAGGGAAAAAATATTTTTTAAATTTTTTTCTCATGGAATCAATAGCAAGTTGATAAATTTTCCCACCCTCTGAAAAATGATCAAACAAATTAGCAAGTTCTGCAATATAAACTAAACAGTTAGAAATAGTAGGATAATATTGCCCAGAAAATTTATTTGTAGCAATATAAAAATTTTTAAAAAAATCTACAAACATTTTAACATTAGCCCAATCCGCATTTATAAGGTGCTCGTCATCATCACTTACATTAGCATTAAACGTTGAGTTTATGGGGTTTCTATATTCATATGCAACAACTAAACTTTCATACATGTAATTCCATCTAGTTGGACAAGGTTTAGGAACCTTTCTTTCTCTTAGGCCAAATTCATCGCATCTTTTAAAATATTCTCTAAGTCTACTTCTACGGTTTGAATCAAAAAGCCAATTAAGAGCCATTTTAACCTTTTCAATTTTAACATTTAAAATTCGCATACCATCACCCACAATTAAATGATAAATATGACAAATACATCTAACATGAAAAATATTACTAAATGCAGGACTTAGTGTAGTGGTAAGCAAGGATACAACATTTGTGTTACTAGTAGCATTATCTATTAAAACTAACATTATTTTATCACTAATGCAAAAATATCTACAAATATCCGTAATCGTGCTAGAAATAAACTGCCCTGTGTGACGTGAATTAATTATTCTATAAGCAATAATGCGCCTTTGCATTATCCGATCCTCATCAATCCAATGACTGGTAACAGTAAGGTAATCACAATCATTACCACTTCTACCAATATCAGTTGTAATAGCAACACGACAATTTATATGAGTAAATAAATAGCGCAAATATTATTCATATTCATGTTTATATTTATAAATATCACTCTTTACGATTGTGCGAGGAAAACCTTTATAAGTAGGATTATAAACTTTTCTAATATAATACATAAAGTGAGGGTTAGAAGGAAAACTATAGGGTAAGCACATAACAATAACCATTTTTGCCAATTCTTCCCGATCTTTATTTGGATCATAATATAAAATACCACCGGTAATAGTGTTAATTCCCGGTTGAAATTAATTTGACCCGGTACTAAGGTCAGCCTGACTAGGTACACTTGTCCCCTTGGCCAAAGCTTTCATACGAAAATATCTAGCTTTATCTAGAGGGTGTAGCAATATGTGTCTAGTCAAACTTTTCGTCAACCCCCGTCCCCCTCCCGACTTCCAACATATTTAAAAACTAACTTTTGCCACAAGTTTTACACTTAACCCTATTTTTTTCTCTTAGTTGAGTAAAAAATGGCCAAACAAGAGATGTTTCTGCCCGTTTAGAAGGTTGTCTAGAAAAAGTAGGGGCAGTAATAGGAGGGTCAGACGGGGGATCATTTGGATTATTATTAGTTGGGTTAACTTCAGGAGCAGGACTAGTGGGTGTATCGTCATCCGGGTGCGTTTCATCAAAATCTATTTCTTCATCATCATTTTCATCAATAGTTGGATTACCATAAAGAGCATTCATATATTCATGGTTTAATTATTCACCGGGTGCAATATTATTGCAAAATTGACTCTCGGTAAATTATAATAAACTATTATCGCTATCAATAATAGCAGGTGTAGGACGGGTAACAGGTTTCGGCCGGGGAGCCGGGGGAAGTGGAGGAGGAACAGATTGGCCACTAGATTCACCACTCTTGAATTTTCCCTTATTTTTACTAAATATTTTTTTTAGGGAATAAGCCATCTTGATTAATCAAGCAAAGTAAATAAAACAAACAAAACTATAATATTAAAACTTAAGAGTTGGAACGAGTTTACCGAATTGACGAATTACTTGTTGAAAAATAATTATCGTTGAAGACTTCAATTCACCAACTTCACAATTTTGCACAAATTGTAACAATTAAGTAAGCAATTATAGAAGAATATTTGAGAGAGATTGATGATTTTGTGAGAAAAATGAAAGAATAAGGGGGTATTTATAGTTGAAAATAGGGGAAAAGTGTAATTATAAAAAGTTTGGGGTTAAAACAAAATTTGGGAGGTTAAATGGCTATTTTGCAAATAGCCAACGACTATTTTGGCAGACCAAACAGCTAGTTTTTAAATGGACAAACGGTCAATTTTTTTTTTAAAAAAATAATTATCCGTTGGGCCCGTTTAGGACCGCTTGAACCGGCCCACTTCTGAGCCGGTCCCGGTCTCGCGGGCCTCCCCTATGAGACCGGCCCACTACCCGGCCCACCACCCCACGGTCCCGGTCCTATCCGGTTAGGACCATTTAGGCCCACCGCCCATGTGGGCTTGCAGTCCTGGGCCGGTCCCGGTCCTAACCGACCCACTAGCCACCCCTAGTATCGTGGTTAACCTTAATTTGAGGGAATAGAACTCTTCATTTAATTGTTATGTGAATTTCATGTGAACGACGTATAGGCGAGGTGACGAGTGTCTATACGTCGTCAAATTAATTGTTTGCCTACTTACTTGAAAAATTATAAATTATTTTAAATCATGAATTAATTATTATAATAATTGTTTCTTTCCTATTCTTTGCCAAATATTAATACTTGAATTCCTGCATTAATTGTTACATGCTACTTGAATTATGTGTCTTAATTATTATTTGATATTTAGCATATTAAATATTAAACTGCCTATTTTCTCCCTGATTCTATAATAATTTGCTATTTGATCTTGTCTGTTTTATGATTAAATCATAATTATTGTATGCTTGTTGTCTTATAATTTCATATTAATTGTTGCATTTATTGGGAAAATTCCTTCTATAAGAATTGATAAATGAATATACTGGAGGAGCGGGTTGCATGCCGCAACAGAATTAATTATAATAAATATATTGGAGGATCGGGTTACATGCCGCAACAGACTTATGAAAAGTCCATATTGAAGGATCGGGTTGCACGCCGCAACAGACTTACGAAAAGTCCATATTGGAGGATCGGGTTGCACACCGCAACAGACTTGATTAAAATGAATATATTGGAGGAGCGGGTTGCACATCGCAACAGAACTTAATGTGAATATATTGTGAGAGCGGGTTGCACGCTGCAACAGAATTGAATGTGAATATATTGTGAGAGCGGGTTGCACGCTGCAACAGAATTAATGAAAATGATAATTGGTTATGACTGCTGAGTTGCCTTCAATTATTATAAATGAATTACCTGATTTATTTCTATTATTGTTGTTGTTACTAATATTGCGTACATGTTAATGTAAGTGAACTGCCTTAGCCTTGTCACTACTTCGCCGAGGTTAGGCTCAGCATTTACCAGTACATTGGGTCGGTTGTACTGATACTACACTCTGCACTTCTTGTGCAGATTTTAGAGTTGGTCCCAGCGGCGTACCATAGACTTGCTCGGATTTTAGCTACCAGAGGAGACTTGAGGTGTAACTGCGTGGCATCCGCAGTTCTGAAGTCCCCGTCTATTTTACTTTAGCTGTGTGTTTATTCCCAGACAGCTTTATTTTATTCAGACCTTATTTGTATTTATTCTAGAAGCTCGTGCACTTGTGACACCAATTCTGGGATGGTATTTAGACACCATTGTTTTTATGGATTATTCACTATATTTCAAGCTTTGCTTCCGCTTTTGTTTCCTTGATTATTAATATTTTAAAAATTATTTAAAAAATTGGTTAATATTATTCTAACGTTGGCTTGCCTAGCAAGTAAAACGTTAGGCGCCATCACGGTCCGAAGGAGGGAATTTTGGTTCGTGACACAAAGGGTATCAAAGCACTAGAATACATAGGTCTCCCGAGTCATGAGCAAGCTTAGTAGAGTCTGAAGGATCGGTACAGAGACGTGTATACTTATCTTTCAGAGGCTATGAAGTTTAGGAACAATGTCACTTCTTTCTTATTCTGTCATGCGATTTTATTCTATCATCGATGATTGAAGCATTCTACTCTTATTCTCTTGCAGATGGTGAGAACACATAACATCTCTACCGATGGACATGGACCAGAACCCCCGGTGGCAACTATGGCCAGGGGTAGAGGTCGAGGCCTAGGTAGAGCTCAGTCTAGAGCTCGAGCAGCTGCACCTGTTGTAGAACCTCAGGTAGACCTTCAGGAGGAGGTCCCAGTTCAGAATGTACCAGTTGGACCAGTTCAGGTCCCGAAAGAATTCATAGCCACTCCAGTGATTCAAGACGCTCTAGTCCGATTGGTGAGTCTTATGGAAGGCGTGGCCCAGAATGGTACATTTCCAGTGGCACCAGCCATTTCACAGGCTGGGGGAGGAGCACAAACTCCCACTACTCCTGCTCCGGAGCAGATGGCTCCCCAGAATCAGGCTCCAACAGCTCCGCCAGTTGGGATAGTTCAGCCAGTTGTTACGGCACAAACCGGTGATAGGCCCGCCATGTCTTTTGAGTCTTTATTGAGACTAGATAAGTTTACTAAGCTCTTTCCAGTTCACTTCAGTGGTACACCTTCTGAGGACCCACAAGATTATCTTGAACGCTGCCATGAGGTATTGTGGAACATGGGTATTGTTGAGACCAATGGGGTTGATTTTGCTGTATTTCAGATGACAGGTTCCGCCAAGAGGTGGTGGAGAGATTATACATTGACCCGACCAGTCGGATCGCCTGCACTTACCTGGGAGCAGTTCTCTTAGCTATTTCTGGAGAAGTTCCTTCCTATCACACTGAGGGAGGAATTCCGCAAGTAATTTGAGCGTCTACAACAGGGCAGTATGACTGTTACTCAGTATGAGTCCCGTTTTGTGGATTTGGCCCGTCATGCTCTCCTTTTACTACCTACGGAGGGAGAGTGAGTGAGGAGGTTTATTGAGGGACTCACTCACCCTATCAGACTGCAAATGGCCAAGGAGACCAGAAGTGAGATTTCTTTTTAGGCGGCTGCTAATGTCGCAAGGAGGATCGAGATGGTTCTTGCACAGGAAAGAGGGCAGAGGTCCGATAAGAGGCCTCGTCAGTTCGGTGGTTTCAGTGGTGCCTCGTCTGGAGGCAGGGGTAATTTTGGTAGGGGTCATCCTCCCAGACCATTTCATTCAGCACTTCATGTATCTCCCGGTGCTTCAGGGAGTCACGGTCCTATTATGCCTTACTCTGGGCAGCCAGTATTCGGTGCACATTCAGCTCCTATCAGTGCACCACCACTCCAGAGTTACTATAATGGTTATCCGGCCCATCTGGGTCAGCTTCAGCTTCAGCAGCCACGGCATCAGGATGGGTGTTATGAGTATGGGAACATTGGTCATATCAAGAGGTATTTCCCTAGATTGACGAGTAATAAATCTTGGCAAGATTCTCGTGCCATCATACCGACACCAGTTGCTTCATCGCCTGCTCATCCAGCTAGAGGTAGAGGTCAGGCAGCTAGAGGTGGAGGTCAGGCTATTAGAGGTGGAGGTCAGGCCATTAGAGGTGGAGGTCAGACCGTTAGAGGTGGAGGCCAGCCAGTCAGAGGCTGTCCCAGGGATGCAGTTTAGAGTGGTGGGGCCCAGCCCCGATTTTATGCTTTTCCAGCTATGCCTGAGGCCGAGTCATCTGATGTTGTGATCACAGGTATTATTCCAGTTTGCCATAGAGATGCTTCAGTTCTATTTGATCCAGGATCTACTTATTCCTATGTTTCCTCCTATGTTGCTTCATATTTGGTTGTGCCTTGTGATTCTCTAAGTGCTTCTGTGTGTGTATCTACACCGGTGGGAGACTCTGTTGTAGTAGATCATGTCTATCGTTCGTGTGTGGTTACTATTGGTAATCTTGAGACTAGTGTGGATCTTCTACTTCTTGATATGGTAGATTTTGATCTCATCTTGGGTATGGATTGGCTGTCCCCTTATCATGCTATATTGGATTTTCATGCCAAGACAGTGACCCTAGCTATGCCGGGGTTACCTCGGTTAGAGTGGAAAGGAACTCCTGGTCATTCTGCCAGCAGGGTTATTTCTTATACGAAAGCTCGGCGTATGGTAGAGAAATGGTGTCTAGCCTATTTGGCTTATATTCGCGATCCCAGTGCGGATGTTCCTTCTATGGACTCAGTACTAGTTGTTCGTGAATTTCCAGAAGTATTTCCTGCAGATCTGTCGGGGATGCCACCCAACAGAGATACTGACTTCTGTATTGATTTGGCTCCGGGCACTCAGCCCATTTCTATTCCACCATACCGTATGGCCCCACCAGAGTTGAAAGAATTAAAAGAGCAGTTACAAAACTTGCTTGATCAAGGATTCATTAGACCCAGTGTCTCGCCCTGGGGTGCACCAGTATTATTTGTGAAGAAGAAAGATGGTTCTATGCGGATGTGTATAAATTATCGGTAGTTGAACAAGGACACTATCAAAAACAAATATCCGCTGCCAAGAATTGATGACTTATTTGATCAGCTTCAGGGTGCCAAGGTATTTTCGAAGATCGATTTAAGGTCTGGCTACCATCAGTTGAAGATTAGGGCATCTGATGTCCATAAACAACTTTTCGAACTCGGTATGGGCATTACGAATTCCTAGTGATGTCATTTGGGTTGACAAATACCCCAGCATCATTTATGGATTTGATGAATCGGGTGTCCAAGCCTTATTTGGATTCTTTTGTGGTTGTATTCATTGATGATATCTTGATTTATTCCAGCAGTCGAGAGTACCATGAGCAACATCTTCGAAGTGCACTTCACACCTTGAAGAATAATCAGTTATATGCCAAGTTTTCAAAATGTGAGTTTTGGTTAGACTCAGTTGCCTTTTTGGGGCATGTTGTATCGGCAGAAGGTATAAAGGTGGATTCTAAGAAGATTGAGGCTGTTCAGAATTGGCCCTAGACCTACTTCAATTACAGAGATCCAGAGTTTTCTGGGTTTAGCAGGTTATTATCGGGTTCGTGGAAGGATTTTCATCTATAGCAAGCCCATTGACCAGATTGACCCAGAAAGGTGTCCCATTCAGATGGTCAGATGAGTGTGAGTTGAGCTTTCAGAAGCTCAAGGCCTCTTTGACTACGACGCCAGTATTGATATTACCCACATGTTCAGGATCGTATACGGTATATTGTGACGCATATCACATTGGTCTTGGTGCAGTATTAATGCAAGATGGCAAGGTAATTGCATATGTGTCGCGGCAGTTGAAAGTTCACGAGAAGAATTATCCTGTTCATGACTTAGAATTGGCAGCCATTGTTCATGCGCTGAAGATTTGGAGGCATTACCTCTACGGTGTCTCGTGTGAGGTATTTACTGATCATCGTAGCCTTCAGTATCTGTTCAAACAAAAAGATCTTAATTTGAGGCAGAGAAGATGGTTGGAATTGTTGAAAGACTATGATATTACCATTTTGTATCACCCCGGAAAGGCCAATGTGGTGGCCGATGCTTTGAGTAGAAAGGCTGTGAGTATGGGCAGTCTTGCGTATATCCGGTTGGTGAGAGGCCAATAGCTGCAGATGTTCATACTTTGGCTAATCAGTTCGTGAGGTTAGATGTTTCAGAACCCAGTCGGGTTCTAGCTTGCACAGCTGCTCGGTCTTCTTTATATGAGCGCATCAGAGAGAGGCAGTATGATGATCCTCATTTACTTGTCCTTAAGGACACGGTGCGGCAAGGTGATGCCAAATAGGTTACTGTAGGGGAATATGGTGTTCTGCGAATGCAGGGCCGTATTTGTGTGCCTAATGTGGATGGGCTTCGTGAATTAATTCTTTAAGAGGCACACAGTTCCAGGTATTCTATTCATCCAGGTACCGCTAAAATGTATCAAGATTTGCGGCAACATTATTGGTGGAGGAGAATGAAAAAGGATATAGTTGCATATTTAGCTCGGTGTCTGAATTGTCAGCAAGTTAAGTATGAGCATCAGAGACCTGGTGGTTTACTTCAGAAGTTAGAAATTCCTGAGTGGAAGTGGGAGTGTATCACTATGGATTTTGTTGTTGGGCTCCCACGGACTCAGAGAAAATTTGATGCAGTTTGGGTCATTGTGGACAGGTTGACCAAGTCAGCACATTTCATTCCAGTGGTAGTTACCTATTCTTTAGAGAGGTTAGCTGAAATTTAGATTCGTGAGATTGTCCGCCTTCACGGTATGCCCGTATCTATTATTTCAGATCGAGGTACGCAATTTACCTCACATTTTTGGAGGGTTGTACAACGTGATTTAGGCACGCGGGTGGAGTTGAGTACAAAATTTCATCCACAGACAGACGGACAGTCAGAGCGCACTATTCAGATATTGGAAGATATGCTTCGCGCTTGTGTTATAGAATTTGGAGGTTCTTGGGATCATTTCTTGCCACTTACAGAGTTTGCTTATAATAATAGCTACCAGTCGAGCATTCAGATGGCTCCATATGAGTCATTGTGTGGAAGGCGATGTCGATCGCCAATTGGTTGGTTTGAACCGGGAGAGGCTCGGTTGTTGGGTACCGATTTGGTACAGGATGCCTTGGATAAGGTCAAGATTATTCAGGATCGACTTCACACAACTCAGTCTAGGTAAAAGAGTTATGCCGACCGTAAAGTTCGTGATATTGCATTCATGGTTGGAGAAAGAATATTGCTCTGAGTTTCACCTATGAAAGGTATAATGAGGTTCGGAAAGAAGGGCAAGTTGAGCCCTAGGTATATCGAACTCTTTGAAATTCTTGAAAGGGTGGGTGAAGTAGCCTAGACGCTTGTATTACCACCTAGTTTATCAGCGGTTCATCCGGTGTTCCACGTGTTTATGCTCCGAAAATATCATGGTGATCCTTCTCATGTGTTAGATTTCAGCTCAGTCCAATTGGACAAAGATTTGACTTACGAGGAGGAGCCGGTGGCTATTCTTGCCCGGCAGGTACGACAGTTGAGGTCCAAGAGTTATCCTTCAGTTTGAGTGCAATGGAGAGGGCAGCCGGTAGAGGCATCTACCTGGGAGTCTGAGTCGGACATGCGGAGTAAATATCCGCACTTATTCACCAGCTCAGGTACTTTTTTCTAACTCCGTTCGAGGACGAACGTTTGTTTTAAAGGTGGAGAATGTGATGACCCAAAATGTCATCTCTAAATTTAATAATTAATTCTATGTTCTAAGACCTCAAAAAGCACTATTTATCATTCTCGACTTGCGTGCATAGCCCGTACAATTTTTCGAAAAGTTTTTATGTGAAAAATGGATTAAAATGTGAAATAGAGCTTAAAAACTCAATTAAGTTGACTTTAGTCAACATTTTGAGTAAACAGGCCCAGATCAATATTTTGACAATTTCGGTAGGTCCGTATCGTGATTTGGGACTTGGGCGTATGCCCGTAATCGAATTCCGAGGTCCCTAGCTCGAGATATGGAATTTTGATGAAAAATTAAAAGCTTGAATGCTTAATGATTTCTAAGATATTACTAATGTTGGATTTATTGACCTCGTATTCGTATTTTGGTTCTGGAGCCCGGTATAGGTGCACTATAATATTTATGACTTGTCAGCCAAATTTAGTGAGAATCAGAGTTGATTTGACGTGATTCGGACGCCCGGTTGTAAAAATATAAGTTTTAATTTTTTTTTAAAGTTTTCTTTGATTTGACGTTCGATTCGTAGTTATAGGTATTATTTTGGTGATTTGATCGCGCGAGCAAATTCGTATGATATTTTAGAATTTGTGTGCATGTTTGGTTTGGCGTCCCGAGGGTTCGGATAAGTTTCAGATAGGCTACGGAATAATTTCGGACTTAGGAAATCTGGTTTTCAACAGACTTCAGGCTTCTGGTGTGTTCTTCTTCGTGTTCGCGAAGGTACTCTCGCGAACGCGAAGAGCAAATTGGGGCTGGTACGTTTTGTGCTTCATGTTCGCGAAGGCTTGAGGTTCAAAGCTTCGCCTTCGCGATATAAGCCTCGCGTTCGCGATGGGAAAGAGACTGGCCAGGAAAAATTAGCCTTCGCGAAGCCAGACAAGCATCGCGTTCGCGAGGTAGCCCTCGCGTTCGCGAAGAGTAAAAATTGGACAGCACAAATTGTGCTTCGCGTTCGCGAGAGTACCTTCGCGAACGCGAAGGGTAAAAATCCCAGAAACAGAACTTATGTTCTGAAAATGGGGTTTCGACCCATTTTTAATTCTTTCCCATTTTTTAGCTCGGGTAAAGCGATTTTTGGGCGATTTTTACGAAAAAAATATTGGGGTAAGTGTTCCTTATCCTATATTGATTATATTTCACGATTTCATACTCATTTATATCATGAATCCGTAAATATATGAAAGAAATATCAGATTTTTATAAAATATTCCAAAAATAAAAATTTAAGATTTGAAGGTTCATTTGACATCGGAATTGGATAATTTTTATATGGTTGGACTTGTCTCGGAATGGGTGTTCGAATTTCGTGAGTTTTCCCGAGATTTGAGACGTGGGTTTCACTGCCGAATATTTTAATGAATTTTGGATTTTTATCCGAAAAATTAGTAAATTCATGTGGAATTAGTTCATATTATTCGTATTGAATATATCAAATTGTTTGTGAATAGATTTGAACCTTTCAGAGTCAAATTTAAAAGTAAAAGTTGTGGTTGAATAATTGATTGGAATTTGCAAAGCGAGGTAAGTGTCGTGGTTAACCTTGATTTGAGGGAATAGAACCCTTAATTTAATTGTTATGTGAATTGCATGTAAACGACGTATAGGCGAGGTGACGAGTGTCTATACGTCGTCAAAATTAATTGTTTGCCTGCTTACTTGAAAAATTATAAATTGTTTTAAATCATGAATTAATTATTATAATAATTATTTCTTTCCTATACTTTGCCAAATATTAATTCTTGAATTTCTGCATTAATTGTTACATGCTACTTGAATTATGTGTCTTAATTATTATTTGACATTTAGCATATTAAATATTAAACTGCCTATTTTCTCCCTGATTTCTATAATAATTTGCTATATGATCTTGTCTGTTTCATGATTAAATCATAATTATTGTATGCTTGTTGTCTTATAATTTCATATTAATTGTTGCATTTATTGAGAAAATTTCTTCTATAAGAATTAGTAAATGAATATACTGGAGGAGCGGGTTGCATGCCGCAACAGAATTAATTATAATAAATATATTGGAGGATCGGGTTGCATGCCGCAACAGACTTATGAAAAGTCCATATTGGAGGATCGGGTTGTACGCCGCAATAAACTTATTTAAAAGTCGATATACTATATATATATATATATATATATATATATATATATTAGGGGATCGGGTTGCACACCGCAACCGACTTGATTAAAATGAATATATTGGAGGAGCGGGTTGCACGCCGCAACAGAACTGAATATGAATATATTTGAGGAGCGGGTTGCACGCCGCAACAGAACTGAATATGAATATATTGTGAGAGTGGGTTGCACGCTGCAACAGAATTGAATGTGAATATATTGTGAGAGCGGGTTGCACGCTGCAACAGAATTAATGGAAATGATAAGTGGTTATGACTGCTGAGTTGCTTTCAATTATTATAAATGAATTACCTGATTTATTTCTATTATTGTTGTTGTTACTAATATTGCGTACAGGTTAATGTAAGTGAATCGCTTTAGCCTCGTCACTACTTCGTCAAGGTTAGGCTCAGCACTTACCAGTATATGGGGTCGGTTGTACTGATACCATACTCTGCACTTCTTGTGCAGATTTTGGAGTTGGTCCCAGCGGCGTACCATAGACTTGCTTGGATTTCAGCTACCAAAGGAGACTTGAGGTATAACTGCATGGCGTCCGCAGTTCTGAAGTCCCCGTCTATTTTACTTTAGCTATGGGATGGTATTTAGACACCTTTGTTTTTACGGATTATTCACTATATTTCAAACTTTGCTTCGGCTTTTGTTTTCTTGTTTATTAATAATTTAAAAATTATTTAAAAATTGGTTAATATTATTCTAACGTTGACTTACCTAACAAGTGAAATATTAGGCATTATCACGGTACGAGTGAGGGCATTTCGGATCGTGACACAAAGGTGAAGCCCTTTCTATTTTGGCAAGTGAGAGCAGCACTACATATTTTAGAGAAAAAAAAAAGAAACTTTGAAAGACTAACTCAACTCCAACATAGCCAAATTCCTAAGCAGACTACAGAAATGCACAACATGGCCTATAGGAGAAGCTAGTGATTTGAAATGAGCTCCTCCCTTGTGGCTGCAGGTCTATGTGTCCATGTACAGATGTATTAGATACTAGCTAGCATTTACCAATAGTGGATAATTCAATTATAGGTTGGTAGTTCGGCTGACCCAGTGCTTCAGAGTTGAGTTGAACCGTACTTATATGTGCAAAAGAAAGTATAAATAGAAGTACATCTCTCTCTCTATATTTTTTTTAAAACTCACTTTTCCAAACTCAGAACGTCTAAATTATGAATAATATGTTCTCTTCTCTTGATCTCATCGCTCAATTATTTCCAACATATTAGGAGGAGAGAATCAAACGTAAGTTTGAATCCACATGTCCTTTGTGTGGTTATGAAATTATCATAATGCAAATTTGAACCATCGTCCGTTATTTAAGCTTGTTCTATACAAGGAGAGATTGATCAAGACTCTAGGGTCATAACTTATGATTCATTTCCTGTTTCTATGAAAGAATTGAATGATGTCCATAGCAGTGGCGGATTCAGAATTTTTTTCCAGGTGGGATGACAAAATATAAATAATTAGATATATCAAAAAGTCAAGAGGAGTCAATGCATAATAAATATACATAAAATTAAATGTGGCTCTGCCACTGGTCCATAGGAACAGCCAATAACACAATTTTGTTTTGATTCACTTTTTGTATATGTATATTGTTTAAATTGTCGAAAAACACTTGTTGGTACGTAATGATACGCCAAAATTACATGTTGAATATGAAAAAGAAAAAGGATTGCATATATAGCATGTACTTGCTACAGTAACAACAACAAAAAATCTAGCATATACATACAGTGTGACGTCTGAGGAGTGTAATGTGTAGGCATACCTTACCCTTATCTTGTCAAGGTAGAGAGGTTGTTTCCGGAAGACCCTCGACTTGAGAAAAACATTTCTTAATAGTTTTGAGCAGTAGTAAAGAAGCCATGTTGAGATTAATAAAAACAAGAACAGTAACAACATCAAAATAACAAAGCAATATATAAGACAACCGAAGTAAGGGTAACAACAGGTAGTAATAAAAATCAAAAGTAAGATAATACGAGAATGATATGATGGATACGATATCCCATGCCCAACGACCTACTAGCGTTCTATCCTAATCCTGTACCTTCTGTCCTAGTAGGAGCATGTAATAGAATGAAAACAAATATATTAGATTTATCAATCTTTTCATTTTCACAGTATCTATTCTTTCAAGAAGAAGAAGAAAAGGAATTGTTTGACAGTACATGTGGCGTAATTTCACAATCATAAATCTTGACAAAAGATTTGTGAAGCCAAACAAATCACATATTAGGTATGAGCATACACATGAATATTGAGATTTAGAGGTTATGTGATCTTACAAATCAATATCATGTGTAAGGGATACTTTCAGATATATGTATATCATATGCCAACTAAATTAAATAATATGATCTCAAAATCAAGATCTTGCATGTGTACAGAACATTTAATTTGAGAGATAACATATAACATGCTAACTTATAAAATAAATCAAATAAAAAAACCTTAGAAGTTGTGCACATAATTAAATCTCAGTTATTTCTTGAGATATATAAAAAATGACAAAGTTGAGCACATGGCGGATGCTGCAAATTAAATCTGCTTCTTGAACGTGCCATTTAATAACATTTTATGCCCTTAAGTCCTTAACTCCTAAACCTTCTTCCCTAGCTGCACCTAAACCAGTTTGATTAATATAGTAATACTAATGATTTCAGAACACAAGGACATTATTTAAAGGACAAACGAGAAACAATCATTACTAGAAATCCGGGAGAATCCGATCGAGGCATACCGACCAACGTTGGTCGCTCAACAAAAGCGACCAAAAAACCGTCCAAAGCAGACGGAAATTATCAAAAAAATATTTTATATTTTTTTAAAATTACATACCGACCGAAATCGGTCGGTATATTGGTCAAACATTTGACCGAAATGGTCAGAGTTGCTTAGTCAAATCACTTTTTTGATTACCGACCAACATTTGTCGATAATGTGGACCCATATTTTTAAATTTAATAATTATATTATTATTTAAAATATTTTATAAAATTTATAGTTGAATTAACCGACCAAAGTCGGTCGGCTATTACAGGAGAAGATTTTACCGACCAACTTTGGTCGGTAGCTGTAATTTCTGGAATATAACCGACCAACTTTGATCGGTTCATAGGTCAAACATGGTCAAACTTTTGAATTACATTAAAATTTACTATCTAAATAATATAAATTTAATCCATTAATACTTTATTTTGTAATAATGAATGCATTAACATATACTATAACAAACTCTCTCTCTCTATATATATATATATATATAGGTATAGCCGCATCTAAGAACGTGAAACGCTAGGGCCACAGGGTTGGGTTCTTTTGGGGATAAACTTGTGAAAAAGCAATAATCTAATTAGTATATATAATTAATCATCATCAAATATATCTATTTGTAAATTGATTCATCGACTTATAACTTACTTAGATGTATCGATGAATATTAAAAACAAAACGTCTCGACCTATATCGATAAATATTAAGAATAAGACGTCTCGACCTATATCGATAAATATTAAGAATAAGACGTCTCGACCTATATCGATTTATCTATGTAATGCATTATTAGTAATGAATGAAAGAAATACAGAAGAATACTAAACTTTTTTGACATGTATATATGTATAACAAATTAAATAAACGAAAGAAGCTATTAGCATTAAATAAACGAGTTAATATAACCATCGATTAAACATATTTAAAATAGAATAATATTGGTTAATCAATTCATCAATTGATCAAGTTTTCGTACGTTGTAATGTATGTGATTGATCATTAATTACAATATAATGTATATGTGTGTGTGTGTATGTGTGTGTATGTGTGTGTGAAATGACCCATATACTTAATTATAACTTAAAAAATTAACGTAGATAGATGAATACAAAAGGTAAAACGTCTTGATCGATATTTATTAATCTATATGATTTGTAATTAGTTATAAAACGAATGAATATAAAAGACGAAATGTGAAATTCGAATAAAATAAACGTCTCATATATATACCTTTATTTATTTTTATTATGATTGATTAATTATATATGTGTTTGAATAAAATATATGCTTATAATTTATTAAAAGTAATTAGTTAATATAATTATTTATAAAGATTATGCTTATAGTTTATAATTATTTATTTATAAATATATATGTGAATAAAATATATGCTTATAGTTTATAATGTTTTTAAAAGTTTATAATATTTTAAGAAATAATAACACAAAATAATTAATTTAGCTTTTTTAAAAATAATAACCGACTGAAATCGGTCATTTAACTGTGGTCAAACACAGTCAATGGTCACTTAAGTGTACCGACCGACGTAGGTTGGTACCTTTAATTCCATATCTGAAATACGGAGTTTCTCCATCATTTCTTTTCTCAAAATTTTCTAACTCCCCACTCTCTTCTCCCTCATACACACAACACCCTTCCCCCGCTCCTTCTCTATTTTCCTTACACAAATCTCATTCCCCACCCCACGTCACCACTATTCCTGCCGCCGTTGCCACTGCCGCCACTGTCCCTCCTCCTCCACCTCCTAAAAATTGCAGGTTTCAATTTAAACTTACATTATTTGTATAATTTTAATTTTTTATTAATTAGTTATGAATTAGTTAACTATTGTCTAAATTGATTGTTTAACTTTGAATTTTATTAAAATCTAGGGTTTAGGTTGTAATGACCCAACCGGTCATTTTAACTTTTAGAACCCCGTTCCCTAAAATAAAACTTTTCGTAGGTGCTTGTAATGATTTATGACTTGCGGGGATGGTTGGTTCGGGATTTGGAAGTGTTTGAGGTGAAACCAGAACACTTGGTTCCTTAAGTTGGCCTTAAAGTGTTAAGTTTGACTTCGGTCAACATTTTGAGAAAACAATCCCGGAATAGCATTTTGATGATTCCAACAGCTCCGTATGGTGATTTTGGACTTAGGAGCGTGATCAAAATTTTATTTGAAAGTCTGTAGTGAAATTAGGCTTGAAATGGTTAAAATAGGAATTTAAAGTTTGAAAGTTTGACCGGGGAGTTGACTTTTTGATACCGGAGTCGGAATCCAGTTCCGAAAATTTTTATAGCTCTGTTATGTAATTTATGACTTGTGTGTAAAATTTGAGGTCAATCGGAGTTGATTTGATAGGTTCCGGCATTGAATATAGAAGTTGAAAACTCTTAGTTTCATTAAGCTTGAATTGGGGTATGATTCATGGTTTTAGTGTTGTTTGATGTGATTTAGAGGTTCGACTAAGTTTGTATGATGTTTTAGGACTTGTTGGTATATTTGGTTGAGGTACCGAGGGCCTCAGGTGAGTTTCGGATGGTTAACGGATCAAAAATAATTGGAGTTAAAAGGCTGCTGCAATTTTTCCTCTTCTGTTGGACATTCTGGGCTGTGATCGAGCCCAGATATCGAGCCCAGGGTTGACGAGGTACATGCTCGAGCTAGTATATCGAGGGCCATGATTGAAGGTCCAGCTCGAGGGCTAGGATCGAGACCCAAGATCGAGGGGTCACAATCGAAGGCTCAAGCTCGATGCCATGATTGAGGCTATGATCGAAGGCCCAACCTCGATACTCTGATCAAGTCCATGACCGAGGTCCAGGCTCGAGCCTGTGATCGAAGCCGCGATCGAAGGCAAGGCTCGAGGGCATGATCGAAGGTATGGCTCGAGGGTTAGGATCGAGACCCAAGCTCGATGCCCTGATCGAAGGCCCAACCTCGATACCCTGATCGAAGGCACATGTTCGATGCCGCGATCGAGGCCCAGTTCGAGGACCATTTCCGAAGGCTGCTGGGCAGTTTTATAAAAAGAGGGCATTCGTCCCATTTGCTATTTTTGACGAACTTGAGCTTGAGCAGAGACGACTTTTGGCAGATTTTCAAGGGAAAACATTGGGGTAAGTGATTCTAACTCGGATTTGGTCTACATATACAAGTGTATCATTGGTTTTCACAATTTAATTAGTGTTTTGAGATTTGAGATTTGGAAAAGTTTAGAAATCTCATAGAAACGTAATTTTGAGATTTCGGTATCGATTCGGAGTCGGAATCGAGTGAAACTGGTATGGTTGGACTCATAATTGAATGGGTTATCGGATTTTATAACTTTGGCCGGATTCCGAGATGTGGGCCCGCGGGCAAATTTTTAATTAATTTTGGAATTTTTATTAAAAATGTAGTATTTCCTTATAGAATTTATTTCCTATAATTTTTAGTGATTGTATCGAATTATTTTGGCTAGATTCGAGCCAGACAGAGTTGGACAATCGTGGAAAAGGCAAAATTGTGGATTAAATTGGAGCAAGACGAGGTAAGTCTCTTGTCTAATCTTGTGAGAGGGAAATTACCTCATAGGTGATTAAAATTAAATAATTATTGCTAATTGTGGGGGGCTACGTACGCACGTGGTGACGAGAGTCCGTGCGTAGCTACTATTAATGCTAAAGTCCGGGTAGTTTAGAACTCAAAGCATGCCTTACTTGTGTAAATTGTATTCTTTGATTTATTTATATTAATTGATATCTATATGAATATATTGTGAATTGTTAGATAAAGATATTAAAGGATGGAAATCTCATAGGCTTGATTGTCTTTTTAAATTAATTAATTGTTAAAAGAAATTGTTCTCCTCCCAAATTCATCTTATAATAAATATACTCTCCTTCCAGAGGCACATAAGAAAATGTCTTCCTTTCTTGTGGAGCGGGCCGAATGCCTCGGCAGGATAGATGCATCTATGGATCGCGCCGCACGTCCCTCGGCAGTGTACACGACACTCTGGATCGGGCCGTACGTCCTCGGCAGAAATCGTGCTTAATAATAATAATTACACGATACTTTAATAATTTATTTCAGCTTGTGAAGCTAATTTAATTGATAAATTGGAAACTATTTGAATTGAAGGAATTTAATTAATATATTGAGAATTGTTACATTTGAAAGAATTTGATTATTTCTGCTGATTAAATAAATTATTGTGAATTCTGTAAATCATTCTGATTTAAATATCCTAATTTTTTTCAATTATTATTATTGACCCATAGTGAGTGTCAAAGTCGGCCATCTCGTCTCTACCACTCCGAGATTAGGCTTGATACTTACTGGGTACACGTTGTTTACGTACTCATACTACACTTGCTGCACTTTTTGTGCAGGATCCGAGACAGGTACTAGTGGAGGA
The DNA here is from genome assembly GCF_000390325.3 of Nicotiana tomentosiformis. Taxonomy (NCBI): domain Eukaryota; kingdom Viridiplantae; phylum Streptophyta; class Magnoliopsida; order Solanales; family Solanaceae; genus Nicotiana; species Nicotiana tomentosiformis. The sequence goes on along the minus strand of NC_090816.1, from coordinate 12,350,663 downwards.
CCTATCATCACATACCCACGTCATCCCGAGCCATAGTGGTGAGCTGCCTTTCTGAGCCGTTCTGCAGCTACCAGTGTCTCTTCTTATATTTATATTCTGTCTATTTCATTTCAGATAGTATTTGGAGTTTTGTATAATCTACTAGATGTTCATGCACTTGTGACACCGGGTCTTGGCACACACACATTAGTAGAAGTTGGTATTTTATTATTTTCTTGGAATAAAAGTTTAACCAATATACGTATGACTTATTAGTTGGCTTGCCTAGCTATAGTGTTGGGCGCCATCACGACCTATAGGTGAAATTGGGTCGTGACAACATGGTATCAGAGCTCTAGGTTCACGTAGGTCTCACAAGTTATGAGCAGACCTAATAGAGTCTTGCGGATCGGTATGGAGACGTCTGTACTTATCTACTAGAGGCTATATGGTGTTAGGAAACTACCTTTCTTCATATTCTATCGTGCAATTGATGTAGTACTAAATATCCTTCTCTTATTCTCTCACAGATGGTGAGAACACGCTCTAATGAGATTCCAGACCAGGGAAGAGCTACTCCACCAGTTGCTAGAGGCCGAGGGAGGGCTCCAACCCGTGGTAGAGGGCGAGGACGTCCCAGGACTATTCCGGTTATGCCACCAGTGGATCCAGCAGAGAATCCCCTTATTGAGGAGCAGGGTGAGGTGCCTGTGGCAGAGCCAGCTCCGGTGGACTTCATATCTGCACTGGGATTTCAGGGTGTCATGGGTCGTATGCTGCGATTCATGGACAATATGACTCAGGTCGGTTTATTTCCGGCAGACCCAACCACATCTCAGGTGGGTGGGAGAGCACAGACCCCTACCGCGCAGGCTCATAGACAAGCAACTGTTGTATATCAGACCCAGGGTGCACTACCCGTGGGTGGAGTCCAGCCAGTGGCAGTAGCTACACCTGAGCCCAGGCCAGCTGTAGCCGCGGATCCTCAGAAACTATTGGACAGATAGACTAGACTACATCCTCCTGTCTTCGGGGGTGAGCGACATGAGGATCCACAGGATTTCATTGATCGTTGCAAGGATAGACTGTACAACATGAGGATATTGGAATCCCATGGGGTTGATTTCGCTACTTTTCAGCTAGAGGGTAGAGCCCGTAGATGGTGGCAGTCTTATGCTCTTGGCAGACCAGCAGATTCTCCTCCCATGACTTGGGACAGGTTCACCCGTATCTTCTTGGACAGGTATATTCCACCCTCCTAGAGGTAAGAGTTGCGGTTTCAGTTTGAGCAGCTCCAGCAGGGTCAGATGTCAGTGACCGATTATGAGGCGAGGTTTTCTGAATTATCTCGCCATGCACTAATGATACTCCCTACTGAGGCGGAGAGAGTGCGAAGGTTTGTAGCCGGTTTACATACTGGTATTCAGGCCACTATGGCTCGAGAGGTTGAGATGGGTACTTCTTATGAGCAAGTTGTGGAGATAGCCCGGAGGATTGAGTGTGTACATCAGCGGAGCCGAGAGAAGATCATGAGAGATAAGCGGTTCAGGTACTCTGGAGAGTTCAGAGGTGCTCCGTCTGGGGGCAGAGGTCAGTTCGTGAGGGGACAGTCCAGCAGATCCCCATATCCAGCACCACCACCTCCTCGAGGTGCTCCAGTGCGACCTTATCTCAGTGCTATCCCAGAGAGTTCTTAACGCCCACCAGCTATTCAGGGTCCTCCCAGTGGGTATTCATGTCCCCAGGGCCAGACACTTAGTCAGCATCCCATCGCACCGAAGAGTTGTGACGAGTGCGGGGATCCCAGTCACATGCAGAGGTTTTGCCCCAGGCTTCGAGGTAGACCAGTACAGCATGGTCAGTAGCCTATGCTTACCGGACCAGTTGCTTCACCAATAGTCCGACCACCCAGAGGTGGAGGACAGGTGGGTAGGGGCCATCCTAGAGGTGGAGGTCAGCCAGGCGAAGGCCAGACAGTTGGCCCTCCAGCTCGTTTCTATGCTTTTCCGGCTAGACCAGATGCAGAGGCCTCAGATGCTATGATTACATGTATTATTTCTGTTTGTGGCAAAGATGCCTCAGTATTATTTGATCCAGGATCTACGTATTCATATGTGTCATCTCTATTTGCTCCATTCCTGGGTGTTTCTCGTGAGTCCTTGAGTACTCCTGTTTATGTGTCCACTCCTGTGGGCGATTATGTTGTTGTGAACCGGATCTACCGGTCCTGTATTATTATATTCTGTGGTTATGAAACTAGAGCAGATCTCCTATTGCTTGAGATGACCGATTTTGAAATTATTTTGGGCATGGACTGGTTATCTCCATATCATGCTATTTTAGATTGTCATGCCAAGAATGTTACCTTGGCTATTCCAGCATTGCCTAAGTTGGAGTGAAAGGGTTCGCCTGTTAGTTCATTTAATCGAGTTATTTCTTTTATAAAGGCTCAACACATGGTTGAGAAGGATTTTTTGGCTTATCTAGCCTATGTTCGGGATACTACTACAGAGACTCCGGTTATTGATTCAGTGCCTGTAGTTCGGGAGTTCCCCGATGTATTTTCGTCAGATCTTCCAGGTATGCCACCTGATCGTGATATTGATTTCTGTATTGACTTGGCTTCAGATACCTAGCCTATATCTATCCCACCGTATCGCATGGCTCCGAAAGAATTGAAAGAATTGAAAGAACAGCTTGAAGAGTTACTAGCCAAAGGGTTCGTCAGACCAAGTGTATCGCCTTGGGGTGCACTAGTATTATTTGTGAAAAAGAAGGATGGAACAATGCGGATGTGTATTGATTATCGCCAATTGAACAAAGTCACTATTAAGAACAAGTACCCGTTGTCGCGTATTGATGATCTATTTGACCAGTTGCAGGGTGCTAGGGTATTCTCTAAGATCGACTTGAGGTCAGGGTACCATCAGTTAAAGATTCGGGATTCGGATGTTCCGAAGATTGCTTTCCGTACTAGATATGGTCATTATGAGTTTCTGGTAATGTCTTTTGGTTTAACTAATTCCCCGGCAGCATTTATGGATCTGATAAACAGGGTAATCATGCCATATATTGATTTGTTTGTCATTGTCTTCATTGATGACATATTAATCTATTCGTGCAGTAAGGAGGAACATGAGTAGTATATGAGATTAGTGCTTCAGACATTGCGGGAACAAAAGCTATATGCTAAGTTCTCTAAATGTGAGTTCTGGCTTGAGTCTGTAGCATTTTTGGGACATATTGTGTCGGGCGAAGGTATTAAAGTTGATCCCAAAAAGATTGAGGCAGTTCAAAATTGGCATCGTCCCACTTCGGCGACTGAGATCAGGAGTTTTTTGGGTTTGGTAGGTTATTATCGTCGGTTCGTGGAAGGCTTTTCATCTATTGCAGCACCTTTGACCAAATTAACCCAGAAGGGTGCTCCATTCCGATGGTCCGATGATTGTGAGGTAAGCTTTCAGAAGCTTAAGACATCATTGACTACAGCACCAGTGTTAGTGTTGCCTTCCGGTTTGGGGATGTATACAGTGTATTGTGATGCTTCGCGCGTTGGCTTGGGTTGTGTATTGATGCAGGAAGGGCAAGTTATTGCATATGCTTCACGTCAGCTGAAGCCTCATGAAAGGAATTATCCGGTACATGATTTGGAGTTAGCTGCGATTGTTCACGCTCGTAAGATTTGGAGGCATTATCTTTATGGGGTATCTTGTGAAGTTTACACTGATCATCGCAGTTTACAGCATTTGTTCAAGCAGAGGGATCTAAATTTGAGGCAGCGTAGATGGCTGGAGTTACTAAAAGATTATGATATTACTATCCTGTATCATCCGGGCAAAGCAAATATGGTTGTAGATGCCTTGAGCAGAAATGCAGAGAGTATGGGTAGTTTGGCTTTCATTTCAGCAGAGGAAAGGCCATTAGCCTCAGATATTCAGTCCTTGGCTAACAGACTTGTGAGGCTGGATATTTCAGAGCCCAGCCGAGTTCTTGCATGTGTTGTGGCCCAATCTTCACTATTTGAGCAGATCAAGGCTCGCCAGTATGATGACCCACACCTGGTGGTTCTTCGTGAAACGGTACTACAAGGTGGTGCCAAGGAAGTCACTATTGGTGCAGATGGTGTTCTATGACTCCAGGATTATCTGTGTGTTCCTAATGTGGATGAACTGAGGAAAAAGATCCTGGAGGAGGCACATAGTTCTCGATATTCTATTCATCCAGGTGCTACGAAGATGTATCGTGACTTGAGGCAGCATTATTGGTGGCGACGAATGAAAAAGGACATAGTTGAGTATGTAGCTCGGTGTCTAAATTGCCAGCAAGTTAAATATGAGCACTAGAGGCCAGGTGACCTACTTCAGCAGATGACCATACCAGAGTGGAAATGGGAACGAATTACTATGGATTTTGTAGTTGGGTTGCCATGGACCTTAAGGAAGTTTGATGCAGTTTGGGTGATTGTTGACAGGTTGACCAAGTCGGCACATTTTATTCCTGTTGTGACTACGTATACTTCAGAGAGGTTGGCCCAGATTTATATTCAGGAGATAGTTCGGTTGCACGGTATGCCAATTTCCATCATATAAGATAGAGGCCCTCAGTTTACTTCATATTTCTGGAGAGCAGTACAAAGTGAGTTGGGGACCCGTGTAGAGCTCAGCACAGCCTTTCATCCGCAGACCGATGGACAGTCAGAGAAGACAATTCAGATTTTGGAGGATATGCTCAGGGCATGTGTGATTGACTTTGAAGGTCAGTGGGATCGTTTCCTGCCTTTGGCCGAGTTTGCTTATAATAACAGTTACCAATCCAGTATCGAGATGGCTCCATTTGAGGCTTTATATGGTCGGCGATGTCGTTCACCTATCGGATGGTTTGAGCCAGGTGAGGCTAAGTTATATGGTACTGATTTGGTAATGGATGCCTTGGAAAAGGTAAAGTTGATTTAGGAGCGACTTCGTACAGCACAGTCCAGACAAAAGAGTTACGCGGATCAGAAAGCGCGTGATATATCATTTATGGTAGGTGAAAAGGTTCTCTTGAAAGTTTTGCCGATGAAGGGAATTATAAGATTTGGGAAGAAGGGCAAGTTTAGCCCAAGGTTTATAGGCCCATTTGAGGTGTTGAAACGAGTTGGGGGAGGTTTCTTATGAGCTTTCCTTGCCTCCCAGCCTATCGGGAGTTCATCCGATTTTTCACGTATCTATGCTCTGGAAGTATCATGCCGACCTATCACATGTGTTAGACTTCAGCACAATTCAGCTAGATAATAGCTTGGGTTATGAAGAGGAGCCAATTGCCATTGTTGATAAACAGGTTCGCCAGTTGAGATCCAAGAGGATTTCTGCAGTAAAAGTCCAGTAGAGGGGCCAACCAGTCGAGGAAACGACTTGGGAGACCGAGGAAAACATGCGGAGCAGATATCCAAACTTATTCAGCACTTCAGGTATAATTCTAAACCCGTTCGAGGACGAACGTTTGTTTAAGAGGTGGAGAATGTAATGATCCAACCGGTCATTTTAACTTTTAGAACCTCGTTCCCTAAAATAAAACTTTCTGTAGGTGCTTGTAATGATTTATGACTTGCGGGGATGGTTGGTTCGGGATTTGGAAGTGTTTGAGGTGAAACCGGAATACTTGGTTCCTTAAGTTGGCCTTAAAGTGCTAAGTTTGACTTCGGTCAATATTTTGAGAAAATGACCCCGGAATAGAATTTTGATGATTCCAACAGCTCCGTATGGTGATTTTGGACTTAGGAGCGTGGTCGAAATTTTATTTGGAAGTCCGTAGTGAAATTAGGCTTGAAATGGCTAAAATAGGAATTTAAAGTTTGAAAGTTTGACCGGGGAGTTGACTTTTTGATACCGGAGTCGGAATCCAGTTTCGAAAATTTTTATAGCTTCGTTATGTAATTTATGACTTGTGTGTAAAATTTGAGGTCAATCGAAGTTGATTTGATAGGTTCCGGCATTGAATGTAGAAGTTGAAAACTCTTATTTTCATTAAGCTTGAATTGGGGTATGATTCATGGTTTAAGCATTGTTTGATGTGATTTAGAGGTTCGACTAAGTTCGTATGATGTTTTAGGATTTGTTGGTATATTTGGTTGAGGTCCCGAGGGCCTTGGGTGAGTTTCGGATGGTTAACGGATCAAAAATAATTGGAGTTAAAAGGCTGCTGCAATTTTTCCTCTTCTGTTGGACATTCTGGGCTGTGATCGAGCCCAGATATCGAGCCAGATATCGAGCCCAGGGTTGACGAGGTACAGGCTCGAGCTAGTGTATCGAGGGCCATGATCGAAGGTCCAGCTTGAGGGCCAGGATCGAGACCCAAGATCGAGGGGTCACAATCGAAGGCTCAAGCTCGATGCCATGATTGAGGCTATGATCGAAGGCCTAACCTCGATACCCTGATCGAGGCCATGACCGAGGTCCAGGCTCGAGCCTGTGATCGAAGATGCGATCGAAGGCAAGGCTCGAGGGCATGATCGAAGGTATGGCTCGAGGGCTAGGATCGAGACCCAAGCTCGATGCCCTGATCAAAAGCACATGTTCGATGCCGCGATCGAGGCCCAATTCGAGGATCAGTTCCGAAGGCTGCTGGGCAGTTTTATAAAAAGAGGGCATTCGTACCATTTGCCATTTTTGACGAACTTGAGCTTGAGCAGAGACGACTTTTGGCAGAATTTCAGGGGAAAAATATTGGGGTAAGTGATTCTAACTCGGATTTGGTCTACATATACAAGTGTATCATTGTTTTTCACAATTTAATTAGTGTTTTGAGATTTGGAAAAGTTTAGAAATCTCATAGAAACGAAATTTTGAGATTTCGGTATCGATTCGGAGTCGGAATCGAGTCAAACTGGTATGGTTGGACTCGTAATTGAATGGTTTGTCGGATTTCATAGCTTTTGCCGGATTCTGAGATGTGGGCCCCGCAGGCGAATTTTTAATTAATTTCGGGATTTTTATTAAAAATGTAGTATTTCATTATAAAATTTATTTCCTATAATTTTTAGTGATTGTATCGAATTATTTTGGCTAGATTCGAGCCAGACAGAGTTGGATAATCGTGGAAAGGGCAAAATTGTGGATTAAATTCGAGCAAGACGAGGTAAGTCTCTTGTCTAGTCTTGTGAGGGGAAAATTACCTCATAGGTGATTAAAATTAAATAATTATTGCTAATTGTGGGGGGGCTACGTACGCACGTGGTGACGAGAGTCTGTGCGTAGCTACTATTAATGCTAAAGTCCGGGTAGTTTAGAACTCAAAGCATGCCTTACTTGTGTAATTTGTATTCTTTGATTTATTTATATTAATTGATATCTATATGAATATATTGTGAATTGTTAGATAAAGATATTAAAGGATGGAAATCTTATAGGCTTGATTGTCTGTTTAAATTAATTAATTATTAAAAAAAATTGTTCTCCTCCCAAATTCATCTTATAATAAATATACTCTCCTTCCGGAGGCACATAAGAAAATGTCCTCCTTTCTTGTGGAGCGGGCCGAATGCCTCGGCAGGATAGATGCATCTATGGATCGCGCCGCACGTCCCTCGGCAGTGTACACGACACTCTGGATTGAGTCGTACGTCCTCGGCAGAAATCGTGCTTAATAATAATAATTACACGATACTTTAATAATTTATTTCAGCTTGTGAAGCTAGTTAATAAATTGAAAAATCCTTGGTATTTAATGAATTATTATTCTTTCTTGTTAAGGAATTAATTGTGACTCCTGTAAATGAGGTTTAATTGATAAATTGGAAACTATTTGAATTGAAGGAATTTAATTAATATATTGAGAATTGTTACATTTGAACGAATTTGATTATTTTTGTTGATTAAATAAATTATTGTGAATTCTGTAAATCATGTTGATTTAAATATCCTAGTTTTATTTCAGTTATTATTGACCCATAGTGAGTGTCAATGTCGGTCATCTCGTCTCTACCACTCCGAGATTAGGCTTGATACTTACTGGGTACACGTTGTTTACGTACTCAGACTACACTTGCTGTACTTTTTGTGCAGGATCCGAGACAGGTACTAGTGGAGGACCTATCATCACATACCCACGTCATCCCGAGCCATAGTGGTGAGCTGCCTTTCTGAGCCGTTTTGCAGCTACCAGTGTCTCTTCTTATATTTATATTCTATCTATTTCATTTCAGATAGTATTTGGAGTTTTGTATAATCTACTAGATGCTCATGCACTTGTGACACCGGGTCTTGGCACACACACATTGGTAGAAGTTGGTATTTTATTATTTTCTTGGAATAAAAGTTTAACCAATATACGTATGACTTATTAGTTGGCTTGCCTAGCTGTAGTTTTGGGCGCCATCACGACCCATAGGTGAAATTGGGTCGTGATATAGGTCAGGTTAAAATTGAATTGAATTGAATTGATTATCTAGGGTGTAAATTGAATGTTTAAGTTTGTATTGACTTGAGTAGTTTAATTAGAAATTGAATGTTTAACTTTGAATTGAATTGAGTTTTTAGGATTTGTTCTTGTGAATTGAACTTTTAGGGTATGAATTGAATTTTTAGTGGTAAGTGTTGAACTTTTTGGATAGAGCTTATGTTTTGTGAGGTTAATTGAATTGTTTAGGGTATTAATTAAAATTTTTAGGGTATGGGTTGAACTTTTAGGATATGAATTGAACTTTTAGGGGTAATGATTGAACTTTTTGGATATGAATAAAACTTTAAGGGATAAGTGTTGAACCTTTGGGGTATGAATTGAACTTATAGTTTATGTTTAAATTGAATGAATCATAACTAGTTATATTTACTATAATTTAATTTTGGTGTAATTAGTAAAAATTAATTATCTTAATTAAATAAAAATAATTTAATTAATTTATAATTGTAGAATAAATTAAGTAGATCTAATACTTATGGAAATATCTCAATTTATTTTTGTTTTATTTGTATGGATGAAACATCGTACTTGGATGTACAATAGGAATTATCCTAATCGGCGGGGATTGAGGGAGGATTTTGTAGAAGGGGTTGATGACTTAGTAAGACATGTAATGTCACTTTCATCATACCAAATTGAAGGAATAATTATGTGCCCTTGTGTCAAGTGTGATTGTGTGAAATTTTAAAAACCGGAGGAAGTTAAGCTTCATCTTTATTGTCACGACCCAAAATCCACTATAGGCCGTGATGGCGCCCAACATCGCCGTTAGGCAATCCAATGGTGAATTATCAACTTAATTACTTATTTCGTTATTTTTAAAATCATAAATACCATTAAATAAAGTGAAATATGATACTCGTAGAAACCTGTTATTTTCTTTACCAAATCCCGTATAAAATATAAAATTACAAGTTGAAATGATGATGATAATAATAATAATAATAATAATAATAATAATAATAATAATAATAATAATAATAATGATGATGATGATGATGATGATGATGATGATGATGATGATGATAATAATAATAATAATGATAATCATAATCATGATGATGATGATGATGATGATAATAATAATAATGATAATAATAATAATAATAATAATAATAATAATGATGATGATGATGATGATAATAATAATAATAATAATAATAATAATAATAATAATAATATGAACTACAATAATGAACATCCACTAGGAACCCCCAAAACTCGGTGTCACAAGTGCATGAGCATCTACTAGAAGGTATAATAACAATACAACATCTATCTGGAGTACAAAATAGACAGGATAATGTAACTAATTAAGATGCAGACTCTGTATGTTGCGGGTCGTAACATAGAATGCAGCTTACTATGAAGTCCCCGCAATAGTCGCACCTTTGCACTCCAAAGACCACCAGACATATATATAGTTGCACAATAAGTGCAACAAGTGTAGTATGAGTACGCAAATCAACGCGTACCCAGTAAGTATCTAGCCTAACCCCGGAGAAGTAGTAAGGGGTCGACATAGACACTTACTAGTTGTCCAATAAATCAAATACAGTATGAAGTAAACAAATATGAGGCAAGGTAAATAAACAGTATAAACAAATATAGGTACGCGGTACAATCTCCTCTGAAAAGTAAACTCAAGCTCTCAATTATCGGTCACCTCCTCAACCGGAGTATATATGTCAAATGGTTCCCACCAGATAGGTCGTCACAACTCAAATCAGGAAAACTCACGAATAGGATGGCTTCTTGTCAAATATTACGCACGACGCTGCCGAGGCGAATGGCCCGATCCCATAAGAGTGTTCCATGAAGCTGTCGAGGCGAACGACCCAATCCCATAAGGTATTTATGGAAATGCCGAGGCGAACAGCCCGATCCCATTAGAATATGATGTTGATGAGGCGAACGTTCCAATCCCATAAAAATATGATATTGCCAAGGCGAATGGCCCGATCCATAATAATATGATACTGCCGAGGTGAACAGCCTGATCCCATAAGAGTGTGGTACATAATTTTGCCGAGGTGAACGACCCGAACCCATAAGAGTGTTGTACATAATCCTGTCGAGGCGAACGACCTGATCCTATAAGAGTGTGGTACATAATCCTGCCGAGCCGAATGGCCCGATCCCATAAGAGTGTGGTACATAATCTTGTCGAGGGGAACAACCTGATCCCATAAGAGTGTGGTACATAATTCTACCGAGGGGAACGACCCGATCCCATAAGACTGTGGTACATAATCCTGCCGAGGCGAACGACCTGATCCCATAAGAATAAGAAGCTTTACCGGGTCCTTGATCCCACTCACGAATATACGTGTGAGTTATGAAATTTAAAGAAGCTTATCGATGAAAATGCACAGCGCGAGAGAAATTTGTAAGGGAAGCACAATTATTCTGCGGCTAATCAAGTAGCTCGTCAAATCTCTTACAATAGTGATTCTATCACTCTACGCAAGCCTAGTCTCAAGTCGTAACGCAAAATAAAGGAATTAAACAAGCAAGGATAACACAAATAGTACAATTAAAGCATGGCATAAAACTAAGTCTATCCGGACAAATCAGGAATTCTAGTATACGCACGGACACTCGTCACCTCATACATGCGTAGCTCCCACAACATGTAGCACATAAGAATATAATATCTATGGGGTAAATTCCCCATTCACAAGGGTTAGACGAGAGATTTACCTCGCTCCGAAGTTCCATAACCGACTCCAATGCCTCTCTAACACCTCGACTCAAAGCCAAACGATCCGAAACTAGTCAAATAATGTGCAAATCAATCAAAATATACTCAAATGCTTATAATTAATCAATTTATAACAATTCTCAACTCCGCTCGAAAAGTCAATAAAGTCAACCCTCGGGCCCACGTGCCCAAATTCCGAAAATTTTCGAAGATAAACTTTACCCATAATATCACGAACTCAAATATATAATTTATTCCAAATTCTATGTCCAATTTCGTGATCAAAATCCAAAAATATAATTTCTAGGGTTTTCTTCAAAAATCCCATAATTTTCACCAATTTCATGTTAAAATATGTATATAATCTATGTAAAATAGTTGGAAATTGAACAAAATTACTTACTCAAAGATTGTAGATGAAAATTCCTCTTCGAAAAACCGCCTCCTACAGAGCCTAGGGTTCCAAAAATGAGAGAATGTCTCCAAGATCCCGTCTCCCAGCCCTTTTACCCGGTGCAGATTTCGCATTTGTGACATAGGGTTCGCATTTGCGGACCTCGCAATTGCGGACAAGTGTTCGCAATTATGAACCAAGGAAAAAATCTACAATCATCGCAATTGCGAACAAATGTTCGCAACTATGAACCAATGCAAAAATCTACAATCTTCGCAATTGCGAACAAACCTGAGCACCAGCAATACCAACAATCTTTCACGACCCGAAAATGTGCATAACTCTCTCATACGACATCAGATTTTGACGATTCTTGTTGCTATGACTCCGTAATTACGATACGGATCTAATAGTTCAATAAAATCACAAATCAAAGGTCGTTTGCTCAATATTGTATCCTTTATACCCAAGAAAATGACGTTGAAACATCAAATAAGAGCGTGACACAACCCAAACACATCCGAAACACACCATAGACCCCCGGGACCCCGTCCAATTATACAAACCAATCCCAAAACATAACATGAACCTCCTCGAGGCCTCAAATCTCACCAAACAACACCAAAATCATGAATCGACAATCAAATCCTCTTTTTAACTTTCAAACATTCAAACTTCGACGAACGCGTCCGAATTACACTTAAACATTCCGGAATGACGCCAAACTTTACGTACAAGTCATAAATCATTATACGAACCTATTCCGAGGCTCAAAATCCCAAACGGACATCAGTAACACCAAAGTCCACTTCAAACCAAACTTAGGAAATTCTAAAACCTTCGAATTGCTAACTTTTCTCAATAAGCGTAGAAACACTCCCAGACCACTCGATGCTCAATTCGAACAGACGCCCAAGTCCAAAATCATAATACGAACCTATTGGAACCTTCAAATCCCAAATTCAAGGTTGTTTACTCAAAAATCAAACTTTGATAAACTCTTCCAACTTAAAGCTTCTGAATTGAGAATTTTCCATTCGAATCAACTCCGAACCTCCCGAAATTCAATTCCAACTACACGTACAAGTCATAAAACATGAAGTGAAGCTACTCAAGGCCTCAAACAGCCGAACGGCTTGCTAGAGCTTAAAACGACTAATTGGGTCGTTACCTTCTCCCTCACTTAAACATATGTTTGTCCTCGAACGTGCCAAGAACTGTTCCATAGTTGCCTCAAAATCACTGCTCAACACCTTGTGCACCTATTTGTGCCACCACAACCCAGGTGAATACCTTTGCTCAAGCCAGACTGAAATCCTCCCTTGTTTTAGTCAATAAGCCTTAGGACCAAATTTCAACCTCCGAATTTCTTTACAAGACCTGATTCTAACATACGGACATCGTATTAATCTCCACACGCTGAACCCACACATGATCATGCACCCACGCTGACATCACACAATGCACCGCATAACTCATCTGCCCATGATAACCTCCTCCAAGCACAACAACTGCAAATTCACTGACTCGACGCCTGTAGTATACCTTATAACACATCTAAGCCTGGTCTCAACCCTCACAATACTGTAACGACGAAAGAGATGCGCATGAACTCACAACCACCTGTTAAATCAATAACTCACGGAGTTCCTCCGCTCGACAAGAACCATTACCTCATTTTGAACTGAATAGTGACATTTTCCCTTTAATATACCTTACATAAATTCGATCGCACTGATTTCAGGTCCAATAACCTCGTCTCACCCAGTACAAGCTGCTCAGGCAATAGGCCACCTCAAACAGTGACCAAGATCTCATATGACGCCATCAGTGCGCCAACAAGCTATAATTTGAATATGACACATAATGAAGAACGATATTTGGAAAAGAACTATCCAACCGCGTAACAAATAAAACAACCAAAAAGATTATATGAACCCTTCTCAGCGAATGAGAAACAAAATACACAGAAATAAGTATAGGGAACCATACTCAACTTCGAGACATGAAATTTGATCCAAATAACATACCTGTGGTAGCGTGCCACCCGATCCACACATGACAATAAACAAGGAAATACCTATCAAGCCATAATGCTTATACCTACGAAATACCTGAATATCGGCCACAAGCACGCCAAGTGCATAAATATGACTCTGGGGAGACGGATCGCGCCATGTGCAACAAAACTCGAGCTCGACTAAGGTGCAATAACGATAAGATACACATGACTACAACACCCGAAGGCTCCTCCGTAAACAATGCTATGCTGAATAAACACATCTGACCTGACGTAGAGCATACGTTCATACTAGATCTACTAGCGGACCTCAAACCGATTTTGATCATCCCATACTGGGCCAATAACCTTCCAAGAACCCATAATGACCATATTCATGACATATAAGAGCAACTGTCAAATCCGTAACAAACTCCCACAGTCCACAACTAAAGGAATAAAGCGTCTCTCACTCATAACCTCTCCCATTGGCGATATTACCAAAATCTCCATACATGTTTTAAATCTCTAACAATTAAATGACTAACGCGTCACACTTATACGATTTTCCCGTGGGATATACTCCCACAACCTTATGCACCAGGTAGTAAAATCTAAACATTAATGGCCATAGATCATGGTATTTCTATAATATTGGCCAAGCATCCGCATTTCAATTCCCAACACTTCTACTACAAAACAGACCATCCTCAAGCTGCCCGAAAATAGTGCCAGCATATTCCGAACATCTGAAATCTTCTCCTGCTCCTCCGATTCGTGATATTCTTATCAAACCAAACTGTAACCTTGATCCCAACTTCCCATTACTATACCGCTCACCGCACCTATCCTGCCACTGTGCGAGAGTCCAAGAATTTCATCATAACCCCTAAACCGCCAGTATAATACGCACTTTATCGGCTAGAACACCTTTCACTCAACTTATTTCTGAAGAACAATTGCAACACGCAATCAAATTCCCATAACTCAGAAAATCAAATCTCAAGTTGTGGTCTAAACCACCATAATTTTTTCGGGATTCATTTACATATAACAAGGCCATCAGAATCAGCTACTTCCAAATCAATCCAATTACGGTAGTTGTCAAGCCCGCACGTACAACCACGAATCACCTGTATATCCTTAACACAACGAAGGAACTGATCATTTCCACAACCATGCTGATTTAAACCATTGCTAACTGACCCAACTTCTTCCAATTTACTCTTTGACTTGCCTCCGAAGTAATAATAGCTCCATTCAAACACATAACATGCCTCAAACAACACTCATCCCGAGTGACCCAAATAATGAGACCACATCATTTCAATACCCATAAGTCATCTCATACCCTCCTTATGCACTCAATAGTATTCCCAACTGATACACCCGTTCTGAAAGACCCCCTACGAACCGAAGCTCTTTCTCCCATTTCTCTAAACACTGCACCATAGACCCGATGATAACATAGAAATTCCCTAAGTATTCTCCACACTTTGCTGCAAATCCCAGTCCTCATCCACATAACGAACCCAAAAATTTTAAACACCGCACTTTAATTCTTACACCTACTAGAACCATTATTGAGAGTCACCGACTCTGACCTAGTCCCGAATCTATAACCAAACTCTAGTGCTCTGCTAGCATATAGACACTTTCAAGGAAGCAACCGTATGAATTATGTTCGTTGCCCATCACCTCCACATGAAGCAAAAATCTTGAGCCATCCCCAACACTTACACATGAATCAATAATGCGAATGCAACTCATATACGTCAAATTTCCTAATCCAAAATACCTCTTGGTCATAACTAAACTGTCAAGGCACCGATAATCAAAAACCGCACAGACACACAACCATATGGCCCAATCGTAGACGGTGGGCTTCCCCACTTAGCTTTATGCTAAAATCACTTAAATCTCGACCCCTCAATGACTTCTTCTTCTTCCCTATTACCATGGTCCCACACCGTCGCTCAATTTCTCATAAGTTCTTGTTGGACTAATCATAACACATCCTGAGTTATCAGCCACAAATGCACACTCGACATCCTAATAGTCATACTATCTTCTCCAAGCGATCCAGCTCACATCGTAGTGCATGCATCCCGTGTTAGGCAGAAAGTAAAATTCTTCGTAGGAACCTCATCAAAACCATAAAATCGCTAACCTGCTCACCGGAGATAGCCCACTTGTGTAGCCTTGTATTGACCTCCTCCAGCGTCATTGCTATAGTTATATCCATCATGAAATCAATTAATCTCCCTGGGTCCACACTGATCCACCAACCGTAAGAATCCCTTCATTCATTTACATCACCCGAAGGTCCAACAATATGTTACCAAGTCTTTCTCGCCACATTCAAAATTTCCTAAGCATAGAAACCACCTCAGAGATCATATCCCTCGAACCATCAACACTGGGCTGAAATAACAAAATACTCCTCCACAAGGCGACGATCATGGTCTACCCGTATTCGTAGAGAAAGACATCATACGTTGTATCTGTAGCATCTTAACAACTCGTTAGTGCCCAATTGATAACAAGCACTCCACACCGTATAAGAATGAGTAGGAAGGAAATGAAGTCATAATATTCAATGGAATTAAATCGCACGATGAGGAATCAAGAAAGGATGTTCTCCTAACAGCCATGTAGCCTATCGAAGATAAGTAAGAATGTCTCTGTACCGATCCACAAGACTCTACTAGACTTGCTCATGACTCGTGAGACCTAAGTGAACCTAACACTCTGATACCAAGTTGTCACGACCCAAAATCCACTATAGGTCGTGATGGCGCCCAACGTCGCCGTCAGGCAAGCCAACGATGAATTATCAACTTAATTACTCATTTCGTTATCTTTAAAATCATAAATCCCATTAAATAAATAGAATGAAATCTGGTACTCATAGAAACTTGTGATTTTCTTTACCAAATCCCGTATAAAATATAAAATTACAAGGTGAAATGATAATAATAATAATAATAATAATAATAATAATAATAATATGAACTACAATAATGAACATCCATTAGGAACCCCCAAAACTCGATGTCACAAGTACATGAGCATCTACTAGAAGGTACAATAACAATACAATATCTGTCTGGAGTAACAAATAGACAGGATAACGTAACTAATTAAGATAGAGACTTCGTATACTACGAGTCATAACATGGAATGCAACTCACTATGAAGTCCCTGCAATAGTCGCGCCTTTGCATCCCAAAGACCACTAGACATATATATATATATATATATATATATATATATATATATATATATATATATACACTGCACAATAAGTGCAGCAAGTGTAGCATGAGTACGTAAATTAACACATACGAAATAAGTATCTAGCCTAACCCCGAAGAAGTAGTGACGAGGGGTCGACATCGACACTTACTAGTGGTCCAATAAATCAAATATAGTAGGAAGTAAACAAATATGAGGCAGGGTAAATTAACAGTATAAACAAATATAGGTACGTGGTACAATCCTCCTCTGAACAGTAAACTCAATCTCTCAATTATCGGTCACCTCCTCAACCGGAGTATATATGTCAAATAGTTCCCACCAGATAGGTCGTCACAAATCAAATCAGGAAAACTCACGTATACAATAGCTTCTTGCCAAATATTACGCACGATGTTGCCGAGGCGAATGGCCCGATCCCATAAGAGTGTTCCATGAAGCTGCCGAGGTGAATGACTCGATCCCATAAGAGTGTGGTACATAATCCTGCCGAGGCGAATGCCCGATCCCATAAGAGTGTGGTATATAATCCAACCGAGGCGAACGACCCGATCTCATAAGAGTATGGTACATAATCCTGCCGAGGCGAACGATCTGATCCCATAAGAATACAAAGCTTTAACAGGTCCTTGACCCCACTCACGAATATACTTATAAGTTATGAAATTTAAAGAAGCTTTTCGATGAAAACGCACAACGCGAGAGAAATTCGTAAGGGAAGCACAATTATTCCGCGACTAATCAAGTAGCTCGTCAAATCTCTTATTATAGCAAGTTCATCACTCTACGCAAGCCTAATCTCAAGTCGTAACACAAAATAAAGGAATTAAATAGGCAGGGATAACTCAAATAGTACAATTAAATCATGGCATAAACCTAAGTCTACCCGGACAAATCAGGAATCCTAGCATATGCACGTACACTTGTCACCTCATACGTGCATAGCTCCCACAACATGTAGCACATAAGAATATAACACCTACAAGGTAAATCCCCCTCACAGGGTTAGACAGGAGACTTACCTTACTTTGAAGTTCCTTAACTGCCTCCAATGCCTCTCTAACACCTCTACTCAAAGCCAAACGATCCGAAACTAGTCAAACAATGTACCAATCAATCAAAATATACTAAAATGCTTATAATTAATCAATTTATAAAAATTTCCAACTCCGCTCGAAAAGTTAATAAAGTCAACCCTCGGGCCCACGTGACCGGATTCCAAAAATTTTCGAAGATAAACTTTACTCATAACCTCACGAACTCAAATATATAATTTATTCCAAATTCCATATCCAAGTTCGTGGTCAAAATATAAAAATACACTTTTTAGGTTTTTCATCAAAAATTCCACGATTTTCACCAATTCCATGTTAAAATTCGTATATAATCCATGTAAAATAGTTGGAAATTGAACAAAATTACTTACTCAAAGATTGTAGATGAAAATCTCTCTTCAAAAAATTGCCTCCTACAGAGCCTAGGGTTCCAAAAATGAGAGAATGTCTCCAAAATCCCGTCTCTCAGCCCTTTTACCAGGTGAAGATGTCACATTTGCGACACAGGGTTCACATTTGCAGACCCTCATAGTTGCGGACAAGTGTTCGCAATTACAAATCAAGGCAAAACTCTATAGGCTTCGCAATTGCGAATAAATGTTCGCAATTGCGAACCAAGGCAAAAATCTACAGGCTTCGTAATTGCGAACCAAGGCAAAAATCTACAATGTTCGCAAGTGCGAATAAATGTTCGCAATTGCGATACCTGAGCACTAGCAACACTATCAATCTTTTCCGACACGAAAATGGGCATAACTCTCTCATACGACATCGGAATTCGATGATTCTTATTGCTATGACTGTGTAATTATGATACGGATCTAATGGTTCAATCAAATCACAAATCAAAGATCGTTTGCTCAATATTTTATCCTTTATACCCAAGAAAATGATGCTTAAACATCAAATAAGAGCGCGACACAACCTAAACACATCCGAATCACACTCGAGGCCCCCGGGTCCCCGTCCAATTACACAAACCAGTCCCAAAACATAACACGAACCTGCTT
The DNA here is from genome assembly GCF_000390325.3 of Nicotiana tomentosiformis. Taxonomy (NCBI): domain Eukaryota; kingdom Viridiplantae; phylum Streptophyta; class Magnoliopsida; order Solanales; family Solanaceae; genus Nicotiana; species Nicotiana tomentosiformis. The sequence continues at coordinate 12,331,825 of NC_090816.1, read as the reverse complement.
GAGGCCTCACATCACACCAAACAATACCAAAACTATGAATCGACGATCAAATCCACCTTTTAACTTTCAAACATTCAAATTTCGACGAACGCGTCCGAATTACACTTAAACATTCCGGAATGACGCCAAACTTTATGTACAAGTCATAAATCACGATACGAACCTATTTCGAGGCTCAGAACCCCAAATGTACATCGTTAACACCAAAGTCCACTTCAAACCAAACTTAGGAAATTTTAAAACCTTTGAATTGCCAACTTTCCACAATAAGCACTGAAATGCTCCCGAATCACCCGATACTCAACCTGAACATACGCCCAAGTCTAAAATCATCATACGAACCTATTAGAACCTTAAAATCCCAATTTCGAGGTCGTTTACTCAAAATTCAAACTTTGGTCAACTCTTCCAACTTAAAGCTTCCAAATCGAGAATTTTCCATCTGAATCAACTTCGAACCTCCCGAAATTCAATTATGATCACACGTACAAGTCATAAAACATGAAGTGAAGCTACTCAAGGTCTCAAACCGCTGAACGACTTGCTAGATCTTAAAATGACCAATTGAGTCGTTATATTTATAGGAAGGGGCTTGAAGAGAATTACTTTGTGCGGACTAATCATAGATAGATCAATGGTAGCCGTGAAATATTTCATAACATGGTTATTAGTGAAATTAGTAGGTAGGTAGAGAATATAAATCAAGATATGGTTGCAGATGCTTTTGGAATTCATGATATGGTTGCAGATACTTTTGGGATGCACTCCGGGGGTGAGTCCAATGAAAATATTGAACAAACTCCTAATGATGATGCAGAATATTTTTATGAACAGTTAAAGGAAGCTAGTCGTCCACTACATGAAGGAATCCCGCACTCTAAGCTCTATGTTATGGTTAGATTACTAAGTATCAAATCTGATTAGAATATTTCTCAAGCGGCCATGGAATCTTTCATTGACATTATGAGTGAACTAGTTGACCCAAATATCAACTTACATGGTGATTTCTATAAGGCAAAGAGATTGGTTTCTAAGTTAGGACTTTCGTCGATGAGAATTGATTGTTGTGAAGATGGTTACATGTTATATTATAAAGATGATGCAAATTTAGAAAGTTGTAAATTCTATGAAAAGCCTTGTTTCAAGAGGCTTTCCAGCGGGAATATGGTTGTTGTGAAGGCGCTGCATTATTTGCCTCTTATACCTAGGTTAAAGAGGTTATATGCATCGATGAGTTCTGTTCCTCATATGAGATGACACTTTGAAAATAGAAGACCACCTGGTGTTATGTGTCATTCTTCAGATCGAGAAACTTGGAAGCACTTTGATAGGACATATCCAGATTATGCTAATGAACCAAGGAACATTCGGTTAGGTTTGTGTGCGGATGGATTCACGCCTTTTTCTATATTTGCGACACCATATTCATGCTAGTCTGTCTTTCATACACCTTATAATCTACCACCTGAGTTGTGTATGACTAGTCCATATATATTTTTAAATTTTATTATCCCCGGTCCATATAATATGAAAAGTTTGATTGATGTATATTTGCAACCTTTAATTGATGAGCTAAAACAGTTGTGGTATGATGGTGTTGAAACATATGACATACCAACCAAGAAGAATTTCAACTTGCGTGCTAATTTAATGTGGACTATTAACGATTTTCCTGCGTATGGAATATTGTCTGGGTGGATGATTGCTAGGAAGCTAGCTTGTCCTTACTGCATGAAAAATGGTTAAGCGTTCACTTTGAAACATGGGCGAAAGAAATCATGGTTTGATTGTCACCGTCAGTTCTTGCCTTATGATAATGAGTTTAGAAGGATGAAACATGCATTAAAAAGAATAAAGTGGAATATGATTCGCCACCTCCGATACTTTCAGGTGAGAAAATTTTTGAGAGGGTCCAGAACTTCAGTAAAGTTACTGAGGCTTCACCTTCTAGATTCCCCGATTATGGTGTTACTCATAATTGGACGAAATAGAGTATATTTTGGGAGTTGCCTTATTGGAAGGATAATCTTCTGCAACACAACCTTGATTTCATTCATATTGAGAAGAATTATTTTGACAACTTGTTCAACACAGTGATGAATATTAGAGATAAGACAAAAGATAACCCGAAAGCTATAATGGACTTACAAGAATATTGTAGGCGACCTGAATTATACTTGCAGACAACAGACAATGGTAAGGTGTTCAAGCCCAAAAAAAGTTACACATTCACTTTGGAGAAAAGACGATAAATTTGTGATTGGGTTACAAAATTGAAGATGCGTGAGGGTTATGCATCGAATCTGGGAAAAGAAATAGATATGGAGGTAGGGAAGTTGCGCCATTTGAAAAGTCATGACTGTCTTGTTTTCATGGAGACCTTAGTGCTTATTTCATTTTGCGGTTTACTTGAAAGAATCTAGAAATCCATCATAAAGATTAGTTTTTTTTTCTCAAAGACTTGTGTTCTAAAGTTACTGAGAGGGTCCAGAACTTCAGTAAAGTTACTGAGGCTCCACCTTCTAGATTCCCCGATTACGGTGTTACTCATAATTGGACGAAATAGAGTATATTTTGGGAGTTGCCTTATTGGAAGGATAATCTTCTGCAACACAACCTTGATTTCATGCATATTGAGAAGAATTATTTTGACAATTTTTTCAACACAGTGATGAATGTTAAAGGTAAGACAAAAGATAACCCGAAGTCTATAATGGACTTATAAGAATATTATAGGCGACCTGAATTATACTTGCAGACAACGAACAATGGTAAGGTGTTCAAGCCCAAAAAAAGTTACACATTCACTTTGGAGTAAAGACGACAAATTTGTGATTGGGTTACAAAATTGAAGATGCGTGAGGGTTATGCATCGAACCTGGGAAAAGAAGTAGATATGGAGGTAGGGAAGTTGCGCCATTTGAAAAGTCATGACTGTCATGTTTTCATGGAGACCTTAGTGCCTATTTCATTTTGCGGTTTGCTTGAAAGAATCTAGAAATCCATCACAAAGATTAGTTTTTTTTTTCCAAAGACTTGTGTTCTACCACCTTAAGGGAAGAAAACCTACTTCGGATGGATCAGAACATTCATGTAACTTCTAGTAAGATGGAAAAAATATTTCCATGTGGTTTCTTTGATGTGATGGAACACCTTCCAATCCACCTTGTACACGAAGCACGACTTAGAGGGTCTATTCAATGCAGATGGATGTATCCCTTTGAGAGGTAATATTATATGTTTGATGTAATATTCTATTTAATTTGAATGTTCTTGGCTACATGACATTATGTAGGACAATTGCCAAATGCAAACAATTTGTTAAGCTGAGAAATAGGATTGAAGGGTCTATATGTGAAGCCTATCTTGCAAAGGAAACTGCAAATATTTGTTCTTATTATTTTGAGAGTAGCGTCCCATGTTCTAGGAATAGGCCCAATAGGCACACTGTCGAATATGTGAATGATCCATTATATCCACCAATGTCCATCTTCAATCAACCAGGCCGATGTTCTAAGGATGTTAGAAAGAGAAGTTTGAGTGATATGGAATACAAGTTAGCTACAATGCATGTGTTGCTAAATTGTCCTGAATTTCAACCATATCTTAAGTAATTATTGATTTATTAGTAATCAAAATGTAAAATTTACAGTGATTACATATTGATGCAACTACTAAATTTTTTTGATGTGTCACACTCACTTCGTGGGTCAAGTTGTCCATGATGTTGTATATATGAGTTTTGATACGTGGTTCAAACAGTTTATAAGTTTATTTTGAAAGATATATCTTGGGGACCTGGGCTTCAGGTCACAACAATGTCTAAGTATGTAGTGTATGGTTATAAATTTTATTCGGTTATGCTAACTTATGAGTTTTTTTTAACACTATGTAGGTAAATAATCCAAATAATGGTGTAAATCAATTTTTGAAAGATATATCTTGGGGACCTGGGCTTCAGGTCACAACAATGTCTAAGTACATAGTGTATGGTTATAAATTTCATACAGAGGATTGCTCTAAGAATAAAAATAGCAACAACATCGGGGTGTGGGTTTAAGGCGGTGATGGCAACCAAGTTGAAGATATTGATTATTATGGTGTGGTCAAAGAAATATTACAACTAGAATATACAGGTTGGCCATATAAGAAATTAATACTCTTTAGATGCAAGTGTTTTGACCCAAATCCAACAAGAGGTACAAGAGTACACCACCAATACAACATAATTGAGGTTAATCATATGAGGGAGTATGATCTCTACGATCCTTTCATAATTGCACTTAACGTTAGGCAAGTGTATTATGCTCCTTATCCATTGCGGCGGAATAAGTTCGATTGGTGGGTTGTAATCAAAACTAAGCATGTAGGTAGGGTGGAAGTCGAGAATGTATTAGATGTTGCATATCAAAACAATATCTCCAGTGTTCACCAAATAGTGGACGATCAGTTAGAAAATAATTTGGAACATCCTGAACACATATTGGAAGAAGTTGATATAAATGAAGTAACAATTATAGAAAATGAGGATGAAGAATCAACTGATAAAATTCAAACAAGTGAGGACGAGGAATTCTCAGACGAGGAACAATACGTCGATGAGAATTAAAAAGTTGGGTTTTTCAAGCACTCTCCTGTTATAACTAGTTTCTTATATGTTTCAATCTAAATATGTATTATATTATGCAGATGGAAAGCAAGGGTCAAGGTAACAATGACCCTACTAGTTTTCGGGGTCGAGAAAAGGCTAGGAAAGGAAAGAGGAGTGTAGAATCTGGGGATAATACTACCCCCTCATTTCCACCCTCTTCAGAGATACCTATGTCTTATCCTCCACCACACGGCTATACTGAGCTGCCACAACATCACGAGGCTTATACCTTCATCCAGATACCAGGTCTTCCATCACAGGGCCATAGGACTATACGTCCGACATACAGTCCAACTACCTCACAGCCACGTGGATCGCAGCCATCTACATCACAGCCACGTGGATTACAGCCATCTGCATCACAACTACGCGGATCGCAACCCTACATATCACAGCCACATGGATCACAACCATCCATATCACAGTCACATGGGTCACAACCATCTGTATCACAGACACATGGATCACATCCAGCTATGTCGCAGTCATAGGGATCACAGACATCTTCATCATCGACTCCATCCATTTCAAGACTTCGCCTGCGAGACCGTAGCTCTGAGCCCCCATCTACACTGTCTACACATGCCTCGGATACAGATGCTGAGGATGATGATCCAGATGTAGTGCATTATGATCGCTATGGCAGGATCATCATAGTCCTTGAGGGTAACGGGTAAGAGTTATTTGTTATTTTTGTGTTTATTATTTTATAATATTTTACTAATATTTTCATATATTTTTATTGTTAAATTGCAGGTTCAGGCCGGGTAAGCAGACTACGAAGATAATCACCAATGCGATCAAAAGGTTTTATGATGGCCCCTATGCGACTTGGATTGATTTTTCATACTCGCTGAAGGAGCAAATTTTCAATCAGTTTAAGGTATAAATGTTATTTTAAGCAGTTTAATATTTTATATTTATGATATTTTCATCTAATATTTAACTTTTGAAATGCAGAGCAAGTGTGTATGAAAAGACTGCTATAACGAGAAAATGCTGTAAATTTTTATCATAAAACCCGCAAGAGATTGGCAGATCATTTTTTGTATGGTAGAAAGAATAACAAGAGGCATGACTGGTGTCTGCAACATTTATGGGATGATTTGTTAAGAAAATGGCACACCGAGGAGTTCTTAAAAAGGGGCGAACAAGGAAAGAAAGCTCGCTCATCCGAGAAGGGAGGCTCCTTGCACTCTGGGGTGCTATCAACATCGGGACAATAAGAAGAAGATTGGTAATTGCTTAAATTATTACGTCTTTACTTTTCTAAGTATATCAATTCTATTTATTAACTAAATTAATTTATTTTCAGAAAAAGAAGTATGTGCGTCCAATGAGCCATGATGAGCTATTCAAGGAGACGCATATTTTAAAGAAGAAGAAAGAAGGGGATGCGGATAGGTGGGTCGAGGACCTGGAAGAGACTACATATGTAAGCTTTCAATTTTCCTTGTTATAATTTACTTTTATAAATTTTTTATACTAATTTAATTTAAAATAACGTAGAGTTGCTACCAAAGTAACGTGGAGAACTTCAGTCGTAGTCAGCCAGCTGGTGAATTGGGCAAGCAAATCCAACCTTCGGACGAGGATGCTGAAAGAATATGGTTGGAGGTTGTTGGCGGTCCAAAAAAAGGGGAAGGAATACGGGCTTCTTGAGAAAATATTCCATCGCTATAGGTGTTGAATGCAAGGAATAGGGACTTCCTCACAGGGCGAGACACTTAATAGGGAGAGCCTATCGGCTATGCAGAAGACAGTGACAAGGCTTACATCCGAGCTAGAAACGTCCAAGGAAAGAGAAAGGCTTAGAGATGCTCAATTCCTTGGTATGCAAGCTTAGATCAGAACTCTCCTTTCTACTGGAGCTTTTCCGTTGCCCTGGTCTCGTGAGTCATCGCCAGAGGCTCGACCTCCACGCGATCGTTCCTCCCGTCCTCCACGTAATCATTCCTCTCGTCCTCCCCGTGATCGTTCTTCCCGTCCTCCACAAGACCGTTCTTTATACCGTCTTGTAGATGAAAGTTCATCAGATGGTGATGATGTTGTAGAAAACACCCCTTGACCAATACTTTGATATCTTTGAACTAGACTAATAAAATTAGTTTTGAATTAGATTGAACAATTTTGAACTTGTTGTAATTACTTGATTTTTGCTTGGTTTTGAACTGTGATGTTTAATTGAACTTTGTTAGTTTTAAAGTATTAATTGGATGTTTGGTTGGATTTGTGGTGAATTAGGGGTTGTATGTGGTGAATTGGGAGTTATTTGATGTGAATTTGGGGGGAGGGGGGAGGGGGGAGGGGGAGGTATTGGTATGCTGTTTTTATTTGGCAGGTGGTGTAGCTACCAAAACAGTAATGTTCTGTCAAAATTAATCCCAGAAAACCGAACGACCTTGGTCGGTAACTAATAAAAAAAATTAAATTGCAAAATACCGACCAATGTTGGTCGGTTAATGCACATTGAATTCCGAGAAATTCAACATTACCGACCAACTTTGGTCGGTAAGTTGGCTGCCTTGTCCAGATTACCAACCAACATTGGTCGGTATTATTAAATTTTAATTACTTATAAAAAATATAAATTTTCTAATACCGACCAACATTGGTCGATATATATAATATTATAGTTTAATTTATTTTTTATTACCGACCAAAGTTGGTCGGTAAATAAAATTAATAAATTTAGGACACCAACCAACGTTGGTCGGTAAAATTAATTAAATTATTAAAATAACATTCCGACCAATATTGGTTGGTAATTCAATTAAATTGTCAGATGGTCGTGTAGAGCATACCGAGCGACGTTGATCAGTAATTTCCGACCGACTTTGGTCGGTATGCTCTTCCAACCTTCAAAATACCGAACACACGTAAATGATCGCGTTTTGGATGGTTATTGGCCATTACCGACCGATTTTAGTCAGTTTTTCCGAATAGTTTTAAGCGAATTTTTAGTAGTGAATAATGACTATAGAGTCCTCTTGTTTTGCAAGTATCCATCATTACCAAGTAATTTGATGATTTGCAAACTAACCACATATAATTATGAGAAATTATGACGATTATCACTTTTGAGTTCGACCTTTAAGATTTTTAGTAACACGTGTAATTAAGAGAAATTGTGACAATTATCATTGATGAGTTCGACCTTCAATATTTTTAGCACTAAACTTTTGTATTTTTTTTTAACAAAATATAAGTTCATATCTAATATTTGTTGAAATATTTTGTGTGTTTAAATTTCTCGAAAAAGTTTACATTCCACGTAACTACTTAAAAAATATTGTGTTCGGTATCACTACATCCGGCCCTCACAATTAAAAATCAATAGCCAACAACTGCTTCTAGCAAAATTTTCAAAACCTATGTTGATCCCTGATTAAGTGACATTAGGTATACATTTTTTGAAATGTCAAGGAATAAATCTGATTTTTTTATTACGTAGGTGAAAGATAATGATGATTAGTGGATAGTAATTTGGTAGCTTGCTTATTAATTTATAGAAGTTAGATATGACCATATAATTACAAATTAAGATTATTCGATCTACTACCTTCCAATTCTCCACGTTGTTACCTACCTAATTAGCAATATTTTAAGTGAAGCAGAAAAAAATATTTATACTTTGACATGAATCCAATAAATAAATAAAATAAATAATAGAAAAAAGGGATATGAATATTGAAGGGAAGGCTATAAAGATTCGAAAAATGCATGTGCTTGTAGGATCTTAAGAAAAATATCAATCGGTAGTTCGTTTAGAACAACTGCATGTGCAATTTAGTCGTCGTTTTATGACCATATCAAATGTATATGGACGTATTAAATGATTAAATAATAAAAGATGAAGAATCAATTGAAGTAATTAATTAAAAGATAGTTAAAAAAAAAAGATTTTTGGTTGTTGTCACTTTCTAATTAAGCTCCAATTTCATCTTTTTATTTTCTCTATTATAAGTAGCTTCTCATTACCCTCAGCTTGTATCAAGCTAGCTAGCAGCTGCCACTAATTAGTTCTCTAATTAGTCATTTCTCTAACATTAATTACCTGAAAACTTCTTCTTCACCAATGGCTATTGTTGCAACATTTTCCATTCTTTCAATGGCTAATTATGCAACATTTTCCATTCTTTCTCTTTTTTTCATCTTCTTCTTAAGCTTTTGCGTCAATGAGAGTTTTGCTGATAATGGAGGGTGGCAAAGTGCTCACGCCACAGCCTATGGAGGGGGTGATGCATCTGGCACTATGGGTATAATTCAATCTTCTTTAATTTACTTCTTAGCTTTTTGTTCTTTTAAAAGGTCTAATTTTTAAGTAGAGGGCATGCTTATCTGTGTCGCATGGACTCTCTAAAATAATATCGCATGTGTCGGATCCTCAAAAAATATGTTGGAGAATTCAATACGCATCCGACGATATTTTCAAAGAGTCCATGCAACATAGATGATTCATATTTCTTGATTAGAGTAGCTTTAATTTTTGATTGTGCTGATTGAAACAAATGTATAATCTTAGGGATCAGTTTGGTTTACATACTAGTTAGGCGGAATTATAATGTAGAGAATTGTTTATGCAGTGAATAATAAATACGCAGATTGATGTATAGGGTGAATTAAAATATACAGAACGGGTTGGTTTAAATAAAAAGTGAGATGGGTCTTTTACGGGCAATCAGATCGTGCCACGCGACTTTTTAAAGTTTTGAAAGAGGATTTAACGCATGAGGAGTAATTTGAACCGAAAGTGCAACGATAAAGATACTTTTAATAAGAAACTGAAACAGAGGATAAATATAGCTTATTTTAAATAATACAGCGGTAAATATGATCCTTTTTCGTTAAATGTAGCGGATATGAACTGTTATGTAAGTGAATAACTACTTTTAAGAATATTTTTGTCTTTAAATGCTTTGATATCCATATTGCTAATACGTATTCTTATAATCTCATTTAATATTCTATTCCACGTAAAAACAACACATACAAACGCATAACTTAGGGTCTGTACTATTTTAAACCGTCAACTCTGCATAAAATTATATATGCAATGATTGTTTTTTTTCTTATACGGCCAACCAAAACTGCAATACTTATGAGAGAATTAGTTTCCCTAATCTCTCAGTAGCAAACATTGTCTTATATATTTTGATTACGGTATTTTTTTATCCCTATGTTGCTCGAACTTTTCAAAAATATTGCTAAGTATATGTTGGATCCTCCAAAAATAGTGTATTTTTGGAGATTTCAATAGGCAGTGGCGGAGCTAGGTGAGTGCCCCTTCACCCCTTCACGGAGAAATTACATGGTGTATATAAGATAAAAAGAAATTATGTATATACATGAGATGTTGAATCTCCTTGATTTCTCTACGTGTGTAACTTTTTAAATTTTTTTAATCCCTTTAGTAAAAATCTTGGCACCATTACTCTAACATATGTGCGACATCATTTTGAAGAGTTCGTGCAACATAACTTAATTATACCTCAACCAAACGACTATTTAGTCGTTTGCATGATTTTAACTAGTGACTAAATAACAAAGTAGAGTACAAAAAGGTCTTTGTATATATACAACAACAACAACCCAGTATAATCCCACTAGTGGGGTCTGGGGAGGGTAGTGTGTACGCAGACCTTACCCCTACCCTGGAGTAGAGAGGCTGTTTCCAATAGACCCTCGGTATCCTTCCCTCCAAGAACTCCCACCTTACTCTTGGGGTGACTCGAACTCACAACCTCTTGATCTTTGTATATATAATACTAACTAAAACTATATATGGTTTGAAAAATGCAGGGGGTGCTTGTGGTTATGTTAATTTGAACAGCCAAGGTTATGGAACAAATACTGCAGCATTAAGCACAGCTCTATTCAACAATGGTTTGACATGTGGGGCTTGTTATCAGCTCAAATGCAACAATGACGGCAAACGGTGCATTTCTGGAACAATTACTGTCACTGCTACAAATTTCTGTCCTCCTAATCCATCTTTACCTAGCAACAATGGTGGCTGGTGCAATCCTCCTCTTCAACATTTCGATTTGGCACAGCCTGCTTTCTTGAAAATTGCTCAATATAAAGCCGGCATCGTCCCAGTATCTTTCCGCAGGTAAATTTTTCCTATTAGAGTCAAACCTCTATGTAACAGTCTCGTTTGTTTCAGATATTTGTGGATGTTATAGCGAATTGCTGTTATAGAAAACATATATTATAACAGAAAATAAAATTTGGTTCCGGAAAAACTTGGTTTTTATAGTGAAGTGTTGTTATATAAGAATCCTGTTATAGAGAGGTCTGACTGTATTCTCTGTCCTCATTTTATCGAGTTTATTACTCAAATGATCACTCAACTATATGAAATTACATAATAAAGTCATTCTTCTTTAGTTTGTAATAGAAAAGTCACTTTAACTATATATATATATATATATATATATATATATATATATATATATATATATATATATATCACTTGGAAGGTCACTCATCCAAAATTTTCAAACTTTGTGATACTTATTTTACCCTTTAAATTATCAACCTTGTCTTTTTTTTTTTCTTTTTTTTTTTTTTTTTACTTTTTAAATATTACTCTATAATTTTCTTTTTTAATCTATATTATGGACTTACCTATAAAACAAATAAATAGTATTTATATATTCTTGGAAATTATTTTTTATTTTTTATTTCATAAATAAAACTTATTTGTTCAATAGGCAAGTCTATAACACAGATTAAAAAGGAAAAAAGATACCGTCATAATAAAAATTAAAAAAGAGAAAAAATATAAAGGTTAATAATTTAGAGGATAAAATATGTATTTGACCATCGAAAATTTGAGAATCTAGTTAGATGATCTTCTGAGTGTTATATGTATAATTAAGTAATTTTTGTTACAAATAAAAAAAATATGACTTTATTAGGTAATTTCGTATAATTGATTGACCGGCCATTCGAATAATGCACTCCATTGTGTGATAGTGTTTGACTATACATAAAGTATAAACAGAGAAGAAAATTTATATGCAAACTATCAAAATTGCATGTACTACCAACAATTAAATGCTAGGTATGGTGAAAGTTCCACTCATCCTTTCATATTTCTCGTTTAATTAAAGAGGTAAACTTTCATATCAAGTGAGTCTCAATAAATCTTATCTATGAGCCAATATAAAAAAAAAAGAACAAATAGTTTTACAATACCGAAATGTGATGTTCTTTTTGTCATAGACAGTAAAGAAAAGAGTGTCGAATAAAATGAGACGAATGGCATAGGACAACATTTTTACTGTCTAAGATGGTGCATATTTGCAATAACTTCAACCTGATTGAATTCACACAAGAGGTCAAGATGTAAATATTAATATTAATAATATGTGATTTGAATTTGGTCTCCAACAGGGTGCCTTGCAAGAAGAAGGGAGGAATAAGGTTTACAATAAATGGCCACTCCTATTACAACTTGGTTTTGGTGACTAATGTTGGAGGTGCTGGTGATGTTCATTCAATTTCCATAAAAGGGTCCAAAAATGGATGGACATCAATGTCAAGAAATTGGGGCCAAAACTGGCAAAGCAATTCATATCTCAATGGCCAAAGTCTTTCATTTAAAGTGACTACAAGTGATGGAAGAACTGTCACAAGCAACAATGCTGCACCAGCTAATTGGCAATTTGGCCAAACTTTTGAAGGGAGACAATTTTAGTTTCACCTACACACTCTAGGGGAAAATAAATAAAGAGGCTAGAGAGGACGTCAACTTTTATATACTGATAGTGTACAAAATTATCATTCTGAAATAATCATTATTAGTGAGTGTGTATTAATAACGTTAAAATAAGATAAATAATATGTTATACTCCTAATAGATTATAAGTTATATCTATTCAAAATTATTTTGTAGAGATCGTGTATATAATTTAAATTCATTTGCACTCGACATGGAATAGTGCGTTTGAGAGAGGCTCCTCATGAGGGAATATCCTTGTATTGCTGTGGACTGTGGTGGCTAGTTTGCTTATAGCTTAAGCCTAAAGTAGATTCTAAGTAGATTTTGTGAATGTTTTTGTATTCCTATATTCTTTTCGCGAGTTGATTGCTTATATGACTACTCAATTATTGCAAATGATGTAATATAGTCACTTTTTTTAAATAAAAATCGTCACTCAACTAATGAAAATGATGTAACAAAGTTAATTTTTTTTAATTTTGTAACAGAAACTTACTTTATATCAATCAACTATACTCTTAGCTAGAAAATATATATTCGGTAATAATTTAATAAAAGTCTAAACTCAAAAAATAAAAAAATGAGCGATTTTAACCAATATAGGAACTCGACTCACCTATCTCTAACGAAAGTAAAGTACAATTAAATTAAACAAACTACTTATGGTCATTGTTATTTAGCTTGGACACGTGAAAAATATATGACATTCCTATTAATTTTAAATTTAAACAATCCATTTGGGAGTACCATAAGTTGGATCAAAAGTACTCAATATTATTAAATTCAAAGATCATATATGCTCAAGAAAATACAGTAGAGCCGGAAATATACTTACCAAAACTTAAGGAATCATTTGGGTAAAATTTCTTTACAAATGAAGTGTTGTTATGAATATATTATATTATGGATGTTCATTTAGTACTCCGTTGTAAATAAGCTTCCTGAAAAAGTTTATCCATATGAGACTCCGCCATAAATATGTTTATCTATTTAGTACTCTATTGGAAATAAGCCTCCTGAAGAAGCTTATCCTTTCGGTACTCCGCTATGGATAAATATTACCCATGATAGAAGATTATCTATATCTGGCACAACAGTTTAGAGCAGCAGCTTACAAGCAGCTTGCAGTAGCAGCTGACACAGCAGCTTCCTTTCTTCTATAAATAGAGGAGAATTCAGTTCATTATGTACAGAAGTTTGAAGTTTGAATAATATATCAGTTTCTCTCTATACTTGTCTTTACTTTACAATCTTTATTTTATAACACGTTATCAGCACGAGACTCTGCCATCTCGAGCAAATACTTTGAAAGTATAAGAGGTACGAACTTTCTTTTTCTAAATAATGTCAAATCTTTCTAAACTTGAGTTTATAGCCCTGGATATATCGGGCAAAAGCTACATGTCTTGGGTGCTTGATGCCGAAATTCATCTTGATGCGATGGGTCTGGCAGACACCATCAAAGATAAGAATCAGGCATCAAACCAAGACCGTGCCAAAGCAATAATATTCCTACGCCATCACTTGATGAGGGCGTGAAAATGGAATATCTTACTGTTAAAGATCCAGTCATACTGTGGAGTAATTTGAAAGATAGATATGACCACCTGAAGATTGTCGTTCTTCCACAGAGACGTTATGATTGGACTCATCTAAGGTTACAAGATTTTAAATCTATCAGTGAGTATAATTCTACTATATTCAGAATTATTTTCCAATTGAAACTATGTGGTGATAATATTACTGATCATGATATGTTGGAGAAAACTTTCACCACTTTTCATGCCTCGAATATGCTCCTGCAGCAGCAATATCGAGAGATGGGATTTAAAAAGTATTCTGAACTTATCTCACATCTTCTTGTAGCCGAGCAACATAATGGGCTATTAATGAAAAACCATGAAAGCCGACCTACTGGTTCTTGTCCATTCCCTGAAGTGAATGAGACGAACTTCCACCAAGCTAAGCGTGGAAGAGGACGTGGCCCCAGTCGTGGTCATGGCCGTAGTCGGGGAGGAAACTCTAATCATGGTAATAATAATGCACCAAAGAACCCTCCTCACCACCAGCAGTGGAAAAGGAAGGAGCAAAAGCATGAAGCGGTGCAAGCAGCAAAGCCAGAAAATGCATGCTATAGATGTGGAGGAAAAGGGCACTAGTCACGTACATGCCGTACGCCAAAGCACCTGGTTGAGCTATATCAAGCTTCCCTGAAGAAGACAGAGAAAAATGCTGAAGCAAATTTTATTTCTGAAGATAATTTAGACTTCATGCATTTAGATGTAGCTGATTACTTTGCACTCCCAGAAGGAGAAACAAGTCATATGATCGGTAGTGAATCTGTAGAGATGTAAATATTTTAATTTTTGTTATTTGTAGTAGATAATATGGTTACGTAATTGTTGTACATAAATAAAAGTTATGCTTTGATAATAATGTTTACTATCATATTTATTTTGTTTATGTCATTTTGAAGAATATGGATAATCCTCAAATTATGTTTGGATCAAAGACCAATCATGAAGATATTTGTGTAGTTGATAGTGGAACAACTCATGCCATATTCAAAGATCAGAAATACTTTTCTTATTTGCATAAGGAAAAATCAAATGTTTCTACAATTTCTGGTAATATAAGTTTGATTGAAGGCTCCGGAAGAGCTATTGTATTTCTGTATAAGGGAACAAAACTTATTATCGACAATGCATTGTACTCCTCCAAGTCCCGAAGAAACTTGTTGAGTTTTATAGATATCCGCCGAAATGGGTATCATGTTGAGACAATAGATAAAATGAATGTGGAATATCTTTGCATTACAAAGAATATTTCTGGCTAGAAATGCATTATAGAAAAGTTACCAACTTTATCTTCTGGCTTATACTATTCAAAAATTAGTACAGTTGAAGCACACTCTATGGTAAACCATAAGTTTACTGATTCAAATATTTTTGTGCTTTGGCATGGCCGTTTGGGCCATCCCGGATCAATAATAATGAGACGAATTACTGAAAATTCGAGTGGGCATCCATTAAAGAACCTGAAGATTCTTACAAATAATGAATTTCCTTGTGATGCTTGTTATCAAGGCAAAATGATCACTAGACCATCACTAATGAAGGTTGGCATTGAGTCCCCTACCTTTTTAGAATGTATACATGGGGATATATGTGGACCTATTCACCCACCAAGTGGGTCGTTTAGATATTTTATGGTCCTAATAGATGCATCTTCAAGATGGTCTCATGTGTACCTATTATCATCTCGCAACCTAGCGTTTGCAAAGTTATTAGCCCAAATAATTCGATTAAGGGCACAATTCCCATATTATCCTATAAAGGCTATTCGCCTTGATAATGCTAGAGAATTCTCATCTCAAACTTTTGATGATTACTGTCTATCAGTTGGGATAAAAGTTGAACATCCTGTAGCTTATGTTCATACTCAAAATGGCCTTGCAGAGTCATTTATTAAACGACTGCAATTGATAGCAAGACCACTACTTATGAAAACAAAATTGCCCACTACTGTTTGGGGCCATGCTATCTTGCACGCAACATCACTTATCCCTCTCAGACCAACACATTATAATAAATATTCTCCGTCACAATTAGTTTTTGGTCATGAACCAAATATTGCCCATCTATAAATTTTTGGATGTGCTGTATATGTGCCAGTAGCACCACCACAGCGCAGTAAGATGGGCCCCCAAAGAAGGTTAGGAATATATATTGGGTTTGAATCACCCTCTATTATTCGCTATCTTGAACCATTGACGGGAGATTTATTTACTGCTCGATTTGCAGATTGTCGATTTGATGAAACAAATTTCCCACAATTAGGGGGAGAGAAAAAGGAAATCAAAAGAGAAATTGTGTGAAAAGTTTCATCATTATATCACTTTGATCCACGTATCGCTATATGTAATCAGGAGGTCCAGAAGATCATCCATTTACAAAATATAGCAAATCAAATGCAGACGCATTTACTGATTTGAAAAGGATAACTAAGTCACATATCCCTGCAGAGAATGTGCATATCCGAATTGATGTCCCAGCAGGACCATCTATTAGCATGAGAGCTAGTGAACCTAAAGCATGCCTGAAGCATGGTAGGCCTATGGGTTCTAAGGATCGAAATCCTAGAAAAAGAAAATCGACAAATGATCAAAATGATATTATGAAGGGATCTCCTGAAGAGACCCAAGATCTGATTAGTTATGAGATTCCTGAGGAAATCAATAAACCCGAGACTCAAGTGAGCGAGGAACTTTTAATAAGTTCTACTGGTGATGGGATTAATTTAAATCGATCTGAAATAGTGGTGGATAATATTTTTGCATATAATGTTGCACTTAACATTATGCAAGATAGTGAGGATTTTGAACCCCGATCTGTCGAAGAATGTCAACAAAGATCTGATTGGCCAAAATGGCAAGGGGCAATTCAATCAGAATTGAACGCACTTGCTAAAAGAGAGGTCTTTGGACCAGTAGTCCAAACAGCTGCTGGTATAAAACCAGTTGGTCATAAATGGGTTTTTGTGCGAAAAAGGAATGAGCAAAATGAAGTTGAAAGATACAAGGCTCGCCTTGTCGCACAAGGATTCTCATAACGACCTGGAGTCGATTATGAAGAAATATATTCACCCGTTATGGATGCCATAACATTTCGATATCTCATCAGTTTAGCCTTACGTGAAAGGCTTGAAATACATCTAATGGATGTGGTTACAGCTTATCTGTACGGGTCACTTGATAATGAAATTTACATGAAAATCCCTGAAGGATTTAAAATGCCTGAAGCATATTCAAAATCTCGGGAAATGTACTCAATCAGATTACAAAGATCTTTGTACGGTTTAAAACAATCTGGGCGCATGTGGTATAATCGCCTCAGTGAATATTTGTTGAAAGAGGGTTACATAAATGATGTTATTTATCCATGTATTTTTATAAAGAAAATGGCATTAGAATTTGTTATACTTGCTGTTTATGTTGATGACATAAATCTTGTTGGAACTCCAGAAGAGCTCCAAAAGGCAATTGAATATCTTAAGAAAGAATTTGAGATGAGAGATCTTGGAAAGACAAACTTTGTCTTGGACTGCAAATTGAATATTTAGCAAATGGGATCTTTATGCATCAATGTGCTTATACAGAAAGAGTCTTAAAATATTTTTACATGGACAAAGCACACCCATTGAGTACACCAATGGTTGTTCGATCACTTGAAGTGAATAAGGACCCGTTCCGACCTCAAGAAGAGGATGAGGAACTCCTGGGTCCTGAAACACCCTATCTTAGTGCAATTAGTGCACTTATGTATCTTGCTAATGCTATAAGGCCTGACATAGCATTTTCTGTTAATTTACTAGCAAGATATAGCTCTTCTCCTACACGGAGACATTGGAACAGGATTAAGCATATATTGCGATATTTAAAGGGAACTCTTGATATGGGTTTGTTTTATGCTAACAAAGATAGTGCAGATCTTGTTGGTTATGCAGATGCAGATTATTTATCTGATCCCCATAAAGCTCGATCTCAAACCGGGTACGTGTTTACAGGTACTGTCATATCATGGCGCTCCACAAAGCAGTCAATTGTTGCTACTTCTTCAAATCATGCTGAGATAATAGCTATTCATGAAGCAAGTAGGGAATGCGTATGGTTGAGATCAATGATTCATTTTATTCAAGAAAAATGTGGTTTGGAGTGTGATAAAAGATCCACAATTTTATACGAAGACAATGCTGCATGCATAGCCCAATTGAAGGGAGGATTTATAAAAGGAGATAGAACGAAGCACATTTCACCAAAATTATTCTACACACACGATTTTCAGAAAAATGGTGACATTGATGTGCAACAAATCCATTCAAGTGACAATCCGACAGATTTATTCACCAAATCTTTACCAACTTCAACTTTTGAGAAGATGGTATACAAGATTGGAATGCGGAGACTTAAATATTTGAAATAAGATTTTCATCAGGGGGAGTAAAATACGCGATGTACTCTTTTTTCCTTATTAAGGTTTTTTCCCACAGGATTTTCCTTATAAGGTTTTTAATGAGGCAGTTAGCAATGCGTATTACTAAATATGTGTACTCTTTTTTCTTCACTAGGATTTTTTCCCACGAGGTTTTTCCTAGTAAGGTTTTAACGAGGCACATTATCTTTTAATGAACATCCAAGGGGGAGTGTTATGAATATATTATATTATGGATGTTCATTTAGTACTCCGTTGTAAATAAGATTCATGAAGAAGTTTATCCATATGAGACTCCGCCATAAATATGTTTATCTATTTAGTACTCTATTGGAAATAAGCCTCCTGAAGAAGCTTATCCTTTCGATACTCCACTATGGATAAATATTACCCATGATAGAAGATTATCTATATCTGGCACAACAGTTTAGAGCAGCAGCTTACAAGCAGCTTATACAGCAGCAACTTACAAGCAGCTTACACAGCAGCTTGCAGTAGCAGCTTACACAACAGCTTCTTTTCTTCTATAAATAGAGGAAAATTCAGTTCATTATGTATAAAAATTTAAAGTTTGAATAATATATCAGTTTCTCTCTATACTTGTGTTTGCTTTACAGTATTTATTTTATAACAAGTACAAATTTTCTTCATATATTAGCTCCAAAGTTAGCGCATCCCGTGGACAAATGATTCCATCTTCCGGAAATTTCACTCGAAAACTCTGTCCGACCCTCTTCCGCTCTCTCCCACCTACCCGTAAAACCCCTCGAAACTTCCAAACCTCACGCGCTCACTCTTCCAGAAACTTCCACGCGCTAAACCCTCACCCTACTGCCATCCACACTCTCATCAGGCCCATTTCCGTCACTCTACAGTCTACAACCGTCGCTAACGGCAGACGTAGATCGAGTATCGCCGGCGTTTCAACCATGGCCAACGGCGGAGATAACGGCGTTACGTTTCAGTTAACTCCGTCGAGCTTGTTAAAGATTCAGAAAGGTGATATCACTCAATGGTCTGTAGACGGATTCTCTGACGCTATTGTAAGTATGAGTATCTTTGCTTTTATATATGCGTTTGAATTTAGCTGAATCATTTCTAACTTTAAATTATTCGAATTTAAATTTTTGATATAAAGATGTTGTGTACCAACGTGTACAGACTGAATAAAAAATATAGGAGTGATTAATATTTTGATTTGGAATGAAATCAAATGCTGCTACAGTTGTCCAAGAGCTTTTCAGCTCGTGCAATGAGGATTTTGTTTGGAAGCGTATAATATATTATACTAATGTTTAAGTCTCCGCGACTTGATTCTTATATGATTTGTTTCTTAGAGAAGTTTAATTCTTCATAGAGAAAAAGTTGAAGATCAGATAATGAAATAAAGCAGGTTGGCTATATCGACAGCTTACCCTACTGAGCAGTATTAGCTTTAACTTGACTTCAGGTTTACCCTGTGTTGTAAATATCAGAAGAACTTTGGATTCATTTGTGACCTATAAACAATTCCAAGCACAATAAAAGACGAGAACTGAACCCCTATGCATTTTCAAGAGAGGAATATCCAATATAATAGACTGTTTCTTTTTAGGCTAATGATATTATTTAGTTCTGCCTATGATCTATCCTTGGGGCTTATGATGCATAATACATTGTGTTTACTTGCGGCCTTTATCTTTGCACCATTTTTATACAGGTCAATCCTGCTAATGAGCGAATGCTGGGTGGTGGTGGTGCCGATGGAGGTAATTCCTTAATCATACTGCTGATTACAACTCTATGATACATGCAGTCTGATTTCATGTTTTCGCATTTCTAGCCATACACCGAGCTGCCGGTCCAGAATTACGAGATGCATGCTACAAAGTCCCAGAGGTACGTCCTGGAGTTCGCTGCCCAACAGGAGAAGCAAGGATTACACCGTATGTGCTCAGTCGTTGGCTTCAATATTTCATTAGAACCATCAGTTATATGTAGTATGGTGTCAGTACACTTACATTGTGGAGGGAAACTATTGCAGAGGTTTTAGATTGCCAGCTTCTCATGTAATCCACACTGTTGGACCAATATATGATGCTGTCCCAAATCCTAAAGCCTATTTGACAAATTCATATAGGTTTGTGAATGATTATTTTATATTCCTCATAAATTGGTTTAAATGTCATACCTTATTTGATTATCTTTTCTCTTAACTATACTGCAGAAATAGCCTGCGTGTGGCAAAAGAGAACAACATTCAGTATATTGCTTTTCCTGCTATATCATGTGGGGTCTTCGGGTGAGTTCTACTGATTAACCATGCATTTTCAAGTGTATAGGGACCGTCAGCTTATTTAGTTATGCTCGTGATGGTTCCTTCTCACAGCGAAAGTGTCCACCAGCTATTGAGTATGAAAGATGAATATGTTGGGACTACTACAGAATAAGTTTGCTGCATGATCACTCATTTCATTACCTAGACAATGGTTATCTTATTTTTCTTGTTTGTTCTGTTGGAGGGGCTGATTAAATAAAAATTGTTGCTCTAATGAACTTACAGTACGAAATTAATCTAATTGTTATGTTAAGATCACGGCTAATTAATTCTGTCTTCTGAATCTTTTTTGTGTTTTCATCTCGCCACCTAAAATTAGCTAACCCCTCATTTGTTTGGGCACAAGTTGTCACTTAAAATTAGGAATCACTTAGAATGTTGGATTCAATTCCTTTGTCTGTTTGTTTTATTGTGTATCATGCCCTAAATTCTGCACAAATAAATTTTTATATCCTGGTGATATGTGTTGATTGTTGACTGAGAAAGTTAGTCCAATAGTCCTTAGTTTGAACATATCATAGAGGTAACTTTTTTTTTTACATAACCAAGTTTACACCTTCTTGACTCTTTAGGTATTGCCACATCGTGCATATGACTGTTTTGAAACTTCTATTTTATGAGTACTACCTGTGCTAACTTGTTTGCATATTAATGAGCTAGGAAAAATGATTCTGCGGTATGATCACCTTTAGGAACAATATATAATCTTAGCAGCTATGGATGGTTACCCCTGCTTAATCTTCATTTTTTTGTGTTTTACAGATATCCTTTTGATGAAGCTGCCACTGTGGCTATATCTACTGTCAAAGAATTTGGCAGTGACCTCAAAGAGGTATTATCTGCTTATGGATTTTGGTTTGCTCAGAACTTGATTGCAATATATAGGTCACATATCTGTTGAGACTAAAATACTTCATAGTGTTCTTATCTTATGTTGGTGAAATTGTTCGCCTGAAGCAGAAATATTGATAATGGTGGATGTGGCTCCACTGTTACTAATAGTATGTTGGCATCTTGTTCCTAGTTTTTGTTTTCTTTTTGCTGATAAATGTATATATGTAATTAGTAGCGTCTTAATAGTACCCAAGAAAGTGATTGTATATAATGATTTGTGAAGGCTTAAGACCTCCATGAAGCAGCCTGAGTCTCGTCAATGCAATATAGTATTCTTGCAGAAAATTATAAAAAAGCAAGAAAGCTCCTAATATTGTACTCTCCATGGTTTAGTGCTCTGAATTTCTTTCTTTTTCTTGAGAAGTCACAAAAGGCACATGGGGACAACATTCTCTTTTACCCCATACATGAAAAACTTTCGAATTCTGGAATGAAGATGGGCTATCTTTGCTCAATAGATTTTGTATCCAAACAATGGGAACAGAGAAGTCCAACGATAAGCCACTACCTTGAAATGCCACCTGAGATTATTTTAATTTTCCCGGTGGTTTTTGCACATGAAAAACTGGCTAGGGAACCCCCCCCCCCCCCCTTGGGGTCTATTGGCATGTTTCTCTGCGGTGAACCTTATGAAGTTCATGGAATCCTATGTCGTATGTCCTTTACTGCATACTATTCTGATTGAGATGAACAATTTAATAACTTAAACAGTTAAACGTCATAGTAAAACATAATGTTTATAGCCTTGTAATATAAAAGTCATGTGGTCTGAATTTTCTCCTGCAACTTCAACTCTATTTATTTCCCGTGTACTGGTCTTGACAACTTTCTTATATGCTTTAGTATGATTGCACATTTGGAACTTGGAAATTCTTTTCATTAGCTATGATCTTACGTGGAAGTTCTGGAACAGCTTGTGTGCTCTTAGTTCAACTTTTAATCCCTTAGAACTAGAAGCTGCAGAATCTGCAGGATTGAATATAAAAGAGCCATGTCTAATTGTTGAAACACTGCAATTGCTTGAGTAATTATTCTAGTTATTCTTGCTTAGTAACTATTACTTTGATCTTGACACGTCTCTGAAAAATTTGTCGATATCATTTTCTGATGGAACTCGCTGAGGGACTTTTTTAGTTTCACTCGAAGGTGAGAAGACATCTTGGTTGGGTTGGATATTTAAACTGTCTCTTAGTTTGCAGTGGAGATGCTTTCATAGATGATGTCCTTTGTAGATATAATTTTTTTTCTTCTGGAAAACATTCTTTTTCTTGGGAAAGCTAGAAATATTAATATATCATCAGCACAAAGGTTGTGCAGAAACCATGTTACTTTTCAAAAGAAACAAAATAATCTCCTTGCTCTTCTTACAAGGATTCTATGATATTTATGAGAGATTCAGCATCATTAAGGATATCTTCTTTATACCAAGCATAAAATAAAGAAAAGCAGTTTATCTTGGCTTTCTGTACAGAATGGCGGGTTCCTTCAAAGCATGTTCTGTTTCTCTTCTTCCCCACAGTCCACCATACACAAACAGGTATCATTTGCCACCATTTTTCCTGTCTAGCAGTACCTTCAGTATTTTTCCAGCACGCCAACAGTACTTATGTATTCTTTGGCATAGCCCACTCGATTCCATTCATTTTTAGAATTAATTCCCAAATCTGTTCAGTAACTTCTTTGCGGAAGAGATGATTTACGCTCAGAATCTTTTCACACAAAAAAACATTTAGAACACAGCTTGCAACCCCCTTCTCATTAAATTTTCTCGAGTCAAGCATGCTTCCTGAGCTACTAGCCAGGAAAAACATGCCACCTTATAAGGTATCTTCACTCTCCACATTTCCTTTCAGGCCATTTGAATCCCTGTTGCCCACTGTGATCGTGTGTTTTATATGCTGATTTTACAATGTACACACCTTTACATGCTAATGTGGTACCTTATAATCTACATGTCAAGATGTGGAAAGAGGAGATCAAAATGCCCATTCCATCCGCAAATGATATTTTAATGTTATTCAAATTAAAATCGATATGTTCCTTTTGTAATTCTCTTCAAATGCCACAGTATTGCCAAAACCATCGTTATTCCAAAAAATTTGATCTATTTGTGCATGCTTTTGCTTAAAGAACTTTTTTGAGCATCAGTACTATTTTCTTCGCTTAAGATCAGATTCTGATTGTCAGAGCTGAGTGCTGGCTACAATTGTT
Organism: Nicotiana tomentosiformis; assembly: GCF_000390325.3. NCBI lineage: Eukaryota > Viridiplantae > Streptophyta > Magnoliopsida > Solanales > Solanaceae > Nicotiana > Nicotiana tomentosiformis. The sequence goes on along the minus strand of NC_090816.1, from coordinate 12,308,030 downwards.
TCCTCTTACATCTGTCATAAATGCAGGTACACTTTGTGCTGTTTTCAGATGAAATTTATGATGCATGGTTGAAGGCAGCGAATGAACTGTTGCAGAGTTGATTAGTATGTTTCTGAGCATCTGGAAAATGAAATTTGTGGTGATGGACATTGGAGATGCATATGACATACTTAGATATTGAAATTAATGAAATGTCAAAAAGAAGAGTCTGCTGAATATGAATTTATTAGTTGGTATTTTACTACCTATCCTTGTGAAGCAGAATAACGCCATTATGGTTTTATGCTCTTAGCTGAGGCTGATATTAGCTAGCAAGCTTTGTATGCGCCTATTTGCTAGACTTTGTGAGGAGAATGATAAAATGTGACGTATGGTCAGTGTGGCAATACTTCAATTTAGGGCTGGCAAGTGGGCCGGTCCCGGTCGACCGCGGCCCATGTGGGTAGTGGATCTAAACGAGCTGATCCGTTTAAGACCGGGACCGGAGGAGGTGGGCCTGGCAAGTGGGCCGGTCCTTAGCCTGAGGCCCGCGAGACCAGACCGTTTGGGACCGGGACCGGACTGGTCCTAGCGGTCCCAAACGGTTATAATTTTTTTAAAAAAATCTGCCCATTTGGATATTTAAAATCTAGTCGTTTCCTCTGCCAAAATAGTCGTTGGCTATTTACAAAATAGCCATTTAACCCCCCAACTTTGTTTTAATCCTAAATTTTTTTTAATTACACTTTTTTCTTATTTTTAACTATAAATACCCCATCATTCTTTCATTTTTCTTACAAAATCATCAATCTCTCTTTAATATCGAATATAGCTTTTATATATATATATATATATATATATATATATATATATATATATATACTATACTATATATAGTTGATTTAACATCGTAAATTTTAATATTCAACATTTAATATCGAATATAGTTTATATATGTATATATTATAACGTATTGCTTTGAATATCTCTTAACAATATTTTTGTCTTTAAATTTGAATTAAAAAATTTAGGTCACAATTCTATAATATAATTTACAAGAAATTGTCTTAGATATTTTTATTACCATTTTTTCTCTCTAACTTCTATAAAATTTTAAAAAAAAATAGAAAGTATTTGTTGGGCTCACTTAGGCCTACTTGAGCTCACTTAACCCGGAACCGTTAGTTCGTGGTCCCGGTTCCAACAAGAAGCCCGTAAAACTCGGGCCCACTTAGGACTGACCCATTTAGGATCGGACCACAAAACCCATTTAGAATCAGGCCCGGCTCACATGTCACCCTTACTTCAATTACGTAATTTAAGGGATATTTCTGAAGTATAGAGTTTTGATGAGTCTAAAGAAACTCTACAATTTCTGTTGTTGGAACAATCAATTTGTTACAGGCGTTTGATTCAGTACTTCTAGGAGTGGTTTATAGCCTATTCGGCCTTGCTTCTTTTTGGTTAAAAGTAATTTTTTTTTTCAAAGTTAAGGTTTTGTCCAATCTTTTAAAAGGAAAAAAAGTGCTTTTGAAACAGAAGCAATTTTGAGAAGCAGAAAAAAGTAATTTTTTTTAAAGCACTTTTGAGAAAAATATATATAGAAGTATTTTTTAAAGGTTTGATCATATATTAATTGCTGCTCAAAAGTATATTTTAAATTGATTAATACTCCGAGTGAGATTAGCTAAATATACTAAATATAACTTATCATTAAAAGTACCATTTCGAAAAACACTTTATAAAACAAGTTAATCGTAGAAACACGGCCAAATAAGCTATTAGTTCGCCGAAAAGTTAAGTATGGATTATAACGTATAAAGAAATTTTCATGTTAAATTTTATAAAAGGAAGGCTATTAGCTATACACATAGTTACTTTATAGTACTACGTCCGTTTCAAATTAGATGATACATTTTTCTTCTTAGTCTGTTCCAAATTAAATTATACATTTCTAAATTTAGAAATAACTCAACTTTTACCCCTTAAGTTTTTAAGACCACAAGTTTTAAAACTCTTCTTCTTTTTTCTTAAACTCCGTGACGAGTCAAACTACATCATCTAAATTGAAACGGAGAGAGTATAAAATATTTTATATCGATAAATATTAATTAAATACACATTAAACACGGGATAAAACAACATTTAATTATAATACTTTGCTTTAAGTATTTGTCAGATTTATTCCGTACTTGTACTAGTAGAAAATAACGTTATCGATAAAATAGTTAAAGTGTGTATAAATAGTAGGCCAAATACCTATACGACCACTTAAACTTGGCTCCAGTTTTTATTTTGACACTTTAATTAAACCCATTACCTATTGAACACTTTAACCCAAATCAAAGTATGCCTATTGAACACAAAAGTTGACATGGCAAAAGAGTTATATTTCAACCCCTCTTAGGCGCGTGGATTTTGATGGTTTAGAAATCATGTTTTTCTTTTCTTTTTTGTTTAAACTAAAATTGACTTTTTTTTTAAAGGCCACCCATAACCACCTTATCTCCACCATTGTCATCTCTGTAAGTATGCATCTCCATTATTGCTCTATTTTGCAGTTTTTGAACTGTGACAAAAAGACAGAAGAATATTTTTTTCTCCAACAACAAATTTGGGCAAAATAAATATGTCAATGACTTATTTTCTCCAAATTATATCCATTATTTTTCAACTTTTTCAGATTCCGCTCACCATCTTCTTCAGCTTCGCCATCTTCTTTCAACCCAGATCTGAAATTTTTTGTTGTTACAACAAAAAAATTCAAAAACAAAAATGATTTGCCCGACTATTAGTTTTAGATTTGATCCCGACGATCGAAGGGCCTATGAACGAAAGGAGAAGAAGAACGGGGAAGGGGAAAGAGGATGACCAACGATGTGAGTGGAGAAGATGAACAACGACGAGTAAGGTCCAGCGGCTTTTTTACAACCAAAAAAATAACAGCATGACTCTTTTTTTTTTTTTTTTTTTTTCTGATGTGGCTTGTTTTAATGATCTGGCATCTTTTCATTGATTATATTTTTACATAAGCGCGTTTGAGCTTCACACATTTATTTTATTTTTTGGGATTAAGTTTTTTGTGTTTAATAGACATACTTTGATTTGGGTTAAAGTGTTTGATAGATAATGAGCTTAGTTAAAGTGTTAAAATGGAAATGAAGCCAAATTTAAGTGACCGAATAGTTATTTGGTCAAGATAGTACTATATTTGTGTTGGTTTAAAATTGAACTAAATCCAACCAGGAACACATGGCGTAAAAGAAAGAGGCCATCTTTCACCCGTCTACTCAAGTAACGTCACTCTCCACATATAAAAACGCACACGATAAAGTTGAAACCTCACACTCGGTATTTGTATTACTATCATCTCCTCCGCTACAGAGTTGAATTCGAAAACATCGAGCAATTTCCAAATGGCACTTCGAACCGTAATGACCAAAAGGACCTTCGCCGGATGTCTAGGGTTCCGGCAACAACTTCGCGGCGTACAGACTTTCTCTCTCCCCGATCTCCCTTACGATTATGGCGCCTTAGAACCTGCTATTAGCGGTGAGATCATGCAGATTCATCACCAGAAACATCATCAGACTTATATTACAAATTACAATAAGGCCCTTGAACAGCTCCATGATGCTATTACTAAGAGTGATTCTCTTACCGTTGCTAAATTGCAGAGTGCTATCAAGTTCAATGGCGGAGGTAGGTCATTTCTCTCTCTTTGTTAAAATATTGCTTGAGGAATTGTTCTGCTATTTGTAATACTCCATACATCCCAATTTATGTGTTCTTTTTAAAGTCTGTTTTTAGTTTGTTAGGAAAAATGATACCTTTCTATATTTAGAAACAATTTTAATTTTTTTTTTTCATTTTACCCTTAATTGAGATGATTTATAGCTATACAAATTATCTATAACTTCTTTTAGACCACAAGTTTTGAAAGTTTGTATTTCTTCCTCCCTTGCCCTGTCAAACAATATCACATATGTTCGGATGGTGTAACATTTTCCACAATTCAAGGAAAACATTTTCTAGGAAAACACTTTTGGCCATACCAATTCGTGAATTGCTGATATTATTCTCCAATGACCTGCTTCGATTTGTAGGTTCACTAAGATTTCTTTTTATGCTCATAGTTCCGGTGGGTATGTTTCTTGAAATGTGATGATTTGGTTGCTATTTTATTAACTATGTTTATGTGAGCTTCGCAAAGCATAGGATATCGGCAAAAAGTAGGATGGTTAAGTTAGGTTGATTGGCCAGTATAAAAATAGTCTATCTGTGATGAATTGTGTGGATGCTGAATCTGAATTCATATAGTCGACCCCAACTTGTTTTGGCTTGAGGCATAGTTGTTCTTGTTGATTGACATATAGTTGATTAATTGTATTAGTTGGGTGATGATGTGTAAATTTGCCAGAGTTGTTCACATTGTACTGGGAAATGAGGGATTGAAGTTGTGAAGAAATATGACAAAGTGGAAGTTGGATGGTTTTGAATGGAATGGTGGATTAACTGGGAAAAATTGATTGTATCATGATTTGGTGTCGTTTGACCCGTTTATGTCAATTTATAGAATTTTTTAAAGAATCTGCTTGGGTGATTGTGAAATCAACTCTAATCAAACCTGTGATGTGAATTGAGTACCCAAAATGGTTGTTTTTCTTCCTGGAGGAGGGACTCACAAAAATAATTAGATTTTCCAATCATTTTAGTTTCTTTTATGTATAAAAGCAATTATGTTATCCCCAAAAAAAAGTACGAGTTGGCGTGAATTCTTTAACTATAATATCAACTTGAATTGTTGATCAGCCTGGATCTGCCTTGGATTTGTCAACCCTGCTTATTTTCATACTTCCATGACAACAAGCAGTATAATCTGTGTTCATGTCCTGGTGAAACCATTTCATGCGTCATGCTATCACTTGTCAAAAGTATATTGCTCTTTTCTCGATGAGTAAAATTATATTGCTCTTTTAATCAAGTTAATTTTCTTAGCTTTACTTTAATGCAGGTCATATTAATCACTCAGTTTTCTGGAAGAACCTTGCCCCAATTCGCGTAATCTTACTTCCTTATGTATTTTTATCATTCAACTTTGCAGGGAAATAACTTAAAAGCTAAATGATATTGCAGGAAGGTGGTGGTGAGCCTCCGAAGGGCTCTCTTGGCTCGGTCATAGACACTAACTTTGGCTCTCTTGAAGCTTTAATACAAAAGATGAATGCAGAAGGTGCAGCTTTACAGGGTTCTGGTTGGGTGGTAAGTCTGCACTTTTTGTTTCTTCCATAGGATTGTATACTTCAATATTGGTTCTTCAGCGGTGAGTGTTTGGTCTCTAAGATTCTGATTTTGTGTCATGCCTTCTGTTTCTTCTTTGCATTTTCTTTTTGCATGCAGTGGCTTGCTTTGGACAAAGAGCTGAAGCGCCTAGCGATTGAAACCACCTCAAATCAGGTAACTTATCCTTGCTTTAGTTTTTTGATATTGTAATTTATCCTTGCGTTATAGTAAACTCTTTGATAGTGAGCTTCCTCTTTAATAATTGAAGCTGATTTTGCCTAGTTTATTCATATTTCTCCGCTTCTGTTGCCACTCAATGAGTATGTAATAATAATCAACAAAAAGGGAAACGATAAGGGCACAAGACTGTTAATCTTTGTGCTGTTTCAAGTTTATGAACCTGCACTCATAACTGTCTACCTTGTCACTCATGATTAGTTGCTCTATAGTAAAAAGGTTGCTATATGTTTCCAATGTTCTCATTGGATTTTTTATTCTCAGATCTGTCTGGTAGGTGGTTTTCCTTTTTCTTTCTGGAATAAAAAAATGCATTAAATAAAGGTTTAATGCTCCTTTTGACTATGTAAAGATTCAATGAAATCTATATAGCTCTCAAAATCATTACATTGCACATATTACTGTTACACCAAATAAAATGTCAGCATCTATATTGGTTAATGTGTACAGATTCAAACCGTCTTTCAAAACATCGGCCTCCTCCTCCTACCTATTCCCTAGAATGCATAATTGATTGGTTCCCCATAGAGATTTCAGTCATTTCTTAATCCTCTGTCCAGCTTTTGAGTGCTCCTCATTGTTCTTTGGATCACCAATTGTATACCAAAAGAGGTTTAAGACAAGCCCCAGACCTGTCGACTATAATCACAGTGCAAAAACAGGTGATGGAGCTCTGCAACAACTTGAAAACTAGTAGCATCTATTGCATATGTCCATACCCCTTGTTTGTGGACTATTTTGAGGGAAAAATGTTCATTTACTGTTATCCTAGCAAACAGGAACGTTTTGCTGGAGCTTTACCTTTTCAAATAATTTTCCATGTGGCTGTACCTCCTCCGTTATTAAACTGATACTCATAACAAAACATAATTGTGAATTTTCCAACTTTCCCTGCCTTCCATATAAAAGAGTCAGATCCTAACTCCCTGAGGCCTCCATTTGAGTTTAGTGAAATTATGTAAAAATGGTTTCTTTTACTATTTGGTTTACTTTGATCACATTGATATGCCAGTATTCTGCACCATGAGGCGTTTATGCACTGATTAAGTCTTTGATTTTTTATATTCCATGTCAATTGTTTACATGATAGGACTGCATAAGAAAGTAAATGTTTCTCGACATATTGATTGATGCTAGCCAAGGTTGCATGTGATAGTATCTCCTTTTCTGCAGGATCCTTTGGTTACTAAAGGACCAAACTTGGTTCCTCTATTGGGCATTGATGTTTGGGAACATGCATACTACTTGCAGGTATAATTACTATGTTGTGTAGCCTAAACATGATTTATGATATGATAACGTTTCATGTGATGCAATGAATTTCCCCAATGTTTTCAAATGAATATTTTGCCTCTTTTCTTCTTCAAGGTTAGAAACTAGATGCTCTTGATGCTAATATATTGAATAAAGTTCAGAAAACACAGAAGCTTGATGTGCAGAATTCATTATATTGTTATTTAGGTCTCCAGTGCACCCTTTCACGTGAAGGTCTCCTTTTCTGTTTTCCTTCCCCGGTTGAGCCAAATACGTGGAATTATTTTTAGTAACGGGTGACAGTAAAACTGGATTGTAGGAACCATTGCTTTCTTATATTCTATATTGAATTGCGCGTACCACTTAATCTAAGAGTTTAAGTCAGATTTGATGCTTTTATACGTTATCACAGTCTGCAACAAATGCGTTGAAGATGTAGCTGCTTTGTAGTATCTCCTATGCACATGCATGTTTCTCTGAAGCCATTACATGTGTATTCTGGACTGGCTAATTCGATTGCTGGTGTTCTTGTGATCAAGAGTTATCTAACGGCTTGCTTTTGCTCTTCATAATGCAGTACAAAAATGTGAGACCGGATTACCTAAAGAACATATGGAAAGTTATGAACTGGAAATATGCTGCTGAAGTTTATGAGAAGGAATGCTCTTGAATAGAGATATATGGCGCGATACACCGATACAGAGGACATGGCCCGTGTTCGTATAAATTTTGACTGGGAATTTAGTGCTTATGTAGTCGCTGGTTGATGTACTGTGTAGAAACTGAATAAGCTCCTTTGGTTACTAGTTTTGCACCACGCTCTCTGCAGCTGGTCATCCAATTACAATAATATGAGCGAATGAATATGTCGGATATATGCATCATTATGGACGTCTTATTATCACATTCTATTAACTTAAGCATCAAAGCATAAATCTGGGCACGGCATGTTTTGATGTGTTTACTTATCAATAGCACTAATCGATGAGTAATTAGCTCGCTGTTATACTTAAAAGCGAGTTCAATCACATTGGTTCTACTATAGCGAGTTTTTCCCCCAAAAATCAAAATGCAACCACTTTGTTTTTTTGTGAAAAAGCAGTGGCGCATAAGATTTTGAGGGACAAAGTCTGTTTCATCAGTATCTCCTAGAATTTAGATAACACTAAAGAGTCATGGCGAAGCGACGAGTATTGGTCACTAGAGTGTTTTCTATGGACTTATGAAATTTTAGGCCTATCGGAGTTCGTTAATTTTTTTTTTTTTGCAAAACCAGCATGTACTAATACACGCGAAAAGTAAATATAATAATAAATTTGTATTGCATGACCTGAAACGCCATAAAATAAGTTCGAAAGTCATGTGGATATAATTATAAATTCGTGTTGCATGACCCTGAAACTCCTTAAAGTGAACCGAAAAATTATAGAAAAGCAATGTGTATTGGTCACTATACCGTTTTCTATGGACTAACGAAACTTCAGGCAAATCGGAGTCCATAAAAAAAATCTACAAAATCAGCATGTACTGCTACACATGTAAATGTGGATATAATTATAAATTCGTATTGCATGACCATGGTATGCCACAAAATGAACTCAAAAGTCATGGCGAAGCAATAAGTGTTGGTCACTAGGCCGTTTCCTATGGATCTATTAAAATTCAGACAAATCGGAGTCCGTCAAAATAGTTCTACAAAATCAGCATATACTAATACATACGAAAAAAATGAATATAATTATAACTTCATGTTGCGTGATCCTGGAACGCCTTAAAACGAGCACAAAAGTCATGGCGAAGCAATGTGTTTTTGATGGGCCCGCAGAATTTTAGGAGATTACGGGTCGGTCCCCCGAATTCATGCAAATGGCATGGACTAGCACATGAAATCTGGGAATCATGGGCCAACTAAATTTTAGGAGATTCGGGGCCGGTTGCCCGAATTCATGCATATGGCGTGAACTGTAGCACACGAAAATATAGGAAACGTCTGAATTCCTCTTTTATGGCCCTAAAATGCCAAAAAATGAGGAACGGTCATGGAAAAACGAAGAATATTGTTCATTAGGTCTTTTTTGATGGGCCAGATTAGGAGCCGGTCGCTCGAATTCATGCAGATGGCGTAGACAATAACACACGAAAATCTGGGGATCGTCCTGAATTCCGATGTTATGGTCCTAAAAGACCAAAAATGTGGAACGGTCATGGCAAAACGAAGAATATTGTTCATTAGGTCATTTTTGATGGGCCAGATTAGGAGTCGATCGCTCGAATTCATGCAGATGGCGTAGACAATAGCATATGAAAATCTGGGATCGTCCTGAATTTCGATTTTATGGTCTTAAAAGACCAAAAAATGAGGAACGGTAATGGAAAAGTGATCACTATAGTCTATTAGGTTGTTTAGGAGATTCTGGATCGGTCACCCGAATTCATGCAGATGGCGTGAAATATATCACACGAAAATTAGGGAATCGTCCTGAATTCTTCTTTTATGGCCCTAAAACACCAAAAGACGAGGAATGGTTCTGGCGAAGCGATGACTATTATTCATTAGGTCGTTTTTAGTTGGCACGCAAAAAATTTGGACATTCGAAGTTAGTCGCCTAAATTCATGCAGATGGAGTGGACTACAACACAAGAAAATCCGAGAATCGTCCTAAATTTCTATTTTATAGCCCTAAACACCAAAATACGAGAAACGATCATGGCGAAGCGATGACTATTATTCATTAGGTCGTTTTTATTGGGTATGCAAAATTTTAGGACATTCGATGCCGGTCGCCCAAATTCATGAAGATGGCGTGGATGTACATGAAAATCCGGGAATCGTCCTGAATTCTTGTTTTATGGCCTTAAAAAGCCAAAAAAAGAGGAATGGTAATGGAAAAGCGATGACTATTGTTCATTAGGCTATTTTTTATGGGCCCTCCAAATTTTAGGAGATTCGTGGCCGGTCGCTCAAATTCATGTAGATGGCGTAAACTATAGCACATGAAAATGAGAGAATCGTCTTGAATTACGATTTTATGGTTCTAAAAGGCCAAAAAATGAGGAACGGTCATGGAAAAGCGATGACTATAATTCATTAGGTCATTTTTTGTGGGCCCGCAAAATTTTAGGAGATTCGGAGTCGGCCGCCCGAATTCATGCATATGGCATGGACTATAACATGCAGAAATATGAGAATCATATTGAATTCCTAGTTTGTGGCCATAAAACGCCAAAAAACGAGAAAAAGTCATGGCGAAGTGATGAATTTTGTTAATTAGGTTGTTTTTGATAGGCCCGTAAAATTTTACGAGATTTAGAGCCAGTCGCCCGAAATTCATGCAAATGGCGTAGACTATAACACACAAAAATCTGGGAATCATCTTGTATTCTTGTTTTATGACCCTAAAACTCCTAAAAATAAAGAACGATCATGGAAAAGCTATGACTAATGTTTATTAGGTCATTTTTAATGGGCTCGTAAAATTTTATAAGATTCGGGGCCGGCGCTTGAATTCATTCAGATGACATGGATATAACATACGAAAATCTGGGAATCGTTCTGAATTCCTATTTATGGCCCTAAAACGCCAAAAAATGAAGAACAGTCATGGCGAAGCGATGAATATTGTTCATTAGGTCATACTTGATAGGCATGCAGAATTTGAGGGGATTCGGTGTCGATCATCCAAATTCATGTAGATGGCGTACACGAAAATTTGGGAATCGTCCTGAATTTCTGTTTTATGGCCCTAAAATGCCAAAAAATGAGGAACTGTCATGGCGAAGCGATGACTATTGTTCATTAGGTAGTACTGATGGACATGCAAAAATTTAGGATATTTTGGCCGGTCGCCCAATTCATGAAGATAAAATGAACTATAGCACACGAAAACCTCAGAATCGTCCTGAATTCCTGTTTTATGGCCTTAAAAGGCCAAAACTAAGAAACGGTCGTGGCAAAGAGATGCCTATTATTAATTAGGTCATTTTTATGGGCCCACAAAGTTTTAGAAGATTCGAGGCCGATCACCTTAATTCATGCAGATGACGCAGACTATAGCACACGAAAATCTTGAAATTGTCTTGAATTCCTTTTTTATGGCCTTAAAAAGCCAAAAAATAAGGAACGATCGTAGCGATGTCTATTGTTCATTAGGTCGTTTCTGGTGGGCCTGCAAAATTTTAGGAGATTCGGGATCCGTCACCCGAATTCATACAGATGATGTGGAGTATAGCACATGAAAATCTGGGAATCATCCTGAATTCCTGTTTCATGGCCCTAAAATGCCAAAAGACGAGGAAGAGTCATGGCGAAACGATGACTATTCTTCATTAGGCCGTTTTAATGGCCCCGCAAAATTTTAGGACATTCGGAGTCGGTCGCCCGAATTCATACAGATGACGTGGATTATAGCACACGAAAATTCGAGAATCATCCTGAATTCCTATTTTATGTCCCTAAACACCAAAAAATAAGGAAATGTCATTGAGAAGCGATGACTATTGTTCATTAGGTCGTTTTTAATGGTCCCACAAAATTTTAGTAGATTCAGAGCCGGTCGTCCTAATTCATGCAGATGTCATGGACTATAGCACACGAAAATCTTGGAATCGCCCTGAATTCCTATTTTATGGCCCTAAAACACCAAAAACAAGGATCGTTTATGGCAAAGCGATGATTATGGTTCATTAGATCGTTTTTTATGGGGCGGTACCATTTTAGAAGATTCGGGGCCGGTCGCCCAAATCATGTAGATGGCGTGGACTATAGTACACGAAAATTTGAGAATCATCCTGAATTCCTGTTTTATGGCCCTAAAACGCAAAAAAGACGACGAACGTTCATGGGGAAGCGATGACTATTGCTCATTAGGTCATTATTTATGGTCGCGTAAAATATTACTCCCTTAGTTTTAGTTTAGATGAGGTAGTTTAACTCGGCACAGAGTTTAAAAAAAAAAAAGAAGACTTTTGAAACTTGTGGCCTTAAAAATTTAAGGGGTAAAAGCTTTGTGGGGCCATGACATTTGTGTGATTATAAAACTTCTCATTAAGGGTAAAATGAGAAAAATGAAGAGTTTAAAGTTGAATTATTTCCAAATTTCGAAGTGTGTCATTTATTTTGGAATAGACTAAAAAGGAAAGTGCCTCATCTAATTTAAAATGGAGGGAGTAGGTGTTTCAGAGCCTGCCACCCTAATTCATACAGACGTAGTGGACTATAGCACACGAAAATCTAGGAATCTTCCTTAATACATGTTTTATGGCCCTAAAACGCCAAAAATCGAGGAGTGTTCACGGCGAAGCGATGATTATTGTTTATTAGGTCGTTTTCTGTGAGCCGACAAAATTTTAGGAGATTCAGGGTCGGTCGCTCGAATTCATGCAGATAGTGTGGACTATGGCATACGAAAATTTGGAAAATCGTCCTGAATTTATGTTATATGGCCCTAAAACGCCAAAAACGAGAAACGTTCTTGGCAAAATGCGGACTATTTCTCATTAGGTCATTTTTTATATTCCCACAAAATTTTAGGGCTTTCGGAGTCAGTCGGCCGATTCATGCAGATGGAGCGGACTACAACACATGAAAATTCGGGAATCGTCCTGAATTTCTGTTTTATGGCCCTAAACACCAAAAAATGAGGAACGGTCATGGCGAAGCGATGACTGCTGTTCATTAGGTCATTTTTATGGGCAGGCAAAATTTTAGGAGATTTGGTGTCGGTCTCCCGAGTTCATGCAGATGGCGTCCACACGAAAATCTGGGAATCGTTCAGAATTCTTATTTTTTGGCCCTTAAATGCCAAAAAATGAGTAACGGTCATGGAGAAACGATGATTGTTGTTTATTAAGTCATTTTTATGGGCCCGCAAAATTTTTGGAGATTCGGAGCCAGTCGCTCGAATTCATATAGATGGCATGGATATAACAAACGAAAATTTGGGAATTGTCTTGAATTCATGTTTTAAGACCATAAAATACCAATAAAATGAAGAACGATCATGGAGAAACGATGACTATTATTTATTAGGTCATTTTTAGTGGTCCCAAAAAATTTAAGAAGATTCAGAGTCGGTCACCTGAATTCATGTAGATGCCTTGGACTATAACACACAAAAATTGGGAATCATCTTAACTTCCTATTTTATGACAATAAAATGCCAAAAACGAGGAGCGTTCTTGGAGAAACAATGATTATTATTATTTAGGTCATTTTTGATAGACTGGTAAAATTTTAGGAGATTCGAGGTCGGTCGCTCGAATTCATACAGATGGCGTGGACTATAGCACACGAAAATTTGGTAATCATCTTGAATTCCAGTTTTATGGCCCTAAAACACCAAAAAACGAGTAACGTTCATGGCGAAGCAATGACTATAGTTCATTAGGTTGTTTTCTATGGGCCCGTGAAATTTTTGGTGTTTCGGAGCTGGTTGCCCGAATTCATGTAAATGTCGTGGAGTATAGCACACGAAAATCTGGAAATCGTACTGAATTTCTATTTTATAGCCCTAAAACGCCGAAATACGAGGAGCGTTCATGGTGCAGCGATGATAATTGTTTATTAGGTCATTTTTTATGAGCTGGCAAAATTTTAGGCGATTCGGGATCGGTCTCCTGAATTCATGCAAATGACGAGGACTATAGCACACGAAAATTCGGGAATCGTCCTCAATTCCTGTTATATTAGCTTAAAATGCCAAAACACGAGGAACGTTCTCGGCAAAGCGATGACTATTGCTCATTAGATCATTTTTATGGGCCCGCAAAAGTTTAGGTATTTCGGAGCCAGTCACCGGAATTCATGCAAAGGTCGTGGTATAGCACACAAAAATCTAGGAATCATCCTAAATTTATGTTTTATAGAACTAAAACGCCAAAAAATGATGAACGATTATGGCGAAGCGATGACTATTCTTTATTAAGTCATTTTCTATAGGGCAGCAAAATTTTAGGAGATTCGAGGCCAGTCGCCCAATTCATGCAGATGGCGTGGACTATGGCACATGAAAATCTGGGAGCGTGGACTATAGCATACGAAAATCTCGGAATCGTCCTGAATTCCTATTTTATGGCCCCAAAACTCCAAAAAACGAGGAACGATCATAGCAATGCGATGACTAAATAAGTCATTTTTATGGGCCCGCAGAATTTTAGGAGATTCGAAGTCAGTCGTCTGAATTCATGTAGATAGCATTGACTATAGCTCACGAAAATCTAGGAATCGTACTGAATTCCTATTTATATCCCTAAAACGCATAAAAATGAGAAACGGTCATGGCAAAGCGATGACTATTGTTCATTAGGTCATTTTTATGGGCCCGCAAAATTTTAGGAGTTTCGGTGTCGGTCGCCCGAATTCATGCAGATGGCGTGGACTATGCACACAAAAATCTAGGAATCGTTCTGAATTCTTATTTTTTGGCTCTAAAACGCTAAAAACGAAGAACGGTCATGGCGAAGTGATGACTATCGTTCATTAGGTTTTTTTTTATAGGCACAAATTTTTTTAATAGATTCGGGTCGGTCGCCCGAATTCATGCATATGGCGTGGACTATAGCACGCGCAAATCTGCAAATCGTCTTGAATTCATGTTTTATGGCCCTAAAACGCCAAAAAATGAAGAATAATCATGGTGAAGCGATGATTATTGTTCATTAGGTCATTTTATATGAGCCCGCAAAATTTTAGGCGATTCGGGGTCGCTCACCCAAATTCATGCAGATTGCATGGACTATAGCACAGGAAAATATAAGAATCGTCCTGAATTCCTATTTATGACCCTAAAATGCTAAAAATCGAGGAACAGTCATGGAGAAAAAATGACTGTTGTTCATTAGGTCCCTTTTTATGGGCCCACAAAATTTTAGGCGATTCGAAACAATCGCTCAAATTCATGTAGATGACTACTATATCACATGTAAATTTGGGAATTATCTTGAATTCCTATTTTTGGACCTAAAATGCCAAAAAATGAGGAACGGTCATGGAGAAACGATGACTATCGTTCATTAGGTTATTTTTTATGGGCCCGTAAAATTTAAAGGATTAGGGATCGGTCGCCTGAATTCATGCAGATGGCGTGAACTATAACACACGAAAATTTCAGAATCATCCTAAATTCCTATTTTCTAGCTCTAAAATGCCAAAACGAGGAACTGTCATTGCGAAGCGAGTTTAGTTTTGATGAGCCTTTATGGGATTCAAGGCCGGTCGCTCGAATTCATGTAGATGGCGTGGACTATACCACACGAAAATTTAAGAATCATCGTGAATTCCTATTTTATGGCCTTAAAAAGCCAAAAATTAAGGAACGGTCATGGCGAAGTAATGCCTATCGTTCATTAGGTCATTTTTGATGGGCCCGTAAAATATTAGGATATTCTGGGCTGATCGACCGAATTCATACAGATGGCGTAGACTATAGCTTACAAAATTTGAGAATCGTTTTGAATTCCTGTATTACGGCCCAAAAATGCCAAATAATGAGGAACGATCAAGGCGAAGCGATGACTATTATTGATTAGGTCATTTTTGATGGGCTACAAAATTTTAGGATATTCGGTGTCGGTTGCCCGATTTCATGCAAATGGCGTGAATTATAGCGAACGAAAATTAGGGAATCGTTCAAAATTCTTTTTTATGGCCCTAAAATGCCAAGCAACGAGGAATGGTCATGGCAAAGTGATGACTATTATTCACTAGGTCATTCTTGATGGGCCTGAAGAATTATAGGAGATTCGGGGCCGGTCGCCCGAATTCATGCAGATGGCGTGGAATATAGCGTACAAAAATCCAAAAATCATCTGGAATTCCTATTTTATAGCCGTAAATGTCAAAACATGAGGAACGGTCATAACGAAGCGATGACTATTGTTCATTAGGTCATTTTTATGGGCCCGTAAAATTTTAGGAGATTCGGTGTCGGTCGCCCGAATTTATGTAGATTGCGTGAAATATATTACACGAAAATCTAGGAATCGTCCTGAATTCCTGTTTTATGGCCCTAAAATGCCAAAAAACGAGGAATGGTCATGGAGAAGCGATGCCTTTCGTTCATTAGATCGTTTATTATTGGCCCGAAAATATTTCGGAGATTCGGGGCCGATCGTCCAAATTCATGTAGATTACATGGCCTATAGCACACGAAGATTTGTGAATCATCTCTAATTCATGTTTTACGTCCCTAAAATGCCAAAAAATGAGTAGCGTTCATGGATAAGTGATAATTATTGTTCATTAGATCATTCCGGCAAAATATTAGGAGATTCGGGGCCGTGCTGCCTGAATTCATGCATATGGTGTGGACGCACACGAAAAGTTTGAGAATCATCATGAATTCCTATTTTATGGTCCTAAAAAGACAAAAAATGAGGAACGTTCTTCGCGAAGCGATGACTATTGTTCATTAGGTCATTTATTATGGGCCCGTAAAATTTCAGGTGTTTCGGAGCCGGTCGCCCGAATTCATGCAGATGCCGTGGACAATAGCACACGAAAATGTGAGAATCGTCCTGAATTCGTATTTTATGGCCAAAAAATGAGGAATAATTATGGCGAACCGATGACTATTATTCATTAGGTCATTTTTTATGGGCCCGCAAAATTATAGGAGATTCAGGGTTGGTCGCCCGAATTCATGCAGATGGCGTTGACTATAGTACACGAAAATCCGGGAATCATCTTTAATTCCTGTTTTATGGCCCTAAAATGCCAAAAAAATGAGGAACGGTCATGGAAAATCAATGATTATTGTTCGTGTCGTCTTTTATGTGCCCGCAAAAGTTTAGGATATTCGGTGCCGATCGCCTGAATTCGTGCATATGACATTGACTATAGCATACAAAAATCCGAGAATCATCTTGAAATTCTGTTTTATAGCCCTAAAACGCCAAAACATGAGGAACGATCATGACGAAGCGATGACTATTGTTCTTTAGATTATTGTTTTTGGGTACACAAACTTTTAGGTATTTCGGAGCCGGTCGCCCGAATTCATGTAGATGACGTGGATTATAGGACACGAAAATTCGGGAATCGTCTTGAATTCTTATTTTATGGCCATAAATGCCAAAAAATAGGGAATGGCCATGACGAAGCGATAACTACTGTTCATTAGGTCATTTTGTGCGGGTCCTCATAATATTAGGAGATTCGGTGCCGGTCGCGTGAGTTCATACAGATGGTAGGGACTATAGCACAAGAATATCTAAGAATCGTCCTGAATTCCTATTTATTGGTCCTAAAACACAAAAAATGAGTAACAATCATGGCGAAGCAAGGACTATTGTTCATTAAGTCATTTTTTACGGGCCCGATAATTTTTAGGACAGCCGGAGCCGGTCTCCCGAGTTCATACAGATGGCGTGGACAATAGCATACGAAAATTTAGGAATCGTCTTGATTTCTTGTTTTATGGCCCTAAAATGCCAAAAACGAGGAACGGTCATGGAGAAGTGATGACTATTATTTATTAGGACATTTTTTATGGGCCAACAAAATTTTAGGTATTTTGGAGTCGGTTGCCCGAATTTATGCCGATGGCGTAGACTATAACATATAAAAATCAGGGCATTGTCCTGAATTCCTATTTTATGGGCCTAAAACGCCAAAAGTCGGGAAACGGTCATGGCGAAGCAATGACTATTATTTATTAGGTCATTTTTAAAGGGCCCATAAAATGTTAGGACATTCAGAGTCGATCTGTCACGACCCAAACTCCCTCCGTATAACATCGTGATGGCACCTAGTCTTTACGACTAGGTAAGCCTAACAATTTGCGAAAATAACAAAACGAAAGTAAAGCTTGGCAAATAACAGTAATGGATAACTAAATAACTAGTAACAATGCTGCTCGACATGTACAATAACCAATATTCTATAAATACACAGTCTTCCCAAAACCCGAAACATCGTAAGACACAAGCTACAGAAGGAAAATAGCATCTCTATACACCAGAGTCTAATAAAAGGAATACAGGAAGTGTTTGACATAGGGGAGAACAGAGGGGGACTCCTAGGTCTGCGGACGCGGAAGATATGCCTTGAAGTCTCCATACAGCAGCAAGCACTCTTAGCTAATAGCAGGGTTGATAAGAAGTACCTGGATCTGCACAAAAAAAAAATATGTGCAGAAGAGTAGCATGAGTACACCACAACGGTACCCAGTAAGTGCCAAGCCTAACCTCGGTCGAGTAGTGATGAGGTCAGGTCAGGCCCCTCGGTATATAATAAATAAAGCTGGGGAATATAACAGTATATTAAGAGACTAGAGTTTAACAAAAGGAAAATACAGCAAAAATAATAGCACAACACAGGGGTAAACAGCAGGGGATCTCCCGAGATACCGTCTCGTAGTCCCGAAGTAAAGAAGCAAAGAGATCTCCCAAGGTACTGCCATGTAGTCTCAAAAGTAAATATGCATGGAGAACTCCCGAAGTACCGCCTCGTAGTCTCAAAAGTAAATATGCAAGGAGAACTCCCGAGGTACCGCTTGGTAGTCTCAAAAGTAAATGTGTAGGGAGAACTCTCGAGGTACTACCTCGTAGTCTCAAAAGTTAATGTGCTGGGAGAACTCCTGAGGAACCGCCTCGTAGTCTTAAAAGTAAACACACAGCTCCAACTAGACTGAGCTGAAATCCAGCACATGAGACGGATCACCGTGATACTTCCGTAGCATAAAAACATGGAATACCGGATGAACTCCTACTAGACTGGGAGGTAAGGCAAGCTCACAAGCAACCTCCCTATCACGCCGCAACACCTCAAAGGGACCAATGAACCTTAGGCTCAGCTTTCCTTTCTTCCCGAACCTCTTAACGCCCTTCATAGGCAAAACCCGGAGCAAGACCCGCTCTTCCACCATGAATGCAACATCGCGAACCTGCCGATCTGCATAACTCTACTGTCTGGACTGGGTTGTGCGAAGTCAATCCTGAATCACCTTCACGTTATCCAAGGCATCCTGAACCAAGTCTGTACCCAATAATCTAGCATCGCTCGGCTCGAACCAACCCACTGGAGACCGACACCGCCTACCATACAGAGCCTTATACAGTTCCATCTGGATGCTCAGATAACTATTTTTGTAGGCAAACTCCGCAAGTGGCAAGAACTGATCCCAAAAACCTCCAAAATCTATCACACACGCACATAGCATATCCTCTATTATCTGAATAGTGCATTCGAACTGTCCCTCCGTCTGAGGGTGAAATGTTGTGCTCAGCTCCACTCGAGTACCCAACTCATGCTGTACGGCCCTCCAGAACCGTGATGTAAACTGCGTACCCCGGTCAAAAATGATAGATATCGGTATGCCATGAAGCCTGATGATCTGGCGGATATAAATTTGAGCCAGCTGCTCGAAAGAATAAGTAATCATCACAGGAAGGAAATGAGCTGACTTGGTCATCCTATCCACAATCACCCAAACTGCATCAAACCTCTGCTGAGTCTGTGAGAGTCCAACAACGAAATCCATAGTGATCCTCTCCCATTGCCACTCCAGAATCTCTAACTTCTAAAGTAACCCACTTGGCCGCTGATGCTCATACTTCACCTGCTGGCAATTTCGACAGCGAGTTACATACTCCACTATGTCCTTTTTCATCCTCCTCCACCAGTAATGTTGCCTCAAGTCCTGGTACATCTTCGCGGCACCCGGATGAATGGAGTACCACAAGTTGTGATCCTCCTGGAGAATCAACTCATGCAAACCATCTACATTGGGCACACATAGCCTGCCCTGCATCCTCAATGCACCATCATCCCCAATAGTGACCTCCTTAGCATCACCATGTTGAACTGTGTCCTTAAGGACAAACAGATGGGTGTCATCATAATGACACTCCCTGATACGATCATAAAGAGAAGACTGAGAGACCACACAAGCCAATACTCGACTCGGCTCAGAAATATCCAATCTCACATACTGGCTGGCTAAGGCTTGAACATCCAATGCCAATGGCCTCTCTACTACTGGTAGCTATGCTAAACTCACCAAACTCTCTGCTCGGCGACTCAAGGCATCGGTCACCACACTCGCCTTCCCTGGATGGTATAAAATGGTGATATCATAGTCCTTAAGTAGCTCCAACCACCTCCGCTGACGCAAGTTAAGATCCTTTTTATTGAACAGATGCTGCAAACTCCGATGATCGGTGTAAATCTCACAAGGTACACCATACAAATAGTGCTGCCAAATCTTCAAGGCATGAACAATAGCTGCTAACTCGAGGTCGTGGACAAGATAGTTCTTTTCATGCACCTTCAGCTGTTTGGACGCGTAGGCAATCACCCTACCGTCCTGCATCAACACCGCACCGAGACCAATCCGCGATGCATCACAATATATAGTATAAGATCCCGAACCTGTAGGCAATACCAATACTGGGGCTGTAGTTAAAGCTGTCTTAAGCTTCTGAAAGCTCTCCTCACACTCTTTTGTCCACCTGAATGCCCTTCTGGGTCAGCCTGGGAATAGGTGCTGCAATAGATGAGAATCCCTCTACGAAACGACGGTAATACCCCGCCAAACCAAGAAAACTCCGGATCTCCGTAGATGATAACGGTCTAGGCCAACTCTGCACTGCTTCCACCTTCTTCGGATCCACCTTGGTCCCATCACTCGATACTACATAACCCAAGAATGCCACTGAGTCTAGCCAAAACTTACACTTTTAAAATTTTACATATAACTTCTTTTCTCTCAAGGTCTGAAGCACAGTCCTCAGGTGCTGCTTATGATCCTCCCGAGTCCGGGAGTACACCAGAATGTCGTAAATAAACACAATGATGAAAGAGTCAAGATAAGGCCGGAACACACTGTGCATCAAGTGCATAAAAGTTGTTGGGGCATTGGTCAGCCCAAATGACATCACAAGGAACTCGTAGTGACCATACCGAGTCCTGAAAGCAGTCTTCGGGGTATCTGGATCCCGAATCTTCAACTGATGATAGCCGGAACGTAAAACAATCTTGGAAAACACCCTAGCACCCTGTAACTGATCAAATAAATCATCAATACGAGGCAATGGATACCTGTTCTTCACTGTAACTTTGTTCAGCTGGCGATAATCAATGCACATACGCATAGAATCATCCTTCTTCTTCGTAATCAAGATAGGAGCACCCCAAGGTGACACACTGGGCCGAATGAAGCACTTATTAAGCAACTCTTGTTACTGCTCCTTCAACTCCTTCAACTCAGGACAAGCCATACGATGCGGAAGAATAGAGATGGGTTGAGTGCCCGGCGATAAATCAATACCGAAATCAATATCTCTATCGGGTGGCATGCCCGGAAGATTAGCTGGAAACACATCGGGAAAGTCCCTCACTACTGGGACTGACTCAACTGTAGGGGCATCAATACTGACATCTCTCGCATAAGCTAGATACACGTCACACCCCTTCTCAACCATTCATTGAGCTTTAAGAAATGAAATAACCCTGCTGGGACTGTACTCTAAGGTACCTCTCCACTCTGATCGCGGTAATCCTGGCATAGCCAGTGTCACGGTCTTAGAGTGACAATTAAGAATAGCATAATAGGGCGACAACCGGTCCATGCCCAAGATAACATCAAAATCTACCATACTGAGCAATAATAAATCGGCTCTGGTCTCAAAACCACTAGGAGCAATCAAACATGACCGATACACGCGGTCCATAACAAGAGAAACTCCCATAGGAGTAGACACATAAACAGAGGAACTCAAGGAGTCCCGAGATACGCCCAAATACGGGGCAAAATAAGAGGACACATAGGAATATGTAGAGCCTGGATCAAATAAGACTGACGCGTCTCTATGACAGACCGGAACAATACCTGTAATGACAGAGTCAAAAGAAACTACCTCTGTTCGAGCCGGAAGAGCATAATATCTGGCATGGCCTCCCTCTCTAGGGCGACCTCGACCCCCCCGATCTCCATCTCAAGCTGGTTGAGCAGGTGGTGCGGTAGCTGGTGCTGGAATCACAGCCTGAGGACCCGGTGGAGCACGTGGTGGCTGAGAAGTCTGTGGAGGTACACCCTTCCTAAGTCTGGGGCAGTCCCTCACCATATGGCGAGTGTCGCCACACTCAAAACAAGCTCTCGAAGAGCATGGATGATGTGACTAGCTCGGGCCAGGTCTGCTGGACTGGCCGCTAAAAGCACCCTGTGCAGGAGGCACACTAGACACTGGCGGTGCATAATAAGGCTCCTGGGGCCTAGAAGGGACCGGAATACCACTGGCGGCTGGAAGAGCTGAATGAACGGGGCGACTCCCATAGCCCCTACCATGGCGAACTGCAGCTAGGGGACGAATACCACTATAAGTGCCAGACTCTCGGGACCTCTTGGCCTCCCTCTCCTCTCTATCCCGAGCGAGCATACCCTCCAATCTCCTAGCAATACTCAAAACCTGCTGGTAAGAAATATCCATCTCCACCTTCCGGGCAATACTAATCCTGATACTGGGGTGGAGTCCCTCAATAAACAGACGAACCCTCTCTCGAACTGTGGCAACCAAGGCCGGTGCATGTCGGGCCAAATCACAGAAATGAACTGCATACTATAACACAGTCATAGCACCCTGGCGCAACTGCTCAAACTCCGCGCGCCATGCGTCCCTCAGGCTCTAAGGGACATACTCTCTTAAACACATGTCCGAGAACTGAGTCCATGTAAGTGAAGTTGCCTCAGCCGGACTACTCAACTCATAAGTACACCACCACTGATAGGCTGCTCCTCTAAGCTGGAATGCAGTAAAGGAAACCCCACTCGACTCCGCTACACCCATAAATATGGTGACACTCCTCCAGAAAACCCTGGGCATCCTCTGACGCCAATCCACTGAAGGTAGAAGGGTGGTACTTCTTGTACCTATCAAGTCTGAGCTACTCCGCCTCAGAAAACTGTTGCCCTAACCTCGGGCTGAACTGGAGCTACCGGCTGCACTGGTATGATCTCTGAATCCTGGTCTACCTGAACTCACTACTCTAGGTTATTTCGATGGGAGTTTGTGCTCCTCCCCCGGCCTGAGATATGGCTGGAGCAAGTGGAATCAATCCAGCCTGAACTAAGGTGCTGAACATACTCAGAAACTGGGCTAGAGTCTCCTGGAGGGATGGTGCAGCAACAAGTATCTCAGGTTTCTGCCCTCCGACTGGAGCTACTAGGGGCTCCTCTGTGGCAGCGTGTATGGGGTGATATAGACGCACTACATGGACGTCCTCGGCCTCTACCCTGGACCTAGTCGCTTGCGGCTCTAGCAGGGGGCGCGGGTGCCTGGTCATCAGATCCGCCTGTATGTGTCCTCACCATTTGTGAGAGAATAGAATACAAAAGTTTAGAATTTCTATGTCAACAATTTTGCACGACAAGGAATCAAAGAAGTGAATTTTTTCTTAACACTTTCATAGCCTCCCGAAGATAAGTACAGACGTCTCTGTATCGATCCGCAAGACTCTAATAAACCGTCTTGTGACTCACGACACCTATGAACCTAGAGCTCTGATACCAACTTGTCACGACCCAAACTCCCTCCGTATAACATCGTGACGGGACCTAGTCTCTACTACTAGGTAAGCCTAACAATTTACGGAAATAACAAAACAAAAGTAAAACTTGGCAACTAACAGCAATGGATAACTGAATAACTAGTAACAATGCCGCTCGACATGTACAATAATCAATACTCTATAAATACACAGTCTTCCCAAAACCCGAAACATCGTAAGTCACAAGCTACAAAAGAAAAATAGCATATCTATACACCAGAGTCTAATAAAAGGAATACATGAAGTGTTTGACATATGGGAGAATATAAGGGGACTCCTTGATCTGCGGATGCGACATATGTACCTTGAAGTCTCCGTACAGCAGCAAGCACTCTTAGCTAATAGCGGGGCTGACAAGAAGTACCTGGATCTGCACACACAAAAAAATATGTGCAGAAGAGTAGCATGAGTACACCACAACGGTACCCAATAAGTGCCAAGCCTAACCTCGGTCGAGTAGTGATGAGGTCAGGTCAAGCCCCCAGGTATATAATAAATAAAGCAGGGCAATATACCAATATATTAAGAGACTGGAGTTTAACAAAAGAAAAACACAGCAAAAATAGCAATACAACACAGGGGTAAACAACAGGGGATCTCCCGAGATACCGTCTCGTAGTTCCGAAGTAAAGAAGCAAAGAGATCTCCCGAGATACCGCCACGTAGTCTTAAAAGTAAATGTGCATGGAGAACTCCCAAGGTACCGCCTCGTAGTCTCAAAAGTAAATATGCAAGGAGAACTCCCGAGGTATCGCCTCGTAGTCTCAAAAGTAAATATGCAGGGAGAACTCCCAAGGTACCGCCTCGTAGTCTCAAAAGTAAATATGCAGGAAAAACTCCCAAGGTACCGCCTCGTAGTCTCAAAAATAAATGTGCAGGGAGAAATCCCTAGGAACCGCCTCGTAGTCTCAAAAGTAAACAGACAACTCAAACCGATAAATACGACAGTTAATAGCAAGATTTCTATAGTTATACTGATAAAGAATAAGAAAAAGTAGGAAATCAACTAGGCATGCTTCACAAAGTTCAAATAAGCAGTTAAAGCACGTAGACATGCGATATTAGACTAAACAGGATAACTACACATATTGGAATAGCTAAATTAAGAATGAAAACAGACTAATACTCATTTAAATGGTATAACTCAAATTAAAGGAAAACCGGGTTACTACTCAGTAAAATAAATCGGGTTTTACAACAAATAGCCCGTGTACGTACTCGTCACTTCACGTACACGACACTCACATATCACACCAGTACCAAATCCTAAGGGGATTTTCCCCCCCACAAGGTTAGACAAGCCACTTACCTCGAACCAAGCTCAATCAATCGGTAGCAATGCCTTTTCCATGAATATCCGACTACGAATGACCCAAATCTAGCCAAAATCAATTACATATCATAAATATAACTATAAGAAACTAATCTAATTAATGAAATCAAAGCTAAAACAAGAAATTAGAAAATCGCCTCAAAAAGCCTCCCCGGGCCCACGTCTCGGAATCGGGTAAAAGTCACAAAATATGAACACCCATTCACTCATAAGTTCACTCATACCAAAATTATCCAAATCCGATATCAAAATCCGAATCAAGACTCAAAACGTAGTTGAAGAACTTCCAACCTTTTCCCCTAAATTTCTCAACCAAATTCCTTAGTTAGATGATGAAAACAACTATAGATTAGTGGAATATAACCATAAACGAGTTAAGAATTATTACCCCAAAGTTCTCTCTAAAAAATTCTTGAATTATCGCCAAAATCCGAGCTCTCAAAGACCCAAAAATGATAATGGGATAAAACCCTCGAATTTGGCCCTTTTCTGCCGAGCGATTTCGCATCTGCGGGTCTATAATGCACCTGCGATGCCGCACCTGCGGAGATTCCACCGCAGGTGAGGACTTAACTTAAGTCCCCTGGGTCTGCATTTGTGAGAGAAGAGGCGCACCTGCGGATGCGCTTCTACGACCAAGGAACCGCACCTGCGACCCTCACCGATCCTGCGCACCATCCAACCGTAGAAGCGAGGCTTTTGCGCAAATAGATCCGCACATGCGAACCCAGTCTGGGCTGCCCAAATCCGCATTTGTGCTCCTCCTTCCGCACGTGCGAGTCTGCACCTGCGGTCTCCCCACCGCATGTGCGAAAACACCAGAAATCAGAAAACTTCAGCAATTTGCATACGTCCAAATTCAATTAGTTAAGCATCCGAAACACACCCGAGGCCCCCGGGACCTCAACCAAACATACCAACAAGTCCTAAAACACCATACAAACTTAGTCGAGCTCTCAAATCACATCAGATAATGCTACAAACACGAATCACCCTCCAATTCAAACTTAATGAACTTTGAAACTTCAAACTTCTACAACCGATGCCGTAACCTATCAAATCACGTCCGATTGACCTCAAATTTTGCACAAAATATTTGACATTACGGACCTACTCCAACTTCCAGAATCAGAATATGACCCTGATATCAAAAAGTCCACTTCCTGTCAAAATCTCCAAAAATTCGATATTCCCCAATTCAAGCCTAAATCAGCTACGGACCTCCAATTTACAGTTCAGACACGCTCCTAAGTCTAGAATCACCCAACGGAGCTAATAGAACCGAAGAAACTCTATTCCGGAGTCGTCTTCAGATAGTTCCAACTACAGTCAAAATTCTAAGACTTAAGCTTCTATTTAGGGACTAAGTGTCCCAATTCACTCCGAAACCACAACAACAACCTCCCGGCAAGTCACATAAGTAGAAAAAGATACGGGGAAAGCAGTCAACAGGGGATCGGGGCTATAACTCTCAAAATGACCAACCGGGTCGTTATACGATCGCTTGTATTCATGCAGATGTCGTGGACTACAACACACGAAAATCTGTGAATCGTCTTAATTCCTGTTTTATGGCCCAAAAATGCCAATAAACGATGAGCGTTCATGGCAAATTGATGATTATTGTTCATTAGGTCATATTTTATGAGCCGAAAAAATTTTAGGAGATTCGGGGTCGGTCTCCGAATTCATGCAGATAGTGTGTACTATAACATACGAAAATCTGGGAATCGTCATGAATTCTTGTTTTATAGCCCTAAAATGCCAAAAAATGAGGAACATTCTTGGCGAAGTGATGACTATTACTCATTAGGAGATCTTATGGGGCTCACAAAATTTTAGATGTTTCGTATTCTTGCAGATGCTGTGGACTATAGCACAGAAAAATCTAGGAATCGTCCTGAAATCCTATTTTATGGTCCTGAAACGCCAAAAAATAAGCAACGGTCATGGTGATACGATGACTATTGTTAATTAGGTCATTTTTTATGGGGCCGGAAATTTTTAGGAGATTCGGGGCCAATCGCCCGAATTCATGCAGATGGCGTGGACTATAGCACACGAAAATCTAGAAATTATCATGTAAATTATTTTTTATTTTATGGCCCTAAAACGCCAAAAACCGAGGAACGATCATGGCGAAATAATTACTATTATTCATTAGGTCATTTTTTATGGGCCCGCAAAATTTTAGAAGATTCGGGCCGGTCGCTTGAATTCATGCAGATGGTGTTGGCTATAGTACACGAAAATCTGGAAATGGTCCTGAATTCCTATTTTCTAGCCGTAAAAGGCCAAAAAATAAGAAATGGTCATGGTGAAGCGATAACTATTATTCATTAGGTTATTTTTATGGGCCCGCAAATTTATGGAGATTTGGGGCCGATCGCCTGAATTCATGCAGATTGTATGGACTATAACACATGAAAATCTTAGAATCGTCCTGAATTTCTATTTTATGGCTCATAAACGCTAAAAATGAGAAACGGTCATGGCGAAGCGATGAAAATTATTCATTAGGTCGTTTTACTGGTCCCGAAAAATTTTACGAGATTCGACTAGTCCCCCGAATTCATACAGATTGCGTGGATGCACACGAAAATATGGGAATCGTCCTAAATTCTTTTTTATGGTCCTAAAATGACGAAAAATGAGGAACATTCATGGCAAAGCGATGACTATTATTCATTAGGTTATTTTTTACGGACCCGTAAAATTTTAGAAGATTCGTGGTCGGTCACCAGAATTCATGTAGATGGCATGGTCTATAACACATGAAAATTTGGGAATCGTCCTCAATTCATGTGTTATAATCCTAAAACACCAAAAATCAAGAAATGGTCATGGTGAATCGATAACTATTATTTATTAGGTCATTTTTAATGGGCCCGTAAAATTTTAGGAAATTCGAGATCAGTCACCCGAATTTATGCAGATGGCGTGGACTATATAGCACATGAAAATAGGGAAATCGTCCAGAATTTCTGCTTTATGATCCTAAAACGCCAAAAAATAAGAAACGGTCCTGGCGTAGCGATGACTATTGCTAATTAGGTCATTTTTATGGGCTCGCAAAATTTTAGGAGATTCAGAGTCGTTCGCCTGAATTCATGTAGATGACATGGACTATAACATACGAAAATCTAAGAATTTTCCTGAATTCCATTTTTATAGTCCTAAAACGCCAAAAATTGAGAAACAGTCAAGGCGAAGCGATGACTATTATTCATTAGGTTGTTTCCTATGGGCCCGTAAATTTTTAGGAGATTCGGGGCTGGTCGCCCTAATTCATGTAGATTGCGTGGACTATAACATACGAAAATCTGGGAATCGTCCTGCAAAAGAACTCATGTTTTATGGCCCTAAAATGCCAAAAAATGAGGAACGATCATGGAGAAGCGATGACTATTGTTCATTAAGTAATTTTTTATAAAAAATTAGGAGATTTGGGGCTGGTCGCCTGATTTCATCCAGATGGCGTGGACTATAGAACAGAAAAATATAGGAATCATCCTGAATTCTTGTTTCATGGTCCTAAAGAACCAAAAATGCGAGGAATGGTCACTGCGAAGCGATAACTATTTTTCATTAGGTCAATTTTTATGGGCCTGCAAAATATTAGGAGATTCAGAGTCGGTCGCCTGAATTCATGCATATGGCATGGACTATAGCATATGAAAATATGGAAATCGTCTTGACTTCCTGTTTTACGATCCTAAAACGCCAAAAAATGTGGAACGGTCATGGAAAAGCAATGACTATTATTCATTTGGTCATTTTTATGGACCGACAAAATTTTAGGAGATTCGGGGTTGGTCGCCCGAATTCATACAAATGACGTGGACTATGGCACACGAAAATCTAGGAATCTTCCTGAATTCCTACTTTATGATCTTAAAATGCTGAAAAATGAGGAATGGTCATAGCGAAGCAATAACTATTGTTAATTAGGTCATTTTTTATGGGCCCACAAAATTTTTGAAGATTCAAAGCAGGTCGCCCGAATTCATGCAGATAGTGTGGACTAGCACACGAAAATCTGGAAATTGTCCTGAATTCCTATTTTATGGTCCTAAAATGCCAAAAAACGAGAAGCGGTCATGGCCAAGCAATGACTATTATTCATTAGGTTATTTTATATGAGCCCGCAAAATTTTAGGAGTTTTCAGATCGGTCGCCCGAATTCATGAAGATGACATGGACTATTATAGCACACGAAAATCTGGGAATCATCCTGAATTCCTGTTTTATGGCCATAAAATGCCAAAAAACGAGGAACGGTCATGGCGAAGCGATGATTATTGTTCATTAGGTCATTTTTTATGAGCCCGCAAAATTTAAGACATTCGGAGCTGGTCGGCCGAATTCATGTCGATGGTGTGGACTATAGCACACAAAATTTTGTGAAGCGATGAGTACTGGTCACTAGGACGTTTCCTATGGAGTTACGAAAATTCTGGCCAATTGAAGTCTGTCAAAGAATTCTACAAAATCATCATGTACTACTACACACGAAAAAATAAATATAATCATAAATTCATATTGCATGATCCTGAAACGCCTTAAAATGAACTCGAAAGTATGGCGGAGCAATGGATTTCGGTCACTAGGTTGTTCTCTATGGACCTATGAAATTTCAGGCCAATCAGAGACCTTCAAAAAATTATACTAAATCAGCATGTACTAATTCACACGAAAAAGTGAATATAATCACAAATTTGTATTGCATGATCATGAAGCGCCATAAAATGAATCTGAAAGTCATGGCAAAGCAATGTGTATTGGTCACTAGTCCGTTTTCTATGAACATACAAAAATTTAAACTGATCAAAGTCCGTCAAAAAAATTCTACAAAATTCGCATATACTAATGCACACAAAAAATGAACATAATCATAAATTTGTGTTGTATGAACTCGTGACTATAGGTGAGCAATTTTGAAAGGTTAATGTTGGTTTGATAAGAATATGGGTTTTATCTTTCCGAAGGAAAACAAAATGAACGAAGGTCGAAGAAATTCAATTGAAAGTAAGGGAAGCTAAGAAAAACACACGCACGCACAAAGACAGACACACCATAACTTGTACTCAACCTCAAAATCTCGGTTGCTGAAAATGCCCAGAAATACGATCAAGTTTGCTCACGGATGAAAGAGATGAAGTAGAAAAACATATATAAGTGACGACGTTGGAATTTTTATTAAGGGGATTTAAAATATTAATAAGTAAATACTTTTCAACATATAATATATTACATAAAAAATTGACATCCCAACCCACGCCGCTCCCTTTGTTTCCTATAATATTATCCTCTCCATAATGCTTTGCTTGGTATGCATTGCCGCATACCTAAAATAAATAAATAGAAGCGTTACCTATTTAATATTTGAACTTTTATATGAGGTATTTCATATATTTTAACATGGTATTAAAACACGATTCGGTTGAAATCTCATCAAACCCATCAAAACAAAAACAAAAACAAAAAAAATGTGTTAGCCAAGAAAAAAGTTTCAAAATATACGTGCATAAACATATTAAAAAGGTAGCCCGGTGCACGAAGCATCCTCCATTCACGTAGGGTCCGGAGAATGGTCGCACTTCAAGGGGTGTGATATAGGCAACTTATCCTAATGCAAGTATCAATAACTAATTCCACGGCTCGAACACGCGACCTATAGGTCATACGGAGACAACTTTACCGTTGTTCCACGTCTCCCCAACAGTACGCTAGGAGATAATGTAGACATAAAATATATAGCCAAAGTTCATCTTTTCTTTAAAAAGTAAAAAATTTAAATCAGGAGGTTTGCACGATTCAGCACATCCAAACTAAAATTTTAGGAAATAAGTTCTTTTTCGAAATTTTGGCGTATTTAACAAGAACCATAACGATCTAAATGATCATTGCAATATTGATGAAAATCAACTTTTTTTCTTTTTCTGCTTGGAATTGGAAGGAGGCCATGCTTTTAGCCAAGCATCCTTTGTAGCAACTCCCAAATATATATAGCACCCTTCTTATTGCTTTTGTGGTATATTAGTCTAGGATTATAGAAGTAGAAATGAACCAACATAGAAGGGGGAAAAGAGGAAGTAGAAAAGAAGAGATTACTCAATGAATTTAAATCTTATGTACTAATATAGTTTAAAAATATTTATATAATGAGATCACTTAAAAGGCAATTGATAACTTGACAAAAATAATCACTAACTTGATATCAAAGGCTGATCAAGAAGTTTGAGCTTATGGGTTTTGAATTCTAGAAAAGGTTTGTTCTGGATAAATTATTTATACATATTTAATATATTTCTTAACACAAATACAGGTTTTGACAAAAGTTATCAGGTCCTACCCAATCTGTAGCTAAAACTCTACCTCTGTCTCTGTCTGATATAATAGATTAACTTATGTTGATAGTATAAACTACAAAAATAATCTAAGTGTGGTTGTCAAGAAAGGTCATGCAATGATTCACTAATATCATATACAGTCAAACCTTTCTATAACAGTCTCGTTTGTTCCGATATTTTTTGGCTGCTATAGTGAAGTGTTGTTATAGAGGACATATATTATAACATAACACAAAAATAGGTTCCGAAATTTTTTGGCTTTTATAGTGAATGATTATTATATAAAAATGTTGTTATAGAGAGGTCTGACTGTCCGTGTATGGCTAATATACCTTAATTATAGGCTAAACGTATGGCCCCTTAAGCTGTGATTACGAAGTTCGCATGTTCATACTTTATTCAAATTACTATGATTAAGCTGTTTTAATCATTCCTACAACAAAACATCTGTATTAATTAGAAGCTCCCATTATATTTGCCTAGCCTATAATTCATGACTAAGAATCAAACATTCTCTTCTCCTTTTTATAGTTTCTCTTCAGTAGAAAAATAATGGCTGTGAGCAGGAAAATAAACTCAGTCCACTGTTTTTCATAGTCTTGTTTTCATTTTTTATATTTCATATACAATTTGTGATGGCTAAATCAAGAGGGTGTTGTGGAATGGGCTGGGCCAGCCCAATAACAAGAGGTGAAACAAAGCCCAAGAAATTTGTTGATCAGAAATTTGAAGGAATATTTTCAGAGGATATTAAAGCTAAAGAGGATTATGGTGGAGAAGATGATGATTTTGATCATTTCTATAGACAACATGAAGATATTCCAAGCCCAGGTGTAGGCAACTGAGTGAGAACATATACATATGATATCTATCTCAGTTCAGCTTCTTGAAAATGCACTATACTCATATGTGCATTTACAAAATTTTGCTTTATTCTAAACTTAAAGTCATGAGTGCATAGAAATTATATATACTTAATGTTTGTCTTGTTTTTTTTTTTTTAAAAATATTTCTTGCCCCATATTGATATTGTGTATGGTAAGTTTGGGAACTTGCATATTCAGAATTTGAAAGTGAATTGTTTATCCACAAAGAGAAAGAAAGTTCTCTTCTAATTCCGCTTTTTGCTCTTCCAATTCAAAGTGACTTGTCGAAAATTTTTGCTCTTCCAATTCAAAGTGACTTGTCGAAAATCGTTGTTTGTCTTGGTCTTACCAAGAAAGACAAGGGGTTGGTACTGGATTTTCTCAGAATTGGAACTTCTTGAAGGTTTTGCTTCACATGTTATGATTTAAGCTTTTTCAGATTATATTCGTACATATCATGAGATTTACAACAACAACAAACCCAATAAAATCTCACAAGTTGGATATGTGAAGGATAATGTATACGCAGACCTTATCAATACGGACAAAAAAGCTATTTTCCATAGACCCATATCATGAGATTTCAATGTTAAATATATATATATATATATATATATATATATATATATATATATATATATATATATATATGTGATCCAGAAAAGATATCAAGCTGCCCTTAGGAAGAGGTTTATTTCTTTATATATTTCACTTAACCCCTAAAAAAGACTTGATCTCACATGTATAATAATATTATTTTGCTTTTCCCCTCTTTTATTGTTTTAGTGGTTAGCCATAATGTTGTGATATGTCACAACATTTACAAAGTTAGTATATAATCAATTAACTTAAAGAGATGCTTGTCAAGGGACTTATCTTTTTAGCCATTTTAGATCATGAAGTGGCCTTCCACTAAGCAATTGAACAAGTTCTCATTTGGACTTTTCTATTAATTTAGTGGGCAGCCATAAAGCCATTACACAAATATGTAAGAGGTTGTCATGTTGCTATATAAAAGCATAGGTCCTTAACTTTACAACACAAGTCTTAGTTCTTACCTTCCCTTCTCCAATTATAGTTGCCTGCAAATTCAAAATGAGAAGCTTTGGAAATCTGGGGCAACTGGCATTTACTTTGGCAATTTGCTTAGTAGCAACTACTGTTGTTGCTGATTACTCTTATGGCGACACTTCTCCCTCACCCTCTAAGTACTACAAATCACCTTCGCCTTCAAAGTACCATGCCCAGGTAACGGTCTCTTACAAACATTATCCTTCACACTATTACAAGTCGCCTTCGCTATCAAAGTACCATAGCCATTCTACCAACATTTACAAATCACCTCTACCTTTGAAGCATGATTATTACAAAGCTTCAAAACCAACAAAATATTACAAATCACCACTACCTTTGAAGCATGATTACTACAAAGCACCAAAACCAACAAAATATTACAAATCACCCACTCCTCCAAAACACAACTACAAGTCACCATCGCCGATTAAGTATTACAAGTCACCTGCTCCTTCAAAACACTATTACTACAAGTCACCATCACCAATAAAATATTATAAGTCACCTGCTCCTGCGAAATACAACAAGCCGAAGCCACCAACAAAATATTACAAGTCACCAGTTTACTACAAGTCTCCACCACCACCAAAGTATTATGAGAAATCACCTTCTTATTACAAGTCACCTCCACCCCCTCCAAAATACTATGAACATTCACCCTCCTATTACAACTCACCTCCACCCCCACCGAAATACTACGAGCAGTCACCATCTTCCTACAAATCTCATCCACCTCCACCAAAGTATTACGAGCAACAACCTTCATATAAGTCTCCACCTCCACCACCAAAATATTACGAGCAGTCATCATCTTCTTACAAATCTCCCCCACCTCCACCAAAATATTACGAGCAGTCACCTTCATACAAGTCCTCACCTCCACCACCAAAATACTACGAGCAATTACCTACAACTTACAATGCACCACCTCTACCAAAAATCTATGAACAATTACCATCATATTACAAATCCCCACCACCACCATCGACAAATTACAATAAACAAACTCCTACCTATACCTCACCTCCCCCACCTGAAAAGTACGAGCAATCTCCCACCTACAGTTCACCTCCACCTCCATCACCGTCAACTCCACCAACCTACTAGTCATTCGCCTCCAAAATAGCTATCATTTCCTTGCTTTCAACTTCTTAGCATACTCGTGTTTGGAGCGTCTCCCATTATTATTCTACCTCAGTCCTAAAGTACATGTATTATTTATTATATTTTATGTTTTGCATTTGATATCTAATTAAGATCATTGTGATCTATGTTGATTCGGCTCATTGTATTAAGAACTTTTTGAATTTAATCTCTTCAGAATTCTACTTTGCTTCTTATATATTGTCTACTACTTTGTCTAATATTGTTTGTCTCTAAAAACTTAGTTCTTTAACCGGCCTCCCCGAATATTGGAATGTGTTGACATGTTAACATGTTTTTGTGTTGGTAAATAAGAACTTTTATTACCAAACTTGGAAGTCGTATACATAAAAAAAAAAAAAAAAAAAAAAAAAAAAATTGCACGTTGGACATCAAGCCCTAACAGCAGTCATAACACTGAAACAAAGCGACACCATGTTAACATGTCTTTTTTCCTTTTGGAGCACACTACTTTGGGGATTTTGCACGTTATAGGGGCGAATCTAGTTCTTCGACTCTAGATTCATTCAAATCCAGTATTTTCGTCGTAAAGTATAAATTTTTTATGTGAAACCCCACAAACGTTTCAACTATAAGATCTGAATCCATTGTTTGTGAATATACAATGAATTCATTCAGTGTTAAAAATCTTAAAGGTTCTGAATCCATCATGATGTGCACGTGATTTTTTTTGTTTTTTTTAATGCTAGACTGCATTTCATTTCATTATATGGCAAATTTCTGGCTGACTTATCGCATTGCCAATTTGATGGCGTGGTGGATAGTTCAGTTTTTCAAAGAAGAAAATAGGAAGGGCGAGAAAAAGGATAAATTTATGTTAGAATCTATGGCTCGTCTTTTCGCACTTTATATGCTATCTCCCTCTCTAATTTTTTGACAACATTCTCATTCGACCTTTTAGATGCATACGCAAACACGTCCATCCCTCTTGGGCATGGAGACAATTTTCGAAATCCAATCAGACTAATCTACTACCTAATAAAATCAGTATAATAGTAACAAGACAGGTAAAGAATGGATGACATCATCTTTGAAATGTCATATATAATATGATAAAGAAAAAGAATGAATATGCTAGTAGAGTATTCTGCTCGAAATAAATTTATAAGGTTTTTCCTTAAGAGAAGTCTCGAATTAGAACTTGTTTCAATAGCCTTTCGGAAGAGTAGAACATCAGGCATAATTAGGGCTGCTTGTCGGGCGGATTGGGCAGTTATTTACTCATAACGGTTTGGCTTATCGGTTATCGACTTTTAAATGTATTAATCCGCTAGCCACCCGATAAGATATCGGGCGGATTGATATCGGTTTAACTCTTATCGGGCGGTTTATCGGATTGTTTGTTGACCGCTGTGACTCAAAATAAAATTCCTATGCTCAGCAGACTACATTCTAGTCTATAGAATATGGCACCTAAGAAGAGAGCTAAATAGAAGAAATATAGAGCTACATTCCAGCGTATTTCCCAGTAGAATCATCTCTGGGGATGAGCCTATTAACAATTTATAACTATCAGAAGAAATAGAAGAGAACACTGGGTATAACACATGACATCAAAATTATCTAATAGTAACTAACTGGAATAGTAAATTATAACTAAATGTCTAATAGTAAATTAGTAACAGATAGAGTACTGGAAGTGGAAAAAAGGTTTTTGATTATTTAATATATATATGGATAAAAATAATATATATATATATATATATATATATATATATATATATATATATATATATATTCTTAACGGGTTAACGGATTATCCGTTAAGAAAATTGAATAAACCGCTCCCAAACCGATAAGCCGTTAATTAAAAAATTTCAATCCGTTTCCCGTCCGTTAAACTGTTAAACCGATACCAATAAGCCATTAAGTTTCGATTTCGGTTCGATTTTGAACACCCCTAGGCATAATGGATATACAATTCTAGCCTTATCTTACAGGTGACGTCGAGTTGACAGCAGAAGTGAGCCACCCGGTGTGTAGGACATAGTGGCTTTAGTAGGCAAACAAACGGCTCTGAAACAAACGAAAAGGTGCGACAATCTAGACCCTAACTAAAAAAATATTGAAAATTTAATTTGGCTCTACCATAGGCATGCATAAATCAAGGAGATGTATGAAGAATTATCAAATAGCGAAGAAATTCATTAATTTGAAAAGAAAAAATAAAATAAATATATATATATATATATATAAAATTAAACGAATTATTCTCTAATCCCTTTGGACAACATTTGGTTGAAGTTGAAAAACATTATTCAAAATTAAAATTGAAAAAAATTGATTGTGTTTGTTTTCGAACAAGGAAGATCTAGCTCGTAACATAAGAATTCACTTGAACCCACTAGCTTTCCTCCAGACCCTATATATGTATTAAAAAATCTACAAAATATCTATAAATATTTAACTTTAACATGAGTGAACTTACCGGAGCAAGCGAAACAGTACCCTAGCCTTTTTGATCCCTTATTTTGGATATCAAAACAAGGGATTACTCGGCTCGTGTTTAACCAAAACAACAACAAGAACTTTTCAAATCCAAGCAAGTTAGGATCAGTTATATGAATCCGCATTGATCATGCCGCTATCTGTATTGTGAAGATTCATATTAGATTGACTAATTTTACGCTAACCACTTACCTCAATCCTTCTTCTTTATCCAAGTTTGGGACCAGCAATGTGAATAACCATAACTTTGTGTTAAATGGCACGAAGGATAAAATCAAACTTTGTGGTATACCATAACTTTGTGTATACAACTCACAAATTTGCAAATGATTAATTAATTGAGAGGGATACTGTCAAACGGCTTCCGCAAAGAAATGAACAAGTCCTTATTTGGACTTTTCTATTAACAATTTAACTTAGTGGGCAGCCATAAAGCCATTACACAAATATGTAAGAGGTTGTCATGTTGCTATATAAAAGCATAGGTCCTTAACTTTACAACACAAGTCTTAGTTCTTACCTTCCCTTCTCCAATTATAGTTGCCTGCAAATTCAAAATGAGAAGCTTTGGAAATCTGGGGCAACTTGCATTTACTTTGGCAATTTGCTTAGTAGCAACTACTGTTGTTGCTGATTACTCTTATGGCTACAAATCTCCCTCACCCTCTAAGTACTACAAATCACCTTCGCCTTCAAAGTACCATGGCAGGTAACGGTCTCTAACAAACATTATCCTTCACACTATTACAAGTCGCCTTCGCCATCAAAGTACCATAGCCATTCTCCGAACATTTACAAATCACCTCTACCTTTGAAGCATGATTATTACAAAGCTCCAAAACCAACAAAATATTACAAATCACCACTACCTTTGAAGCATGATTACTACAAAGCACCAAAACCAACAAAATATTACAAATCACCCACTCCTTCAAAACACAACTACAAGTCACCATCGCCGATTAAGTATTACAAGTCACCTGCTCCTTCAAAACACTATTACTACAAGTCACCATCACCAATAAAATATTATAAGTCACCTGCTCCTGCGAAATACAACAAGCCGAAGCCACCAACAAAATATTATAAGTCACCAGTTTACTACAAGTCTCCACCACCACCAAAGTATTATGAGAAATCACCTTCTTATTACAAGTCAACTCCACCCCCTCCAAAATACTATGAACATTCACCCTCCTATTACAAGTCACCTCCACCCCCACCGAAATACTACGAGCAGTCACCATCTTCCTACAAATCTCATCCACCTCCACCAAAGTATTACGAGCAACAACCTTCATATAAGTCTCCACCTCCACCACCAAAATATTACGAGCAATCCCCAACTTACTATAAATCACCTCCTCCACCATACTACAAATCTCCTCCACCCCCACCCAAATACGTCGAGCAATTACCTACGACTTACAATACACCACATCCACCAAAATTTGATGAACAATTACCACCATACTACAAATCACCACCACCACCAACAACAAGCTACTACAAGCAAACTCCCACCTACGCGTCACCTCCCCCGCCGGTAAAGTATGAGCAATCTCCCACCTACAGTTCACCTCCACCACCCGCCTACTAGTAATTGATATTAAAGCCATTCTCTATAATTTCCATCATCTCCTTGGCTTTTAACTTCTTTGCATCTCCATTTATTTTTCTACCTTGTTCCTAAGTTGTATGTATGGCTTTAAAATGATCAGATCTAAGTGGTGTGTTTTATTTTATTGTATAAGTTGTTTTGATATCGAAGATCGTTGTGATCTTCATTGATTCAGCTCATTGTATCAATATTTTGGAATGTAATTTCTTGAGAATTCTACTTCACTTCATACATTAAATCGTCATAGTTATGCTTCTACTTTCCTTCCATTACTACACCATTCTTGATGGCTCCAACAATTTTCATCTTCTTTTTTTGTTTACTCCTATATGGTTTTTGGACTAGTGATTTGTTAGTTCAGTGAGCAATTATATTTATCATGTCAAAGTTGACATTTTGAACATCTCCCAAACAGCCAAACTAACTCATAAACAAAAGTAAGGATTGAACTATAGTAGTATGATGTTTTAACTAGTAGAATGGCGTATTCCTGTTTATTGTAGTGGTAAAAGGATAACTTCAAGTTTACTTTGTGACCACCACTTTACCTAGTAGGAATAGAAGAAAAGGCGTCCACAATTTAATCGAAAGAAACCTAAACTTATTGCAGGTAATCCAAGTTACTCCAATTGAATCGCTTATCAGAAGTCACTCCGATTGAATCAAGATAGTGTTTTTATAGTAACAACCTAAAGATCTGTTAGTGCTCAATTGTACTAAAAAAAATCACAAATTAATAAATAGTATAAAGTACCAGTTTCTACAAAAAGGGGGCTTTCGGATGTGCACCAGATACTTTATTTTTGAGTTAAGCGACGAGCTAAGTTGCTCGGGCTCGGTTGCGGATACGGGCACGGATCCGAGTGTCGGATTTGGCAAAATCTAAATTTTAAGATTCGGGGGCGCGGACTAAGGTATGGATAAGAGTGCGGGGATTCGGCTAAGAAAATTCAAAATTATAAAAAGTAGAGCTATAAAGATATTAAATTTTGAGAGATATTCTGTGAAAAACTTATATGAATATTGTAGAATTGAATTCTTGGTTTTTTCTGAAAAGCGAGGCAGCAAATATGAGACAAAAGAACTACTCCCTCTGTTTCAATTTGTGTGAACTTATTTCGTTTTTAGTCCGTGCCAAAAAGAATGACCAATTTCCCTATTTGGAAATAATTTACCTTTATGCAATAATTTATAACCACACAAAATATATATGTCTCATTTTACACCACAAGTTCAAAAGTCTTCTCTCTTTCTTAAAACTATGTGCCTAGTCAAATATGTTCACATAAATTGAAACGGAGGGTGTATAATATTGAAGGTATGCCGTTTCCCATGTCTTAAATCTTTTTTATTTTTAATTTTGACAATCAAAATTTCAATTTTTCCCGCAAATTTGTCGATGGACTAGGTTCAAAGTATCCGAAGTTAGTTGACCGAATCCGGGACGTGTCCCGCACCCGCACCCGTCCTGTGTCGAGACGGCTTCTACACCAAAAGCGAAGAGTCCGCACAACTTAGGCAATAAGGGATTTGGGCAATGTTCCTAAATATTTTAAGGGTTCAATGAGTCATGCCACAATATGTGAAGAGTATTTCCCTATGTTGGCAAGGACAGAAAGTTGGCAGTAGTACTAAGCTCATATGGAGGACTATCCCTTTATGTGTCATGTGGAATATTTGTCTTGAAAGAAATAAAAGATATTTTGAAGGAGAGAAGCGACGTGTATCTTTTGTTAAGTATAGGTGTTTACAGAGTCTGTGTTTTTGGTGTACGGAGCAGGTAGTTGGAGAGGTAATAAGATCCAAATCACCATATTTCCGAACAAAAGACACATTTCAAGGTCAAGCTTCATGAGTACGACCATTATGATACTTCCCTGTGGTTATCATCAACTTTGGCATTGACTGGAAATACTTATGCTACTATTCCTAAATTTCGTGAAGAGTGCAATAGAAGCCAGAAAAATGTGGATCACTCATGAATTACAGCAGTAAAAGAACAGCAAAAGAACTTGAAAAAATTAATAAGATAAGTTTGTCTATAATATTCTTAGAAAATTGCCTTAAGCAAGCTGATACATAGTAAAATTGACAATTAGGACTAAAACCAAACAGACAAGTACTACTTTAAGTATTGATTACTAAAGTGAGATCAACTTACAGAGTGAATATCAGGACATCAGAAGCTCTTTTTTACTGTCTCTGCGAACTATTAATTGGCTGCTCGCCTTGCCAAGACCAAACAATTTTCTCGAGAGCAGGTCTTATAACTTGTCTCAGCATCTTTTGGTACTCCACCTTATCACCATATGATCTTTTCAGCTCAACCAAGTGGAAGGACGGCGTAATTTCAAAAATTTCCACATCGATGGACAGAGTCTCATATCTAGCTGCATTCAATCCCTCTAATCTTATAAATCCAGCTTCTTTCTTCTTTACTTCCAGCTTTAGGTTACGGCCGACTTCCTCAAGTTTGGACATGATAGAAGAAGCAGGCTTCACTGAAATGAATTGCAAGTCCTCCTTCTGATCCTTTCTTATGAATAAACCAGATAAATCAAATCCACTTGAAAGAGCGATTATATCAAATGCATTTAGATTTGTAAGTTTTGGTAACTCTAGCTTTGACGCAGAGGGAGAGGTACTGTTATGCGTACACGCATCGATATTAGCATTGGCATCTACGCTAAAGTTTTCCTTCTCTTCTAATTTGATTCCCGCATTTCTTGAATCCAACCCTTTTTTAAACCAGGAGTTTTCCTTTATTTTGGCTATTGAAATCCTTGTATGAGGGTTCGGGTCAAGGATCCTACAAACTAATTTCCGCACTTCTAGTGGGACCCAATTTGGGCATTTGAACTCAGCCTTCCTTATCTTCGTATACATCTCCATAAGATTTGAGTCGTGGAACGGAAGATAACCGGCCAGCAAGACAAATAAGATCACCCCACAAGACCAGATGTCAGCTTTGGCGCCATCATATCCTTTTCTGCTAATCACCTCAGGCGCAACATAAGCCGGGGTTCCACATGTTGTGTGGAGTAAGCCGTCCTGCCTCTTAGACTCGGCCAACGCACTCAATCCAAAGTCTGATACCTTAAGATTTCCATTCTCGGCCAGCAGCACATTTTCTGGTTTCAGATCACGGTGATAAACATCTCGGCTGTGGCAACACTCAACAGCACTAATCAATTGTTGAAAGTACTTCCTAGCTACATTTTCCTTGAGCCTCCCCTTCGTCAATTTTTTGAAAAGCTCACCGCCTTTGGCATGTTCAATCACTAAGTAAATCTTAGATTTAGTTGCCATGACCTCGTATAGCTGTAGAATATTTGGGTGTTTGACCAGTGCCATAACAGATATCTCTCTCTTAGTCTGTTCGATCAGTCCAGCCTTCAGAACCTTCTCTTTGTCAATTACCTTGATGGCTACACTCTGTCCCATTTCAAGATTCCTTCCATAATAAACCTTAGCAAAATTTCCTTGGCCTAATAATCTCCCCAACTCATATTTTTGCATCAATACATTTCCTTTCTTCTCCTCCATTTGAACCAACAATCCTAGTAACAACTACAAGTAACTTTCTCCTGCTGTAAAGATGCTCGTTTATAACAGGCAGGAGGCCTTGTTACGGAGCTCAACCGTCTCCGACAAGACTGTGCTTCAGCATGACGGGATGTATAAGGGTTGTCGTTTCATTGTGCATCCGGCACGAGAAGTTAAGTGTGCTGTGAGCTGCACATTTGAGATCACGAAGGATGAGGAAGACTAACACCAATGCACACGGAAATTTAGTAGCCACCAAAAGGTAATCGCTGCTATATAACCCCATCCTTCTGCATCCCAATTATTTTGCTTTTACAAGCACTGAACATCAATAGGTAAAAGAGAGAGAGTCAGGAACTTGCAATGCAAGCTTAACAATTATTAACTTAAACACGAGCAGAAACTGGTGACTATGAAAAAAATGATATGTGAATTGAAAGTAGTATCAGGAACAGGGAAAAAGCAAAAGAACATTATATCAAGATGAATATCGCATTTTAACTTATGACACTCTCTGCCTCAAGAATACAACTGCAGTTAAACGGTCCATTCCAGAGTTACGATTTCTTCCTTACCATAAAATATGAATTATAAAAGATAAGGAAGAGTATACTGTATGTTTAGAAATTCAAATTGTGGTCGATCCTTCAGGAGTTACATTTGCAACCTAATACAATATTATGTTCACGCGGTGATATTGGACAAATTTAACTCATCAAGGTCGAAAATTTAGCTAGATTGAATCATTTCATAGTCTTTGATAGATCCCTTTTTTGTGAAGTTCAGATGTTTAGCATAATAAATATATTGAAAATAAATTATAATCACCCTTCTTATCTTTAAAAAAAAGATGCAAAAACTTGATACATAAAATATGAGCTGATGACGCATGAAATATACGTTTCAGATCAAATTTGTAAATATTCATTAGCACATAAAGACAAAGAAATGATCTTCGAAATACCCGACCTCAGATGACTTATCACCCCGACCCC
Source organism: Nicotiana tomentosiformis (assembly GCF_000390325.3). Classification (NCBI taxonomy): domain Eukaryota; kingdom Viridiplantae; phylum Streptophyta; class Magnoliopsida; order Solanales; family Solanaceae; genus Nicotiana; species Nicotiana tomentosiformis. The sequence continues at coordinate 12,265,334 of NC_090816.1, read as the reverse complement.
CCAAGTGGTGGAAGTAGGATTTTCACCAAGGAGATCCAAAAAATAAAAAACCAAACACGCAAAGAATCTAAGAGAATTCAACATCTTGTATATAAGAAAAAAATTACTAACATTATATATACAAGGTAATTATATATTGATTGCAATACCTCGCGTATTTAGTTTTGTATTTTTGCTTCGATTTTCTAATTGGTATGCTTGTTGTTGTTGCCCTTCCTTTTTCCTATCCTACGTCGAGGGACTTCCGGAAAAAGCCTCTCAGCCTTCTTGAAGGTAGGGATAAGGTATGCAAACACATTACTTTCCCCAGACCCCACTTGTTGAATTACAATGGGTTTGTTGTTGTTGTATACAAGGTAATTTTCGGCGAAGGGGATTCGGCCAGCCTACAGCCCACCTAGCTCCGCCCCTCCCCCGGTTCATTGAAACCCCTTTTGCCGGTATATTTATGTATATAAGGTTAAGTTATATATATATTAGATGTCGAATAAACTTAACATCTTCACATAAATACTTTTTTATATATTTTTTAATCCCCACGATTGAAAATTCTGCCTCCATTACTAGTAAATTCAAGAATAGAACCAAAACTACAATGCAAATTACCCAAAAAAAACAAAGAAATGGGAAAAGAGAAAAAGAAACTAAAACGGGTTGAAGAAAGAATAATACCTCGTTAAGGGTTAAAGAGCTTCAGACGGATCCGAAGCCGAGAGAGAGAGAGAAGCTCTTCGTAAAGTTGAGATTGTGAAATCTGTTTGTGTTGAAAAAACAAGAGTGTTTTAAATACAAAGGTTGTTTGGTAGGAATTGGCCGTTAGGTGAGAGAAATTTTCTGCAAGTGAAAATTAGGTAAAGCTTCTGCAATCGGCCAAAAGAGACCAAATATGTGACACGTGTTAGGTATCTCGGGAAAGGAGGAGAATTTTCTATTAGAAATCAAATAAAACCTTAATAGTTTATTCCTTGGGACTACCCTAGAAATTACTAATTAGAATAATGTTTTCCGTTTCTGTTTTGATACTTTTTTATTTGATCCAATTTATACGGTTGTGATATTCTCCAAATTCGAAATTAATTTTGATATGTATAGAATATTCTATACAGTTTATTTTCTAATAAAAATTTTAAGAATTCAAATGTTTTAAACTATTTACATTTTAAACTTGACGCGGTCTTGTTACACTCAAATTAAATTTTCAATCCTCACTTCTCTATTTTCTTCAATTACTAGTCACTAGTAATATGGTATACATGTTAAATTAATATTTTAAATTTTGTATCTAACCAACTAATGTGATATAAAATGAATTTAAGATCATATATATTTTTAAGGTAAGAGTTTTCTTCATATAATTTGGTGGTCATTAATTCAAACCATATAAATCGCATCTAGAAAGAGATAGCAATATTGTCCAAATATGATATGTCCTTTTCTTGAATCCTGCATTTAGTACACTAGAAATCAATATTCAATAAATAAACACTAAGAAAATTGTGGAGGAGTCTTAAAGAGATGTTTTGTTTTAAGTCATTCATTTTACTTTTCTAAATTTCAAGTGTAGAAGGGGAAATCTGTACCTCGAACAATATTGTTATAAAAATGATCTTTATATAAGGTTTCTCCCCAATGCATACCCTCTCCAAAAATTCTGTGCCAAGGTTGTTGGTCCTGTGGACTTGGACTATAGTGACAGTCTACTTTTGGTCCATTGGGACTTGATGTTTAGTTAACTGATTGGGCCAAGAAAGACAAAATATTTGGGGCAACTGTACATATAGCCATTCTCAGGGATGCTATTTAGAGATTAGCTAGTACTTATTTTATCCTGAAATTTTAAACTAAAAATCTAACTTCAGGACAACTTAGAACATTTTTGTCCAGAAAAATTAAACTGAAAAACTAAAATTCAAGACGCACTGGCTAATTTCTAAATAACAACCCTTTAAAGTGGCTACATGGTGTCATTTCTACTAAATATTTAGACAAGGATAAAGAGAATTCCATTAATGAGCATGTCATGTTCACATTGTTAATGTTGGAACCAAGTTGTCTCCATAAAGGCCTATGGGCTAGAAGGGTGAATGTCACTGATTGAGTTGGGATTATTGGGCCGAATGAAATTGGGATTATTGGGCCAAATAAAATAATGGGCATTCACTTTTAGCCCGCGCCAGAAACTATTTACATTTGGTAGAAAAAGTGTATAAAATTTATATAATTTTTATATATAACATGCATAATGTGTATATATATATATATATATATATATATATATATATATATATATATATATATGGGTTGATATTATGGGTTGATGTTTCCTTTTGTTTATTTAGGCCGAGTTAGTTGTATTTTTTTTCTGTAGTAGATAGTCTCATTAGTTTTGGGCAATTGAGCATTTGTATATATAGCAGTGAGACCCGGTCCACCAGACACGGGCTCTTAATCTTCTCTCATTTCTCTAATAAGAAAATATCTGGAATCTTCTCCATTTTTCTCTCAAGTTCTTCACTATAGCCCTAATTTTCACTAATCAAATTCACTCGTATATCAATTGTTAACATGGTATCAGAGTGTAGATCTGTGATTATCTCGTTCTTAGCTTCAAGTCGATGTTACCCTTGAAGGTTTTCATCGGAGTTTTCGAGGTACGACTGTGTTCGTTGTTCTGTGGGAATTTTAGCTGATTTCTTCAAATTCATGTGGTTTTTTGCTCTATTACATCTGTTTCTTCTACGGAAGTGGTTGTTTGTTGGGCGAGTTTTGATTTTGAGCGCGTTTGGGAGAACTAGGGTTTGACTTTTCTGGTTTCCCTAATTTTGAAGATCGTTCTCTGTCCGGTTGCGATAGAGGCTGGTATATCTGAATTTTTCTCTTGTCTTCTAGTGTTTGTCTGTTATTCTTACTTGTATAATAGCAAATGATAATTCTGAGCATGTCACCCCGCCTTCTGCTACTACTAGTAATTCACGCATTGTGTTTCATGAAGATGATTATACCTATCCCTGCCATCCTTTGTATGTACATCCCTCAGACGTGTTAGGAACATCTTTAGTCTCTACTTCTTTTGATGAAACTTGCTATGGTAGTTGGAGAAGGACTGTTTTAGTTTCCCTCTCTATTAGAAATAAAATTAATTTTATAAATGGGACAGCTGTGAGACCTCCTGAGGGATCACCTTCAGCCAGACAATGGCAACGATGCAATGACCTTGTCATATCCTGGCTAACTAATTCTTTGTCCAAAGAAATTGCTAGACGTGTTGAATATTCTGAATATGTTAGAGATATTTGGGCTGAGTTTGAAGAAAGGTATGGTAAGGCTGATGGTGCTAGAATTTTTGAACTAAAGAAGGAATTAGCTTATATCTCTCAATGATATCTTGACATAGCTTCTTATTTTAATAAAATCAAACAATTGTGGGATGAGATTGCATCTGTTTCTGCTGGTAAGGCAAGGGTGTGTACATGTGGGACCAAATCAGCAGATGACGAAGAACAAAAGGGCCTATCAATTCTTGATGGGATTGAAACTATGTTCAAACCAGAAATAATATTTTAATGATGAAGCCCCGTCCTTCTGTTGGTACAGGGTATAACATTCTCTTATCTGATGAAAAATAGAGGCAATTGTCTGCTGGGACTCGATTTCCCTCCAACTCTGCTTCTTTTAATACTGGTGTGTCAAAACCTTATGTTCCTTCTAATTCTGGTTGGTCCACAACTGGTGGTTCAAAGTCTGGGATTTCCTTCTAAGGTGTCCTTTGTTCCTTCCAAGGCTTCTGTAGTCTGCAAATACTGCAAGAAACCTGATCATAGTATTGACATGTGTTATAAGCTGCATATCTTACCACCTAACTTTAAGCCAAATATGGCGTTAGGTCATAAGAGGTCAGTTACACATGTTGAGCTTGGATCTTTTGGCATTTTTGGAGCTCCTTCTATGCCTGCTGGTAGTGTTGAGCAGTCTGAATCTGAGAGCTCTTCTACAGCACCTGGGCTTACCAAAGACCAGTATTCCTAGCTGATGATCTTACTTCAACAACAAGCACATATCTCTGCTTCCCCTACTAACTCTAATCTCATGGCTTCAACCAATTTTGCTGGTATATTGTTCCCCCCCCTCCCCCCCCAATAGGGTGTGTCTTGTGGAACTTGTATGTTGAGTAAAGTAGATGGTTCAGTGTAGATAATAGATTCTGGAGCCTCAGAACATATGACTTCTGTTAAAACCCTACTTTTTAATGTCCAAACTTTACATATTCCTTATCTTGTGTCTCTTCCCAATGGTTATAAAGTCAAGGTCACTAATTCCCTTCTATAAAATGAAACACATTTCCAATCTTAATTGTAAATTGCCACCTAACCAGTCTTTTACTTGTTCTATGTGTCCTTTTGCTAGACAAACTAGATTGTCTTTCCTTGATAGTTCCATTCAGTCAACAGCACCTTTTCAGCTCATACATGTAGACACTTGGGGTCCTTACTCCACACCTACCTACAATGGATCCAAATACTTTCTAATCACAGTTGATGACTACACTAGGTCCACCTGGACTCACTTGATGGAGGCCAAAAGCAATGCCTTTGATCTTCTGAAAAGCTTTGTTGCCATGGTTGAAACTCAATTTCAGTCTCAAGTTAGGACTGTCAGGAGTAATAATGCCTTCGAACTGGGGTCTAGCACAACTAGTTGTAACTATTTTTCTACCAAAGGCATTTTGCATCAAACCTCTTGTCACTATACTCCACAACAAAATGGGGTGGTAGAAAGAAAGCATATATATCTTTTGGAAACTGCTAGAGCGCTTCTATTTCAGTTTCATCTTCCCACTAGATTTTGGGGAGAATGTGTACTTACTGTAACCTACCTTATCAATAGGTTTCCTTCTGACCTGATGTCAAGGAAGAGTCTTTATGAGTTGTTATTTGGGTATGTACCTAATTATTCCCATCTCATGGCTTTTGGGTGGCTGTGTTACTCCACAGATACCAAATCCTATAAGGATAAGTTTCTTCCTAGGTCCATTCCTTGTGTTTTTATTGGGTGTCCCTTTGCCAAAAAGGGGTACAAACTCTATAATATGTCTGCTAAGTCTTGCTTTATTTCTAGAGATGTTATCTTTTATGAACATGTCTTCCCTTTCCATAAATCTGTTACTCATTCTTCTAAGTCTTTCCGTTCTCCTAGCCCTGCCTAATTTGATCATTTTCCTTCTATTACTCCTTCTGCTTCTGCTTCTGATCTTGCTTCTTCCCCTTCCTCTTCACCTCCTGATTTATTTCCCTCAAATCTCTCTTTCTCCCCTGCTGCTCCCACTTTTTCTTCTCCATCTCATGTTTCCACTATTCATACACCCACAGTTTCTCTGAGAATATTCTCTAGACCATATAATCCTCCTGGTTATCTCAAAAACTTTGTTTGCCATTCTTCTTCTTTGGTCCCTGCCTCCAGTGTATCTGCTCCTACTGTTGCTCACATATATATTCGTGAGACTCACTCTTATTCTCATGCAATAACTGTCCCTGAATGACAGCATACTATGAGGAAGGAATTTGAGGCTTTGGATACTAATAAAACTTTGGAGATAGTTGAGTTACCCCAAAGCAAGAAGCCTATTGGTTGTAAATAGGTATACAAAGTTAAGTACAACGTTGGTGGGAATGTAGAGAGATACAAAGCCAGGATTCTATTTAGGGGTGATACTCAGGTAGAGGGTGTTGACTTTCATGAAACCTTTTCCCCTGTTGTAAAGATGTCTATTGTCAAGACCTTGGTAGCTGTTGCTATAAAGAAACATTAGCATCTGTTTCAACTTGATGTTAACAATGTTTTCTTGCATGGTGATCTTAATGAAGAAGTCTTCATAAGGTTACCTCCTGGTCTTTTTGTCCCCTCATCTTCCTCTTATGTTCCCTTACTGTAAAAAATGCAGAAATCCTTCTATGGTTTGAGGCAGGCTTCTAGGCACTGGTATGCCAAGTCATCTCAAGCCTTTCATTCTAGGGGCTATACTCATTCTCGTAATGACTGCCCTATTTAGAAGGGGTTCTGGCACTTCCTTGGTTATTTTGATTGTATATGTGTATGATATCATTCTTACAAGGGTTGATCTTTCTAAAATATCTTCCTTAAAGAATTTCTTGGATGATCAGTTCAAAATCAAGGATTTTGGGTCTCTTAACTATTTTCTTGGTATTGAGGTGTTTCATACTACTTCTGAGGTTCTACTGCACCAAAGGAAATTTATTCTTGATCTCTTAGCTGAGCTTCATTCTGATGCATGCTCTCCTGTTACTTGCCCTCTAGAACTGAATGTTAAGTTAAAGGCTAGGGTTGGTGATCCTCTTCCTAAGCCCGATGTCACGACTCAAAATCCAACTAGTCGTGATGGCACATAACCCAACCCGCTAGGTAAGCCAACTTTCAATTATCCTATTACAATAATAATTATTAAAGAAATTTAAGTGAATAAAGATCTTAATCTTATACATCCCCCAAGAACTGGTAGTACAAATCATGAGCTTCTAAGAATAGAGTATACAAAGTGGAAATGAAATAAATACATAGTCTGTTTGAATAATACATAAACAGAGCTTTTATAAATCTAATGCTACCCTGAACAAGAATCAGCTACAACAGGAACGCAGGTACATCTTCAAGTCCCGCAACCATCGAGCACAACAACAATAGCAACAACAGCAGCCAACATCTGTACGCAAAGTGCAGAAGTGTAGTATCAGTACAACCGACCCCATGTACTGAGTAAGTAACAAACCTAGCCGTATGTTGAAAGTAGTGACGAGCTTCCACCGAGGTCGGGTCCAAAACCAATAGTCCACAATAATCCATAACAACATAAAGCAAATAATACCAGAAGTAACTCAGGGATAAAATGCTCAGCCAAATCATGATTTCAAAAATAATAGTTCTTCCTTTCAAATCCATCAGTGAAAACTCAAATCTTTTGCTGGAGTTGCCAAAAATATAAATAGTTGAAAACAATAAGTTTCTCCCAAAATCTTGTCAATAATAAATAAGATGTTTCATTTTCCTTCCGGATAACCCGCGTAAAAATAAATGCATCACTATGCCCATCTGTCAACATGTGTGAGAAATCATGAATAATGTGATACCGTACAGCATGAGAAAAACACATCTCTATGCATATATGTCATGTGTGCATGTCAATGAAATGTATCTTAGAGATTGTACTCATGTACTCACACTCTCGAAGTACTCAATCTCAATGTCTCGCATTCTCTCCCACTATGCTCAGTACACTCAATCACTTAGCGCTATACAATACCTGCTGCGGCGTGCAGCCCGATCCCTATTTATAGTCGACTGCGCTCACTGGGGGTGTGTACAGACTCATGAGGGGCTCCTACAGCCCAAGCGCTATAAGCACGGATAACTCACGTGCTGCACGGACAACTCACGTGCTATAATATCATACCTGGATCCGCACGAACAACTCACATGCTATAATAATATCTGGATCCGCACGGACAACTCATGTGCTGCACGGCCAACTCACGTGCAATAGTATAATATATGGATCTGCATGGCCAACTCACGTGTTGCACGGCCAACTCACGTGCTGCACGGCCAACTCACGTGCTGCACGGCCAACTCACGTGCTGCACGACCAACTCACGTGCAATAGTATAATATATATAAAGCCAACATGACCTGCTGCGACGTGCAACCCGATCCCAAAAATATCCTCACAATCAGGCCCTCGGCCTCCCTCAGTCATCAATCTCTCCAGTCTCTCTCTCTCTCATGGGCTCACAATGTCATGAGAACAACCCAAAATGATGATATGATGTATCAATAAATAATAACAGAGACTGAGATATGATATGTAATGACATGAATATGACTGAGAATAAATTTTCAATTTAAAATAAATAATTCACAACAATATGACCTATGTGGGTCCCAATAATACTGGCACATAGTCTCAACATGATTTTTAATATACTTTTCAACTCAATTTCTTTAACTCATAAAACCGCATGGAAAATGCCAAGATCATTTAACTACAAAATTCCACAGAAATAATTATGCCATAATTTCTATAGTGCACGCCCACACGCCCGTCACTTAGCATGTGCGTTACCTCCCAACAATTCACGAAATACATATATTCAGGGTTCATACCCTCAACTCCAAGATTAGAAGAGTTACTTACCTCGAACAGGCCAAATCCAATGTCGAGCAAGCTAAGAAATGCTCCGGAAATTCTATTTTGCGCGTATCAACTTCCAAACGGCTCGAATCTAATAACAATTAATTTGATTCAGCCCACAAAAATTATAGGAATTAATTCCATATCAAAATACTAATATTTTCCAAAAATCCAAAATTGCACCCCAAAAATCATCCGTGGGACCCACATCTCGAAATCCGACGAAACTCACAAAATACGACAACCCATCCAATTATAAGTTCAACCATACTAATTTTACTCAAATCCGACTCCAAATCGGTATTCAAACTTGAAAAATTGATTTTGTGACATTATAGAAATTTTCTTCTATTTCTCTTGAAGATTCAATAATCTTACACAAAAAATATAGATTAATTCATGGAATATAATTACAAGGGAGTTAAGAACACTTACCCCAAGTTGTATGGATAATTTCCTCTCCAAAATCGCCCAACCCGAGCTCCAAAATCCGAAAATGGGTGAAAATGTTGAACCCTCGAATTTAAGGTTCTGCCCCAGCGATTTCCGCATATGCGGATAAGATTTGTGCACCTGCGCATCCGCTTGTGCGAGCAAAACATCGCATTTGCGTACTCCACTCGCCTGCCCAGTTTTCGCTTCTGCGCCCATCCATCCGCATCTGCGCTCACGCATGTGCAGAACTTTCCCTCGCACCTGCGACCAATGTCTCACAGCCCTCTGCCCGCATCTGCGCACCTCGCTTCAGCGCACCCCCTGCTCTCACTTGCGAGCTCGCACCTGCGACCACTTTTCCGCAGGGGCGATTACACCAGAAGGCTTCAGTTCTAGGAGTCTTCCAAATTCAAAAATCAATCCGTTAACCATCCGAAACTCACCCGAGGCCCCCAGGATCTCAACCAACTATATCAACAAGTCCCATAACATAACACTGACCTATTCGAGGCCTCAAATCATACCTAACAACCTCAAAAATATGAACTACACACGGATTCAAGCCTAATAAATTTTCAAATTTCCAAATTCTACAAACGACGCCGAAACCTATCAAATCACGTGCGATTGACCTCAAATTTTTTACACAAGTCATATTTCACATTACGGACCTATTTAAATTTCCAGAATCAGATTTCGACCTCGATATCAAAAAGTCAACCCCCCGGTCAAACTTCCCAAAACATTTCATCTTTCGGCATTTCAAGCCTAATCCCACTACGGACCTCCAAATAATTTTTCGTACACGCTCCTAAGTCCAAAATCACCATACAGAGCTATTGGAATCATCAGAATTAAATTCTGAGATTGTTTAGACATAAGTCGACATCCGGTCACTATTTTAACTTAAGCTTTAAACCTTGAAACTAAGTGTTCCAATTCCTTCAAAAACCTCACTGGACCCGAACCAATTATCCCGGTAATTCACACAACAACTGTAAAGTAAAATTTGAGAAGTAAATGGGGAAACAGGGTTGTAATACTCAAAACTACCGGCCGGGTCGTTACACTTGAGGAGTATAGAAGTCTGGTTGGTAAGCTTAACTTTCTCACCCGTACCAGAGCTAATCTTAGTTTTGTTGTGCATCATCTCAATCAGTTTATGCAGCAACCTTGTGTGCCTCACGTGAAGGCTTCCATACATTTGCTTAGATATTTGCGAGGCACTTCTGACTTTGGGAATTCTTTAACAATTCTTCTAAATTATCCTTGCAAGTTTACTATAACAGTGACTGGGGTTCCTGCCCTGACAGTAGAAGGTCTGGTTCTAGCTTCTGCATTTTCCTTGGTGGGAGTCTCATTGGTTCGAAGTCTATAAAGCAAATCGTGACCTCCCTTTCTTCAGCTGAAGCTGAGTACAGGGCCATGAGTAAAGTTGTATTAGAAATTACTTGGGTTTGCATGCTACTTACAGATTTTAAATTTCCTTCTGCCCTTCCTGTTCCTCTTTTTTGTAATAGTATGTATGCTATTCACATTGCCAGGATTCTTATTTTTCACGAGCGCGCGAAGCACATTGAAGTGGATTGCCACTTTATTCGTAGCAAGCTTGCTGAAGGGTTGATTTCCCTATCTCAAACTTCTAGTGCCTTCCAGCTCGCTGATGTCTTCACCAAAATCCTGACTGATCCTGCCCATCATTTGCACATTCGCAAGTTGAGGGTTATGTAACCCTCCAATTTGAGGGGGGATATTGGACTTATAAATATGGGTTGATATTATGGGTTAATGTGTTTTTTTGTTTATTTAGGCCTAGTTAGTTGTATTTATTTTCTGTAGTAGATAGTCTAACTAGTTTTGGGCCATTGAGCCTTTGTATATATAGTAGTGAGACCCGATCTACCATACACGAGCTCTTATTCTCTCATTTCTCTAATAAGAAAATATCTGGAATCTTCTCCATTTCTCTCTCAAGTTCTTCACTGTAGCCCTAATTTTCACTGATCAAATTCACTCTCATATCAATTGTTAACAACAAGCATGTGTATTATGCGTATTGTGCTGTGAAGCATTTTTTCTCTCATCTTTGCTCTATGTCTCTAATTTTCTTATCCCTTCCTATTAAGGTTAGCAATTGCTATTTCCTTGTAATTCCTTTTAATAATTGTAATACTATAAGTTAATTTGTTTGTGCCTGAATTGGTTATTTCGAGTTTGTTTAAGTTAATTTTATAAGTTATTGCGCAATGAATTTGTAGATGGCCCTTGTTGAAGTGGCTAGACATCTTCCAATAAAAGGTTTTGTTTGTAATCTTCCTCGTGTTTAGCCAATCTTTGAAGTTTATAAGATCGAGAAGATGACGAAATTAAACTAGTCCCTAGTGTTTATTGTTGGTCTAAGATAGTCCTTCAAATATGCACCTGATTAGTTTTAGTCCTTTTATATTTACCAAAACATAGCACTTTCGGTCTCTGTTGAATTTGTAGCATGTAGTGGTAGTTAATTTTTGATAGAATTGACTCGTGTGAAACATGTGATCCGTTTAAACTAAAGAAAGTATCGGCACAAACTTCTCCTGACTTATTTCCCCCAATATGTACTTTAGAAAAAACCTTAACATTGAGATTTCAACAATAAAGGGTTCTATGGAGGGTTATAGTGAGATTTCAACAACAAAGGGTGCTATGGAGGGTTATAAGAAGATATAAGAGTTGATTCATTCTCTATTTCATATAACTAAGAGTTGTAGAAAGCGAATTATATATTCAATTAGCTTATATAAGATTTTCTTAAGGCATAGATTGGAGAAAATGAATTTGGAAAAGTTTGTCTCCTTGATTTCATTAGCTTAAACGGCTCATCTGCTTCTTGTGTACGGGTAAAATCGGGAGCAATATTTTTCCCAATTCCCCAATAAGGCAACGAGATGGAGTCACAGTTCGACGCAACTACAAGCAAGGCCCAAGGATCCCTCATATCAGAACTCGGGAGAGATGAGCGATGTATATGGGATCGGACACGGTGAAACAACGGACCCGGACCAAGTAAAGTTTCGAGACCACGGGAAAAGGAGGAATGGTCGGGCATGACAAGTAGGGAGCCATAATATTCGACCTCAACCGGATATTACAGTGCAAATCTCATCCGACATCAACTGTGAATCAATATTTACCGGTAAAAGAAGATTTTTACTTTATTTAGACTTGTATTAGGATTGTAATTCCCCTACTATATAAATGGGAGAATTTTTTTTATTTTGAACACATCGTTGACACGCTTATCAAAGCAGTAAAAGTTCATTATTTTCTAGTTATTATTCAAAGTGTTATTCAGTTATTCCCTTCTTTAATCGCAACCGAGGTTATATCAAGGGTCCGATCGAGGCCGAATTTCAGTGTTCGACTTAAGATCAGACTTGATCATCACATTATGATTGGTTTGATCGTTCATTTTTTCTTGATTTTAATTACTTGTTGTTCTTAGATCATTCGTATTGAATTAAATCACGTATCTTTTAAATCGTGTACAAATTTAATTGTTACTCATTTTTAAGGGTAAATAGTTTGACGCCCACCGTGGGGCTAAGGATAATAGTGGTGATTTGATACGAATCTCCATAACACACCCTGTTTTATGCTTGTTCTTTGAAGTTTTGATTTCAGTTTAGCCTAAGGATGTCAAATTCTCAGTCTACTCACTTGAATGTTGACGCTGAGTCAGGTCACCACGGCGAGAAAAATAACGTGATACATAGCAATGATGGGCCCATGTTGATCCCAATAGTGTTCCAGCCGCCGACCCGGTCGACGCTAACTCACAAGTTTCCATCAACATCAATCTATCAACTGACCCCGAAAACATCGTTCGCGGGGTACCCCGACCATTGGCTCGAGAAGCGCCCGAAGGTGAAGGTGATGGAGTGATCTTGCAGTTGATCTTTAAAATGTTGCAAGCTCAGCAAGCGGCAATAGCACAATTACATACCCAGGGGCACGCCCTAACAGGGTCGAGCCAGAGCGAACTAGAGATAATACTCGAAGGGAAGAACAAGTTGCCATGGAACCGGGTGAATTCGGGCCTAGGGAAACTTATGAGGTGATGAAGATGCTCGAAGCACTGACAAAACAGGTGGAGTCTGGCAAAAAAGGATAGAGGCCGATGACAAAAAGGTGGAAACTTACAACTCGAGGGTCGACCAGATCCCGGGAGCACCCCCGATATTGAAGGGTTCAGACTCCAAAAAGTTCATTCAGAAGCCTTTCCCCCCGAGCGTAGCATCGAAGCCAATCCCGAAGAGGTTTCGAATGCCCGAAATTCCCAAGTATAATGGGACCACATATCTAAATGAGCATGTAATCTCATATACCTTCACAATCAAGGGGAATGACCTGGAAGATGATAAGATCGAGTCGGTGTTTTTGAAATTTTTTAGGGAAACCTTGTCCAAATGAGCAATGATATGGTGTCACAACTTGCCTCCAAATTTGATTGACTCGTTTGCTATGCTTGCAGATGCTTTCGTAAAAGCCCATGCCAGCGCCATCAAGGTCGAAACAAGGAAGTCAAACCTTTACAAAGTCAAGCAAAGGGATAACAGATGCTTAGGGTGTTCGTATCAAGGTTCCAGATGGAATAGATAGATCTATCCCCGGTCACGGATGATTGGGACATTCATGCATTCACTTAAGGGATCAACCTCCGAAGTTCCATGACTTCTCAGCAATTAAAGCAAACTTTGGTGGAATACCCGTCAGTCACATGGGCCGACATCCATAACAGGTATCAATCAATGATCATAGTCGAGGATGACCAGCTCGGGGTCCCTTCGGGGTTTGTTTATCACAACAGAACAAATGACAGATCTAAGAGAATCATGGATCAAGAGCTAATGCCAGTTTGTGATCGATACTAGCCGTACGGTGTGGATCGGAGGGGAGATGGATCTGGGTGCCATCCGACAAGGAACGACAAGAGAAATGATAAAGTACTGAGCAACCGGGGTCTGATGAGCAAAAGCGGGTTTGACAGGTCACTCAGGAATAGGGAAGCACCGAGATTTTTGGAGTATAAATTCAATACAGACGCTGTAAGTATAGTGTCAGCCATAGGACGCATCAAAGAGACCAAGTGTCGTAGACCACTACAGTCAGATCCCGCCCAGAGAGATCATAGCTTGGTGTGTAAATACCACAATACTCACGAGCATAGGACCAAATATTTTTGATAGCTAAGAGAAGAAGTAGTTAGATTGTTCAACAATGGCCCCCTTCAGGAATTCCTAAGCGAACGAGCCAAAAACTACTTCAGAAACAGGGACGCCAACAAATAGGTTGAACAAGAGGAGCCCCGACATGTGATTAACATGTTCATTGGGGGAGTGGATGTCCCACAAGGGCCAATGATAAAACATACCAAAGTTTCCATCACGAGGGAAAAACGCACCCAGGATTATGTCCCGGAAGGGTCCATCTCGTTCAGCGACGAAGATGCCGAAGGCATCATCCAGACCCATAACAATGCACTAGCAATATCTGTACTCATAAATAAATCTCGGGTTAAACGTGTGTTGATTGATCCAAGTAGCTCGGCCAACATCATCCGAAAGGGTCATGGAACAACTAGGTTTAAGGACCACGGAGGGTGAGATAACTTTACCGGTAAACACTGCCGCGACCACCCAAGAAACAAAGTTCTACATGATTGAAGGGGATATGAGGTACAACGCCTTGTTTGTAAGGCCATGGGTTCACAGCATGAGAGCGGTTCCTTCGACCTTACATCAGGCACTGAAATTTCCCACTCTGGGATGACTCAAAATAGTCTATGGGGAACAGCCGACCGCAAAGGAAATGTTCGTTGTCGATGAAGTAATCCCGGTGCCTGCAGTTTTGATATCAAAAAGCAGGGAACTGACCAAAGAAAAAGAAACTAAATAGAAATCAATGATCCCGGCCTCAATGCGGCCGGAAAAATAGAAGGAGCACGGAGCGGAGGATGAGGATGATTACGACGTCCCGAGATATTTTATAGCGCATGATGACACCAACGCTACCAAATCGATGATCGAGGAGTTAAAGCAGGTTATACTAATCGAGCACCTACCGAATCGAAAGGTATAGTTGGGCACAGGACTAACCCCCGATCTCAGGAAAAAATTTATTGATTTTCTTAAAGCTAATGCCGATTATTTTGTCTGATCCCATCTAGACATGACATGGTCCCACCGGAGGTAACAACTTACAAATTGAGCTTGGATCCAAAGTTTCATCCGATTAAGCAGAAGAGAAAGCCACAATTCGAGATCAAACATATATTCATCAAGGAAGAGGTATCTAAACTTTTGAAAATAGGTTCCATCCGGGAAGTTAAATACCTGGATTGGTTAGCTAACATAGTAGTAGTACCTAAAAAGAAAACAAACTTAGGATGTGTGTAGATTATAATGATATAAACAAGGTGTGTCTGAAGGACTCTTTCCCTTTGCCTAACATCGAACCGATGATCGACGCGACGACCGGACACGAAACACACACTGAGCTTTCTCGACGCTTATTCCAGGTACAACCAAATTCGGATGGACCCGGGCGATCAAGAAAAGATCTCTTTCATAACCAAATTCGGCACCTACTATTATAACTTAATGTTATTCGGACAAAAGAATGTCGGTGCCACGTACGAACGCCTAGTTAACCGGATATTCGTAGAACAAATAGAGAAATCAATGGAAGTATATATTGACGATACATTGGTTAAGTCCCTACGAGTAGAGGACCATTTGAAACATTTGCAGGAAACCTTTGACATATTGAGGAAGTACAACATGAACCTAAACCCAAAGAAGTGTGCCTTCGGATTCAGCTCGGGCAAGTTCCTTGGGTTTATGGTATCTAATCGGGGAATAGAGATCAACTCAGACAAAATAAAGGCCATAAAAGACAATATTGTAGTTGACAACATTAAGGCCGTACAAAGATTGACTGGACGGATAGCCGCTTAGGCCAATTTATTTCGAGATCGTCAGATAAGAGCCATCGGTTTTTCTCACTACTGAAAAATAAGAACAACTTCTCTTGAACCCTTGAATGTCAGCAAGCTTTAGAATAACTCAAGCGATACTTCTCGAGCCCTCCCTTGCTGCACACTCCTAAAGCGGACGAACAACTATACCTCGACTTGGCAGTTTTTGAGGTGGCGGTAAGTGGTGTCCTGGTCTAGGAAGAATAAGGTACACAATTTCCCATTTATTATGTTAGTAGATCCCTAGGAGATGCCTAAACAAGGTATCCACGCTTAGAAAAAATAGCACTTGCCTTATTAAGCGTTTATAGGAAATTAAAATTGTGCTTTCAATGACACCTCATATGTGTCGTGACCTCGTAGCCGCTGAGGAATGTCATGCATAAGCCCGAGCTCTCGGGCTGATTGGCCAAATGGGCCGTAGAAATGAGCGGGTATGATATCGAGTATAAACCCAGGACCTCCATAAAATCTCAGATTTTGGCGGACTTTGTGGCCGACTTTACACTGGCCTTAGTCCTCGAGGAAGAGAAGGAATCACTTCGGGGATTAGCTCGGAGATCTGGACCCTATTCACGGACGGTGCATCCAACGCAAAGGGGTCCAGGCTCGGTATTGTATTGAAACCACATACGGGTAACATAATTAGAAAGTCTATTAGAACTGTAAAATTGACTAACAACTAAGCCGAGTATGAAGCTATGATTGCAGGTCTAGAACTGGCTAGGATCTTGGGGGCCGAAGTGATCGAGGTCAAATGTGACTCCCTCCTTATTGTAAACCAAGTTAATAGGACGTTTGATGTAAAAGAGGAATGGATGCGGAGGTACTTGGATAAGTTGTAGGTGACCTTACACCAATTCAAGGAATGGACTCTAACACACGTACCTCGGGATCAAAATAGCGAGGCCGATGCATTGGCCAACGTGGGGTCGTCTGTCGACTCCGATGAATTTTACTTAGGGTCAGTGGTGCAGTTGATGAACTCGATGGTGGAAGAAGGTGACGCCGAGGTTAACTCAGCGAGCTTGACTTGGGACTGGAGGAACAAGTACATAGACTACCTCAAGAAAGGAAAATTGGCATCGGACCCCAAGGAGTCAAGAGACCTACACGCCAAAGCTGCCAGGTTCAGCTTGGTCGAGGGAAAATTGTTCAAAAGATCCTTTTCGGGCCACTAGCTTGATGCTTGGGTCCGGGGGAGACTAACTACGCCATGAGAGAAGTACACGAGGGCCCCCGTGGGAACCACTCGGGAGCAGAATCCCTAGTTCGAAAATTAATCAGAGCCGGTTACTACTGGAACGAGATGGAGAAGGATGCGAAAGACTTCGTACGAAAATGCAATGAATGCCAAAGACACGCCCCAATCATTTATCAACCATTAGAAATGCTTCACTCGGTCATGTCGCCATGGCCGTTTATGAAATGGGAGATGAACATCGTTGGTCCCCTGCCATGGGCGCCCGGTAAAGCCCAATACATACTACTCATGACCGATTATTTCTCCAAGTGGGTTGAAGATCAGGCGTTCGAGAAGGTTCGGGAGAAATGGGCCATCAGCTTTATCTGGGATCATATAACATGTCGATTCGGGATATCGGCCAAGATCGTTTGCTACAACGAAAAGCAGTTCATTTACAACAAGGTAAGTAAGTTTTTCGAAGACCACAAAATCAAAAAGATATTATCAACACCTTTCCACCCTAGTGGGAACAGACAAGCGGAGTCAACGAACAAAACTACACTTATGTAACGACTCGACTTGTCATTTTGTGAATCAGCATTTCGTTCAGTGACTTAAGGTCTCGAGCAGCTTTGTGATGTATATCATGACTTGTGTTGTGTAGTCAAGTTTGGTTTTCGGATGATTCAGGATTAAATTGAAAGAATAATTTTTATTTTTGAAGCTTAAACGAAAAGAGTTGACCGGAGTTTGACTTTTGAGCAAACGACTCCGGATTAGAATTTTGATGATTCCACTAGCTTCGTATGGTGATTTTGAACTAAGACGTATGTCCGGATTTGGATTTGGAAGTCCGTAGGACAATTCAGCATATTTGGGCGAAAATTGGAAAAGTTGAAGTTTTAATATATTTATAAGTTTGGCCGAAGGTTGATTTGTTGATAACGGGGTTAGATTTTGATTCTGGAAATTTGAATAGCTTAGTTATGTGATTTATGACTCGTGTGCAAAATTTGGGGTCATTCCGGATTGATTTGATATGTTTCGGCACAAGTTATAGAATTTAGAAATTTCAAAAACTCATAAGTTTGATTCGAGGTGCGATTCGTAGTTTCGGTGGTTTTTGATGTGATTTTAGGCCTCGATTAAGTTTGTATCGTGTTTTAGGACTTGTTGGTATATTTGGTTGGGGTCCCGGGGGCCTCGGGTGTGTTTTGGGTGTTATCAGATCATTTTGGGCTACTTTGGATGCTGGTTTTCTGATGTTTGGTTTTGTTCTTCGCGTTCGCGAAGAGCCCCTCGCGTTCACTAAGAAGGATTTGGCTTCTGGGATTTTGTTCTTCATGTTCAGGAAGAAGGAATTCCTGATGTCCGTCGTCCGATTTTGGAAGCTTATATCTTGCAATCTATAAGGAATTTGGAGATGATCCAAAATAAAAAGTTGTAGACCTTTATGTCTAGTTTTCAGAAAATTAAACCTTTTGGCACTTGGAGTTGTGTACAAAAAGTTATGGTTGATACACTATAGGCTATGTGGGAAAAGTTTGGAAATCGCGAAGAAGAAATTTCTACTGCAGAGGGTTGACTTTGGAAGCTTATATCTCGCAATCGATAAGGAATTGGGAGATGATCAAGAACATGCAAGTTGTAGCCCTTGATGTCTAATTTTCATAAAGTCAAACCATTTATCATTTGGAGTTTTTAAAAAAATATTATGATCACTATACTAGAGGCTGTCTGGGAAAAGTTTGAAAATGGTTGTTGAGGAATTTGTTCATCACGAACGCGACGGGAGGGTCTCGAACGCAAAGAACAAACCCATGGGCAGCAGAATAAAGTCAAAAAATGAGACTTCGTCTCATTCTTCCATTTTTGGACGAGGAAAGCGCGGGTGAGGCGATTTTTCGAGAGTTTTTCAAGGAGAACATTGGGATAAGAATTCCTAACTCGATTTTGGTTAAATTACACGAATCTATTGTTGTTTTTATCATTAAATCAGTGAATTGAGTTGAAAATGGAAGAAATTTTCATAGACTTTAATTGAGGATTTGAGGGCCGAGTCAAATTTGAGTAATTTTGGTATGGTTGAACTCGTATTAGAATGGGTGTTTGAATTTCGTAAAACGTTTATCGGGTTCTGATATGCGAGCCCCGGGTTAACTTTTAGTGTAAAATTAAAGGTTGACGTTTTATTATCCTGAATTATTTTTGATAAATTTTAATGATGTTATGTAATTAATTTGGCTAGATTTGAGCCGTCCGAAGGTCATTTCACGCGAGAAAACTATTTTGGAATATTAGCATAACTTTGTAAAGGTAAGTATCTTGCCTAACCTTATGTGGGAGAATTACATCTTAGGTGTCACGACCTCAAATTCCCTCCGTAGGATGTCGTGATGGCACCTAGTCTCTAAGACTAGGTAAGACTATCAATGCGGGATAATAATAATATCTGAAATAGATAAACTACAATTCAAATAATTTCAACTCCCAAAACCAGGTAGAAATAAATCACAAGCTTCTAAGAATTTATTCTCAATGTCTCTATAAGTCAAGGTCTAAATAAAATATAAGGAAGCAACATAAAATGATAGAAGGGGACTCCAGAGTCTGCGGACGCTGGCAGATATACCTCGAAGTCTCCGTGCACAGGTAACTCACTGACGTCTAGGCTGGTAAAGTGTACCTAGATCTGCACAAAAAGATGTACAGAAGCGTAGTATGAGTACACCACAGCGGTACCCAGTAAGTGCCAAGTCTAAACCTCGGTAGAGTAGTGACGAGGTTAGGTGAGGCCCTACTGGAATATAATAATGACATGGTAAAATGTTTATCAATGTAGTAAAATAAAATGACATTGGAAATGAATCAAATAGTATGTCACATTTAATGACACCAAATAATTTCAAATAATATCTCGTGGAATCAAAACAGAATTTACTTCAACTTTATGAAAATCACAACAATTAATTGAAAACAACTATGGCCATAAATCAATATCAACAAGGGCACTACCGAGGTACCGCCTTGTAGTCCCAAATTATAAATAATTTTATAATATCTCATTTTCTTATATCACCGCGGGAGCCTTCACAATTTAATTAAAGAAAATATTTTTTTTCCGAAATAGCATCCCGCGTTTTAGTCACCCTTATCACACCGCATGATTTCTAGTAGTCACCCCTACTAGCCACGCGTATCAAGCCACCCTTATCTCACCGCATGCGTTTCAACACCCAGACCTTATACCACCGCATGCATATCAATATCACAATATATCACAATTTGCGCCTCAAGTGCCCAATATTTCAATTTTCCACAAAAAAATCAACAACAATATTTTTCAATAATAAAGAGCTCACGGCTCATGCCAGAATAATCCAAAAGAAAATCTTACGAAAATATTCAAGAATAAATAATTCAGGAAAATAATATTTCAAATTTTTAATACTTTGCTTCAATATCAAATTTAAAAATGTCAAATACTTCATATTAATAATATTTAATTTAAAGAAAATCAACCTTCAATAATGCACAGTATAAAAGAAACCAAGTTTCAATTAAACAGGTAAAATAATTAGCAGGAAAAGGCAAACAAATATAAAATCTCTCTCTCTCTCTCTCTCTCTCTCTCTCTCTCTCTCTCTCTCTCTATAAAATTTGAAATATTATTTTCCTGAATTATTTATTCTTGAATATTTTCATTATATATATATATAAAACAATTAGCAGAAAAAGGCAAACAAATTTAAAAAATATATATATATCACAGATCAATGATGAAGAATATAACAAGATAAAATAATTTAATAAATGCGCAACAATGATCTACACAATTTAAAAATATAATCTTTCACATTTAGCTCGTGTTCACACTCGTCACCTCGTGTACACGACTTTCAACACATTTCAATAATCAGATTAATATCAATTCTAGGGAAAATTTCCACCACAGAAGGTTAGACAAGTCACTTACCTCGACTTGCTCCAATTTAATCAAGTATTATGCTTTTTCCTCGATTTTCCGACTCCGATCGACTCGTATCTAGTCATAATCAATTCGATACAGTCAACAAAAATTATAGTAATCAATTTCATAAGAAAATATTATATTTTTCAATAAAATCCGAAATTAACTCAAAATTTGTCAGTGGGGCCCACATCTCGGAATTCGGTAAAAGTTATGAAATATGAACGCCCATTCAACCACGAGTCTAACCATACCAAAATGACTAAATTCCGATAATGATTCGACCCTCAAATCCTCAAATATATCCAAGAGGGTTTTCAAAATTTTTTCAACTTAAATCACCAATTAAATGTTAAAAACAGTGATGGATTCGGGTAATCTAACCAAGATTGAGTTAAGAACACTTACCCCAATGTTTTTCCTTGAAGATATATCGAAAATCGCCTCTGCTCAAGCTCCAAGTTGTTAAAAATGGCGAATGGGATGAAGCCCCCCTGATTTTATATCTTACAGATCTGTCTAGGGTGACCTCGATCAGGGGGTCCGATCCTGGACCTCGATCATAGGAGTCCGATCATGGGGAGTCCGTTTAAGGGTAGTCCAATCATGGTCCTCGGTCATGGCCTTCGAACATGGCCCTCGACCCTGGGGCTCGATCACAGCCATCAATCTTTATGGCCTTCGATCACTGGCCTTGGTCATAGCCCTCGATCCTGGGACTTCGATCACTGGCCTTCGAGCTTGTCTTTGATAACTGGATGTCGAGCCTGTGTTCGATCCTCGGCTCGATTTCTGGGAGCTCGATTTCAGAGCAGAAGAGAATTTGCAGCAACTTTTGCAGCAGCTGTTTAAGTCCCATTTTGTTTCGTTAACCATCTGAAACTCACCCGAGGCCCTCGGGACCTCAACCCAATACACCAACAAGTCCTAAAATATCATACGAACTTATTTGAAACCTCAAATCACAACAAACAACGCTAAAATCACAAATCACACATAGGTTCAATCCTAATGAACTTTGAAACTTTCAATTTCTACAAACAACACCGGAACCTATCAAATCAAGTCCGATTGACCTCAAATTTTGCACGCAAGTCATAAATGACATAATGGAGTTATGGAAATTTTCAAAATCAAATTTTGACCTAGATATCAAAAAGTCAACCCCTTGGTCAAACTTCCCAAAAATTCAACTTTTGGCATTTCAAGCCTAATTCCACTACGGACTTTCAAATAAATTCCGATCACGTTCTTAAGTCCAAAATCACCATACGGAGCTGTTGGAATCATCAAAATTCTATTCTGGTTTCATTTGCACATAATTCGACATCTGGTCACTATTTGAACTTAGACTTTAAATTTTTTTATCAAAATTCCATATCTCGGGCTAGGGACCTCGAAATTTGATTTTGGGCATACGCCCAAGTCCCAATTCACGATACGGACCTACCGGAACTGTCAAAACACTAATCAGAGTCCGTTTGCTCAAAATGTTGACCAAAGTCAACTCAATTGTGTTTTAAATATCTAATTCACATTTTAATCCATTTTCACCTGAAAACTTTCCGAAAATATTTTTACGGATTGCACATGCAAGTCGAGTAATGGTAAATAGTGCTTAGATCATATAATTAATTATTAATTTAAAAATAATATTTTGGGTCATCACATTAGGCATTGTGTCTTATGTGGTAATTGTGTAATTGAAAGCTGTGTACGCGAGGTGACGAGTACGTACTTGGTTTATATATATAAATTATATTGGTTAAAATACGTAGACGCCCTTATGTATTAAATTGGAAATTGTTGGCACTTATTAAATCCCTTATTTGTCATGCCTCATTCCTTGTTTGTCAAGTTTGTTTTTATATGATAATTTGGCGTGATTGTCACTTGACTTTTATGTGGATTCTGTGTTCTGTTGAGTTGCCATTTCGTGGAAATAATTTCATTAAGGATTTTTCATCTGCAATTAATTAATTAATTAAATTTGAAAAGAGGTATTAATCTAAATACCAAGAATATGGATTAAAGAAGGTGTTGTTCTTGCTGAGTTACTTTTCCATCTTTGCTGTTGTTTTTGAGATTTTTATACATTGTGTTGAGCCGTGGGCTATCTGTTATAAAATTAATTAATTTCGTTGTACCTTTGGAAAGGTTGTGGCCTACGGGCAATTTGTAAATACGAGTTGATTATGTTGTATTGTTGTGATAATATTCTGTGTGAATTATTTTGTAATTTGGGTTACTGTTATGCGGCGTATAAGGGTGACATCCCACTGTTGATATTATGCGGACATAGAGGTGGCATTTTACTATTGTTATGTGTGTTGGGATATTGTCTGGGCGGAGTGATAAGGGAGGCTATTATAGGGGTGATAAAGGTGGGTATATGAGTGATAAGGGCGGCTATTAATATTTTCAGGGCGGAGGGATAAAAGAGGCTATTATAGAAGTGTTAAGGGTGGCTATAGGAGAGATAAGGGTAGCTATTGTCAGGGATGATATGTGATGATGTGAGGTTATTATGCTGGTGATTTTCAGGTGATGTTGTAATTTTCTTTGTGTTTATTTTTATATCTTGTGCAATTTTTCTTGTTGTTTCGGTAAACTTGATAATAGTCTAATCTATGTTGAAATTGTGAGCATGTGGCTATTGTCGGGCAGATTATGTTATTGGCACGTGAAATATCCGTACAGATGTGATATGAAATGTGGGCACGAGATGCCAGAAAAATATAATGATTATGTTATTGGCACGTGAACTGTCCGTGCAGATGTGATATAAAATATGGGCATGAGGTGCTAGGGAAATATAATGATTATGTTATTGGCACGTGAACTGTCCGTGCAGATGTGATATGAAATGTGGGCACGAGGTGCCATGGGAAATATAATGATTTTTATAATTGGCACATGAGTTGTCCGTGCGGTTATGATAGAAATATGGGCACGAGGTGTCGTAAAAATATGAAAGTGGGCCGAAACCCGTTTTTTAAGATTATGAAATGAGGTGTCATAGAGTGACTTTTATTTGAAAGAATTATACTCAAAAGATATTTATTTGAAAGAAGTATATTCGAAAGATATTTATTTGAAAGAATTATATTCGAAAGATATTTATTTAAAAGAAGTATATTCGAAAGACATTTTTTGAAATAATTATATTCGAAAGATATTTATTTAAAAGAAGTGTATTTGAAGGATATTTATTTGAAAGAATTATATGTGAAAGATTTATATTTGAAGGACTTGCTTAGTTGGTTGTACTTGTGTTCCTTATTTGTTTGAGCAATAATTATGTTGTTCTGGTTGTCTTGCTTTTTATGTCACTGGTTGATTTTTGTTGCTATCATTGCTAGTTATTTAGCAATACTATTGATACTGCTATATTGCACAGGTTATTTGACCAATGAGTGTCTTGACTGTACCTCGTCACTACTCCACCGAAGTTAGTCTTGATACTTACTGGGTACCGACCGTGGTGTACTCATACTACACGTCTGCACATTTTTTTGCAGAGCCAGGTATTGGAGATATTGGACTCGGACAGAGTTAGTGTGTTGATCGAAAGGATTCAAGGTAGAACTGTTTGGCCATCGCAGTCCCTTGGAGTCTTTCCATTTTTATTATACTGTCATCTCTTATTCGAACAATATTTTATATTCGATCCTTGAGATCATTGCATGTATTCAGTTAGAGTTTGTGACTCAGTATTACCAGTCTTGGGAGGTTGTTGTAATTATTTCTGATGTTGGTTTTGACACTTGTATTAAATTATATGTTAAAAAAATGGCTCGAAATGTAATTGTAATCGGCTTACCTAGTCTTAGAGACTAAGTGCCACCACGACACCTGTGGTGGGATTTTGGGTCGTGACAACTTCAAAACTTGAAAAAGAGATTGAACGATTCGAAGGGAAAGTGGAAATAAATCTTGCCCGAGATCTTGTGGGCATACCGAACAACTTCGAAGTCAAGTACCGATACGACCCCTTTCTCACTAGTCTACAACGCAAAAACCTTAATCCCGCACGAGGCAGGGGAATCAAGCCTAAGGTTCCAGTATGCTACTGAGATGTCAAACGGTGAGGCCATGACCACGAGTTTGGACTTATTTGATGAAATGCGAGAATCTTCCCTGGTCCGGTTGGCTCCCCAAAAGCAGCGAGTGAGGAGATATTACCATCGAAGAGCTAAACTTTGACATTTATAAGTTGGGGACTTGGTGTTAAGAAAAGTAATGCTACACACCAAGAACCCCAAACGGCGGGAAACAAGGCCCGAATTGGGAAGGTCCATATAGAGTCGCTGGAATAACCAGGAGAGGTTCGTATAAACTTGAGTGTGGAAACGGTGTACAACTACCGAACAACTGGAACGTGGCACACTTAAAAGCAATACTAATGCTAAGGTACAAACACAATTTCCTTTGAAATTTGTTATACTATGGACTAATTTATGCTGGTACTCGGCCGAGGGCAAATTTGACAATTAGGTCTGAAAGCACATGTTGTACTCTTTTTCCCTTGAACTGGTTTCTCCCGAAGTGGGGTTTACGGTAAGTTTTTTAACGAGGCAATAGTAAAACGTGCTACCTTAGTTCCAAAGGTCGGCCTGAGGCCGAAATTATTGACCATCCAGACTGGACTGGCAGCATTCGAGCCCTCATAAGCTCAGTCTCAAATACTGGGGGGGGGGGGGGGTCCATTCCACCCTAAGAAGGTGTTCTTATTTGATATTAAAAGCCAAAGATTGATGATCAGGATTCAAGGGTCAAACAATCAAACGAACTGTACCCATGTACCTCATTCTTGCCATAGCAAAAAGCTTATGCGCCTCCGATTATGTACTTTACTTGCAAAGTAATGAAAGAAATTTGCCCTCTATATTTTATCACTATACATTTGCACCATCGATACATTCATTGAGTACTTAGAACAAAAAACGGATCCTAAACCTAGAGTCTATGGGCCACCCTGAGTTGGGGGCTGCTGCCCAATAAAAAGATTGGACAACTCGGGCTATCGAATTCCGGAGGCACTGAGCCTATTAGGCAGGGCCCGTACATTAAAGGCTACGGCCAACTTAAAATGGTTCGGAGACGTCCAAGTCCGTACTCAGAAAGTAAGGCCCTTACTATGATTAAAACATGTTAAAAAGTTACCCTTGGCAAAACACCGTCGTGTATGACTAAACACTTAAGTATTGTAAAGGTCTTCATTTTTTATCGAGATTTCGAAGACTAAACAACCTAGAGTTATTATCAAAACCGGGTCTCATTCGGGCTTTGGAGGAACGAGTACTCTAGATTATGTTTAATTTTATTCTAAGGCATTAATGACGATCTTCAAATAAAAGGTTGCAAACAGATACTGAAAAATAAAAGACATAGTGTAGCCGAAGGGAAAATTTTATATATTCCAAAAATATTTACAAAGGCGGGATAAAACGGCATCAAAATAAACAAAAAACATATGCACAAAAGAAAACGAAAAATAAGCTACGGCATCTCCGCCTAATCTTCACCGGAGCCCGAATTAGCACAAGAACCCTCAGGCTCATATAGATCTTTTGCCTCAAGCCTCTTGCCTCTTCAATCTTGGCAGATAGACAAACCCCCGAGCGTGAATCTCCTCGAGGGTCTCCTTTCAGGATAGCTACTTTACGTACTTGCCCTTTGTTATTAAGCGGGCCTCGACTATTTCCACGTCGATTTTGTATTGGGCCAACATATCCTCGACCTCGGAGGAATCGATCGAGACTGCCTCTAACCTGGACTTCAGCGCAGTATACTCCCGGCCAAGGTTGTCTCGTTTTGATACGGCTAAATCCAGTTGTGCTCGAAGCTCATCATTTAGCCGAGACCATTTATCGGCCTTATCCTTTGTCACCCGGAGCTAGTACCTGACCGATGCAAACTCTTCTTTGATAGTCTCCTTTTTCGAGGCCTGAAGGTCCATCCTGCTCCTCAATATCTCGGCCTAAGTTTTGAGATCGTTCATCTCAGCCCGGAGTTGGTCAATCAGGTTTATCTTCTCTTGGACCTGCGAGGTTGCGTCGTTAGCCACTACTCTTAACCTCTCATTTTTAATCTCAAATATCCTTACCTTCTCGGCCAGTTCGGCAAGCTCGCAGTTCACGGACGAAGCCTCTCTTTTAGTTCTTTCCAACTCAACTTCAAGAATGGGGAGATCTTTGAGGGCTTCATCTTTTTGCTCGATGAGAACCTTGTACATGTCATTCTTCCGGACTTGCTCCTTGAGCTCGAACACAAGCTGGCTGACTTCCATCCGAGACCGATGGAATCTTTCATTGTGGAGCACCGAAGCCTAAAAAACAAATCAATAAGATCATGAAGATATGATGAAGTTAAATGAGCTGCATGAAGGGCACAAGGGAAGGGAAACTTATCCGGTTCAGTGTATGTTGTGCTTCGTTGAAGAGGTTCGGTGTGCTTACATCATTCATCTTTGCCCGATCCTCTTTGGTCACTATGCATCGAAGATAGCTAGCCATACCAACCAGTTCAGATAGCACCCGGGTGTCCGCCGGGACCGTAAACATGATCGCTCTTTTACGATCGGGATCCACGCTTGGAGCACAGAACTGCTTCACCAGCTTCAGGCTCGAGCTTGGCTCGCCTGCTTTCGATGACACGTCTTTTTTGGGATCTCCAGGTGACCAAACCCGGAGTAATCCTCTAACGCGCCTATGTCCACACCTTCAAAGAATAGGTTGAGGGACTCGTTTGTGGCCCGCGCCGTCTCATTTGGATTCTCCAAGATGGCCTGAGCCTCGTCGAATAAGGACTTTGTATGGGATGATGATTTTGCGATGTCAATGAAACTGGCAGCTTCCCTCGGAGTAGGGATAGCTTCTCGGGACACTGTGGCCTCTAATTTTATTTCTGGCTCCCGAGCTAAAGAGGGGTCGGCCTCTCGGTCACTTCCCTCGATTGTCGCCCACTCTTCTTCACCAATGGCCGGCCCATGGGCGACGAACTCTAGGTCGTCATCTTCAGGGTAATCCCTGAGCCGGTAGAGGGAGTCAGAATCCGGTACCCTAGCCCGGGTACTTTTCTTATTGCTCTTTCGGGCCCGGACCGCTACCCTATTCTTCTTGTCTTCGGTGTCCGGGGAACCCAAAGACTTTCTCTTTCTTATCTTCTTCTCCTCTTTCTTCACAGCAGCCTCAGGCTGTCCCGAAGCAGTGGGTTTATCGGGCGAGGTCGAAGCCTCGTCCTCGTCCAATTCCCAAAGCTCAGTGGTCTTGGGCAAACCTATGAAAGAAAGAGAGGGATTTAGGAATAATAGTTGAATATGTAAGTAAGTCTGGTCGGGAAGAGCACTCACCATGGGGACGAGCCTCCCACTTGCCCTTAGAATGCTTGAACCATTCGCGCTCAAAATACGACCTCTACGTGCAGATCCCCTCGACCCACTATTTGAAGCGGGGAACTGCGTTGGGGACTCGTGCAACCACTACATGATGATAGAACCAAGCAATGAAGAGGAAGAACAAAAAATCCAAAAGAAATTCTAAGTACTCAAAGAGGAGAAGGACTTACGAGCTAGGTTCCACTTTTCAGGGAACGGTAGGAACTCAGAGGGAATGAGATCATCAGTTTTAATCCGAACGAATCTTCCCTATGAGCCTAGATCCCTATCTTCGTCGATGCTCGAGAATGGAGCTTTCCTTTCCTGACAAACGAGCTTGATTAATCCCCCTCGAAAGATTCGGGGACTATAGAGATGAAGCAGATGGTCGAGGGTAAATCGAAATGCTTCGGTGTTATTAACAAAGTGGCGGAGGAGGATCACGATCCTCCAAAAGGAAGGATGAATTTTCTTGAGGTGACCTCGTACCTTCTGCGAAAGGCGAGGACTATGAGGTCCACGGGGGCAAGTGTGAAGGGGTACGTGTAAACACTTAGATACCCCTCCACATGTGTGGTGACATCCTCATCAGGACCGGGGACGACCACTTCTTTGCCCTCCCATTTACAGTCCTCCCGAACCGTAGGGGCGTGTCCTCGGTGTTGGAGCATATGTACCTCCATACCTCCTCGTGTTGATCCTGTTGACTGTAGGCTTTTTCGACCTTGAAGATGTTTTCAATAGAGCAGCCTCCAGGGATGAAGTTCTTCAGGGGAGGTTCCGGGGACACTTTAGGTACATCCACCTAATTTGGGTTAGAAGTTAAAGGGACGGTTTGCTGGGGCACAGATTTTGAAGTCTTCACCATCGAATCCTGGAAAATATGAAGACTGGGATAAAGTTTAAAGATGAGGATGAAGGTTTGAAGGTAAAACTTAAAGATTTAAAAGGAAGTATGAAGATTTGAAGATGAAAAGATGAAGATATGAAGATATATAGAACAATGTATTGAGATTTGAAGGGGTTAAGAACAAGTGAAAAGTCCGGGAGGTAAATTTAGGAATTCTGGAATCGAAAAGGAAAAAGGTAAAAAAAAAGGTCTAAGCTTTTATAGAGAGGGGGTAATCAATGCATGACGTTTCGCATTCGAGGACGGTCAACCGGCGGCTGACACGTGTCCGAAGTCAATTAATCGGTTATAGCATATGGAAGAAGGAACTGGGTCAATTAATCGCTTCCCGTCGCTTCGATAAATCTGCTCTCCGAAAAGCGAGGGGACTATCTGTGGATGGGTAATATCGGGGGCAATGTTTTCCCCGATTCTCCAGTAAGGCAACGAGAGAGGATCACGGATCGACGCAACTACAAGCAAGGCCGAAGGTTCCCTCATATCGGAATTCGGGACGGATGAATGTTGTATCTGGGATCAGATACGATGAAACAACGGATCCGGACCAAATAAAGTTTCGAGGCCACGGAAAAAGGAGGAACAATTGGGAATGATAAGTAGGGAGCCTTAATATTCGCCCTCAACCAAATATTACGGTGCAAATCACATCCGATATCAATTGCGGATCAATATTTACTGGAAAAAGAAGCTTTTTACCTTATTTAGATTTGTATTAGGACTTCTATATAAATGGGAGAATTTTTTCATTTTGAACACTTTGTTGACACGTATATCAAAGCAGTAAAAGTTTATTTTTGTCTTCTAGTTATTATTCAAAGTGTTCTTCAGTTATTCCCTTCTTTAATCGCAACCGAGCTTATATCGAGGGTCCGATCGAGGCCGAATTTCAGTGTTCAACATAAGATCAGTCTTGATCATCACATTAAGATTGGTTTGATTGTTTATTTTTTCTTTAATTTAATTACTTGTTGCTTTTAGATCATTCGTATTGAATTAAATTATGTATCCTTTAAACCGCGTACAAATTTAATTGTTACTCATTTTTAAGGATAAACACTTCTCACGAGCCAATTTCATTCACCACGGTGGGTTCTAATAATAATAGCGACCAAAACTGCTCAGTTTTATATATATATATATATATATATATATATATATATATATATAATATATATTAAACATAATAACTCATCATTAAAGGACATAACCAGAATTCTAGATGTTAGCCTTATAATCCTATTAGTTTTAGGACATAATACTATACGTTAGAAATCTTACAGGATTACCTTTAGGAATTCTATTAGTATAATTACTTATGGAATGTCTAATTCATATAAAATTGAACAAGTAAATATCTTTAGTCATGCAATCCTATTACTTTTACGATATACTTCTTAAAAATTCCTATTACTAATTTAATTTGAAAACATAATATAATGTGCTATTACTAATTTAATTTG
The DNA here is from genome assembly GCF_000390325.3 of Nicotiana tomentosiformis. NCBI lineage: Eukaryota > Viridiplantae > Streptophyta > Magnoliopsida > Solanales > Solanaceae > Nicotiana > Nicotiana tomentosiformis. Next base: position 12,234,777 of record NC_090816.1, on the reverse strand, counting down.
AGAATGTATTACATTGTGCAAATTCATTTAGAAAAAGGAGAGCCTATATTATTATAAAAGCATAAATACAATATTAATATACCAAAATAACCCTAAAATATTAAGCAGAAGAATTCATAGGAAAAGGACATAACTGTAATAACCTATTCTTTGGACACAATACATCTATGCTAATTTTTAATATTTAAAATTTTAAAATTAATAAAATTTTGTCTATTAAATTCTTGTTAAAAATACGTAGGAAGGTTTACTAAAATTAATTTCATAAGAATCCTCCATATTGACAATACATTACCACTCCATAATGTCCAATATCAAGAAAAACTAAAAGTAATATTAAATGGATAGCATAAAGAGTTGATATTGAGTAAAAGATACCCCCACGTTAATATTTTTTTTATTTTATATTTAAATTATTTTCCTACTCAAATAATATTTTTGTTTATCAATTTTTCGTGTAATATTGAAAAATATCAAATTATTAAACAACAACTAAGAAAATATTTAAGAATACAAATGTGTGAGAAAGAGAAAAAAAATAGTTAGTAAGAGTCAATACCATTAATGATTCTACAAACATAACGATCTAAAAGTGAAGTGTCATATAAATCTTTTACTCTTTGAAAATAAAATTTATGGTGGATAAAATTATAATTTAGATTAAATATTCAAAATAAGAGATGAACTAATATTAAGATCTGAATCAACATAAAATAAATTATTTTTTTATGTTAAAACCAAATAATTAAATCTTTAAATTAATTATTTAGCAAGAGAATCCAATTCAATTATTTTTTAAATTTGTCATATGAGTAAAATTCTTATTCAAGTTAAAAAATAAAATCTTAAGGTACATAAATTGATTCCGTAAAAAGAGTGTTAGAACACAAAGTAAAAAAGGATAGTATATTATTAAGAATCAAAATGTTATACAAGTGTGATGACCCGATAGGTCATCTCATATTTTGAAACCTAATTCTATGATCCGAAGCCTTAAAAATCATGTTTTAGCCTCCCTCGATTTGCGTGCACAGTCTAGGCGTCTTTTCGGAAAGCTTTTGTGTTAAAAATTGATAAAAATAAGAATTTTTGCCTTAAAAATTAATTTGAGTTGACTTCGATCAACGTTTTGAGTAAACAGACCCGGATTAGTATTTTGACGGTCCTGGTAGGTCCGTATCGTAATTTGGGACCTAGGCGTATGCCCGGAATCGAATTCTGATGTCCCTAGCTCGAGATATGAAATTTTTATTAAAAATTAAAAGTTTGAAAGTTTAATGATTTTTAGAATTGACTGATGTTTGTTCTAGTCGATACCGGGTCTGTATTTTGGTTCCGGAGCCCGGTACAATATTTATGACTTATCTGTAAAATTTGGTGAGAAATGGAGTTAGTTTGACGTGATTCGGACGTTCGGTTGTGAAAATAGAAGTTTTAAAGTTTTCTTGAAAATTTTATTTGATTTGGTGTCCGATTCGTAGTTCTAGGCGTTATTTTGGTGTTTTGGTCACGCGAGCGAGTTCGTATGATATTTTTGGACTTGTGTTCATGTTTGGTTTGGAGCCTCGAGGGCTCGGGTGAGTTTTAGATAGGCTACGAGTGTTTTGAAACTTAGAAAAATTTGGTTTTTGGCTTCAGCTTTTATCTGGTGTTTCCTTCATCGCGTTCGCGGAGGTACTCTCGTGAACGCGAAAGGTAAAATAGGGCAGGATGATTTTATTCTACGCGAACGCAGTAGCTAGGTCGCGAAAGCGAGGCAGTGGGGGCTTACCCTTCGCGAACGCGTCCAGCATATCACGAACGCGAAGCTTGAGGAACCTGGGGGAGGGGACACTCGTTCTTCTACGAGAACGCAAGCACTGGCTCGCGAACGCGGAGGCTAGGGGGGAACAGCCTTCGCGAACGCGAAAGCCATTTGGGTTGCTGCACATCGCGAACACGGCAGGCCCTTCGCGAACGTGAAGAAGGCCTGGCGCCTAGACCTTAAAACATTTGAAAAACGAGATTTTACCCATTTTTCATAAACTTTCCATTAGAGCTCGACCTAGGTGCGATTTTGAAGGGAAAACTCAACACCAATTCATAGGTTTGTACTCTTTAACTCATTTTCTTCCATTTCTATTATCACCCATTAAATTCCTAGCCCTAATATTTGTTCTTTCATGGTAGAAAACTAGGGATTTAGGAAGAATTGGGGTTTTTTGCAAATTGGGGATTTAGACCTCAATTTGGGACCGAATTCTGAAACTAATTATATAATCGGACTCGGGTTTTGACCAAGCGGGCCCGGGGTTAATTTTTGACTTTTGGGGGAGGGGAAGTTTGGGGAATCTAAATTTATGCAATGTAATTGATTTTTTAGCAATATTTGATATTATTGAGCCGTTTGTGAATAGCTACGAGTGGTTTGGAGATGGATTCTAGAGGAAAAACGGTAATTGAGCATTGAGTGGCCTTTGGAGCGAGGTAAGTGTCGTGGTTAACCTTGACTTGAGGGAATAAGACTTATTTGTCTATTTGCTATATGTTTAAATGTTGGGGAACAAAGTATATGTGAGGTGACGGGTACTTATGCGTTGTAGTCGGGTTAAAGCATGCGGGTGGGGGTTGATTTCTTGCAATTATAACTTTCTTTGTTCATGTTATCCGTGTTTAGACTAATATTGTTAAATCGATCGTTCTTATCATGTTACATATCTTCTGGTGATAATTGAGTATTGATTCCGAAGTCGAGGTTGATATTGTGGAACCAATTGTTGAAGTAAGGCTTGTACTTGTTATTCTATCTCCGTGTTGTTATTGTTCATTGCATTATGGTAAGGGAGAGTGTTAATGCACGAAGGGTGATGTCGTGCCATATTGTGAGTGTCAATGCACGAAGGGTGATGTCGTGCCATATTGTGAGTGTTAATGCACGAAGGGTGATGACGTGCCATGTTATGAGAGTTAATGCACGAAGGGTGATGTCGTGCCGTTTCTATCGATTTTATGGTAAGGTTAAGAGTAAAAGCACGAAGGGTGATGCCATGCATTTTTCCTTTACTGTGTTTACTTATTCTTATTGGTTCATAGTATATTGGTTGTTCAAGTTACCATTCTGCTGTAGTTCTCTGTCTCGTATTCCCCCTCAGCATGTTCCCCCTCCCGATATTACCTGTCAAGTTTTTCCTTGCTGTTATGTTTACATATACTGTTAAATTGTACAGGTTTGTTATGTAGGTGTCTTGTCATAGACTCGTCACTACTTCGTCGAGGTTAGGCTCAACACTTACCAGTACATGGGATCGGTTGTACTGATACTGTACTCTGCACTTCCTTTGCAGATTTTGGTATTAGTCCCAACTGATCGAGAGGCATAGCAGCTCGGACTAGTTCATTGAAGTCCTTGTCTATCTTTTCAGCTTTTTTTTACTGTTTCTTTCATTCAAACAGTTGTATTTCTTTCAGACTTTTACTTGTAGTAAATCCTAGAAGTTCGTGAATTGTGACTCTAGATCCGGGTGGTAGTAATTAATATAAGTTTTTATATTATTCCGCACTCGCTGTATTTCATTTTAGCTTATTTGTTGTTATTTACTGAATTGAATAAAGATTGGCTTAATAATTCTCTAATGTCAGCTTGCCTAGCAAGTGGAATGTTCGGCGCCATCACGGTCCCGACGGTGGAAATTCCGGGCCGTGACAACAAGTATCTTAGGAAGCACAATCAAAGCTAAATCCTAATCAAGAACAAGCTTTCAAGACTATATTATACAAAGTCGACTCTAGTATAACGAGATTATTCTTTGTAGATGCCTCCGACAGAATCGAAATAATATTTCTTTGTCATGTATTACTTGCAAATATCATATCAAGAGGCATGACACTATTAGCAATAATAGCAAGTGGTGCACCAACAATAATTTTATTGTGAGGCCACCCACTTTAGATTTGATATACCTCTTCAAACAACTTAAATAACCATTACAAATATATCAAAGCAGAGTAATGGTGCTAAATTTATAAGGAAAGCAAAATTGATAATCTGGGATGAAGCACTTATGGCTAAGTGTCAAATGATCGAAATAATTACCCGGAGTTCTAGAGATATATTTGATATTAACGAACCGTTTGGTGGAAAATTAATGATTTGGAAGGTGATTTCTGTCAAGTACTACCAGTAGTTCCAAAATCAACAAAAGCAGAGACTGTAAAAGCTATCTTGCCAAAGTTATACTTCTCGCCTCAAATGAAAAAGATTCAACTGACAAAAAATATAAAGTAAGAACAGATCCAGTATTCAGTGTCTTCTTGCTTCGTGTCGGAAACGAAAAAGAGCATCCAATAAAAGATGATTTGATTCTTCCTGAACACTTGGTTATCAATTCCAATGGTAATGTTAGTGCATTTAATAAGAGAAATATTTCTATCATTAGATTAAAACACAATTTGTGCAAATCGCACGATAGAATTAAAAAGATATCTTAGCTAGTAGAAATGAATATATTGATCAACTAAATAAAAGGTTGATTGCAAAATTTTATAGTAAAAATAAAATATTTTTAATCTTTTGACTCAGTAGAAAATGACACCAATAATTACTGCCAAGAAGAATATTTAAGTACTTTAATACCAAATGGCCTTCTACCATACATGTTTGTTGTCAAGTTTATTATTTCTTACGTATGTTAGTGTCACCGTACATATATTATAGATTAAGTTAAAATTGACCTTCCATTGTATATAGGTTAATTTTGAAGAAAAATATGCACATCATGTGTCACGATCCAAAATCCCACCACAGGCGTTGTGATGGCACCTAGTCTCTAAGACTAGGTAAGCCGATTTCAATTATATTTTGAAGCCATTTTTTAATTTAAATAAAATAAATAATCAAAACTAACAACGAAACAAAATGAATATATAACCTCCCAAGACTGGTAATACTGAGTCACGAACTCTAACTGAATACATGAATTGATCACGAGGACCGAATATACAATACTGTTTGATTAAAAATTAACAGTACAATGAAATGAAAAGACTCCAAGGGACTGCGATGACCAAGCAGCTCTACCTTGAATCCTTACGATCCCGCTTTAACTCTGCTCAAATCCGATATCTCCAATTACTGGCTCTGTACAAAAATGTACAGAAGTGTAGTATGAGTACACCACGGTCGGTACCCAGTAAGTATCAAGACTAACCTCAGTGGAGTAGAGACGAGGTACAGTCAAGATACTCACTAGTCTAATAGCATGTGCAATATAATATACAAAATAATAGAAAACAGATAACAATAAGGGCAAGATAAAACAACCCGTGATATGCACAGCAAGACAACAAGAACACCATAAATATCGCTCAACAATTAATAAATACAATTACACCCAATTAAATCAAGTCCTTCAAATAAATGTCTTTCACATATAATTCTTCCAAATAACTCTTTTTCAAATATAATTTTCTCAAATAATCATCTTCCAAATATAATTCTTTCAACAAATCTCTTCAAATATAATTTCCTCAAATAATATCTTTCAAATACAATTCTTTCATATAATACTTTCTAAGCAAAAATCCTTCCAAATAAATGTTTTGAATGTAATTCTTTCAATTAAGAAGTCACCCTGTGACACCTCGTTTCATAATCTTAAAAATACGGGTCTCAGCCCATTTTCATATATTTTCATGTCACTTCGTGCCCAAAATTAAATCATCGCATTTCCCCGGCATCTCGTGCCCTCATTTCATATCACAACTGCACAGACAATTCACGGACAAATCAACTGCACGGACAACTAAGGGGTAATTCCCCCACTCGAGGTTAAGCAAGACACTTACTTTTTTAAAGTTAGGCCGATATTCCAAAATAGCCTTCTTGCTTGATTTGACCTCCGGACAACTCAAATCTATCCAAATTAATTATATAACTTCATTAAAATTTATCGAAAATAATTCTGGATAATAAAACGTTGACTTGAAAATTTATTCTAAAAGTCAACAAAAGTCAATGCGGGGCTCGCCTCTCAGAACCTGACATAATTTTCACGAAATCCGAACACCCATTCCGATACGAGTTCAACCATACCAATTTTATCACATTCCGATAATAACTCGACTTCCAAATCTTAAATTTTCGTTTTTGGAAGATTTTGCAAAAATCTTGATTTTTCTTCCATAAATTCACGGATTCATGATGTAAATGGGTATGAAATCATGAAATATGATCAATATAGGATAAGGAACACTTATCCCAATATTTTCTCGTGAAAATCGCCCAAGAACCGTGCTCCAAAAAGTAAAAATGAAATGAAGGAAATGACCATTTTTGGTCCTTAAGTTTCTGCCCATCCGTCACTAAAAGTCCATTTTCCGTCACTAAAAGTCCACACCAGAACGTGCTTGCACCAACCCTTCATTTAATCGATCATAACTTTATGTATAAATGTTCAAATGATGAATGGTTTAACTTTATGGAAATTTGAATCAAAATACTACAACTTTCATGTTTTGATAATTTTCCGATTCCTTATGAATTGTGAGATATAAGCTTTCAAAGTCGGCTCCATGCGTCAGAAATTTCTGGCAAAACTGTTCTACTAGCCTTCATTCAATCCATCATAACTTTCTGTACAAATGTCTAAATAATAAATGGTTTAACTTTATGGAAACTAGAATCAAAATACTATAATTTTCATGTTTTGATAATATCCCGATTCTTTATAAAATGCAAGATATAAGCTTTCAAATTCGGCCCCACACATCAGAAATTTCTGGCGAAATTGCTCTACTAGCCTTCATTCAATCCATCATAACTTTCTGTACAAATGTCCAAATAAAGAATGGTTTCACTTTCTGGAAATTAGAATCAAAGGAATACAACTTTGGCGTTTTAAAGATTTTCAGATTCCTTATAGATTGCGAGATATAAGCTTCCAAATTTGGCTCTACGCACTAGATATTTCTAGCGAACAGCTCTGCAACAGAAATTTCCAGCAACCCTCTTTGTCCGAAATCAATTCCGTTTACCTTCCGAAATCCACCCGAGGCCCTCAGGACCTTAACCAATTATACCAACATGTCCCAAAATACAATACGAACTTAGTCGAGGCTTCAAACCACATCAAACAACATCAAAATGACGAATCGCACCTCAAATCAAAATCTATAAACTTTGAACTTTAAAATTCTATATCTTGTGCCGAAATACATCAAATTAATTCGGAATGACTTCAAATTTTTTACACAAGTCATAAATGACATAACTGACCTATTCTAATTTCCATAATTGGATTCCGGCCTCTATATTAAAAAGTTAACTCCCCGATCAAACTTTCCAAAAATTCAATTTTCTGCATTTCAAGCCTAATTCCACTACGGACCTCCAAATAATTTTCCGGACACGCTCCTAAGTCCAAAATCACAATACGGAGCTATTGACATCATCAAAATTCCATTCCGGAGTAGTTTGTTCAAAAGTCAACTCTATGGTCAACTCTTTCCATTTAAGCTTCAAATTAAGGATTGTTTCTTTTAATTAATTCCAAATCTTCCGAAAAATCAAACTCGACCACACCCGCGGGTCATAATACTTATTACAAAGTTTCTCGAGACCTTAAGTGGCTGAACGGGAAGTTAATTCTTAAAACGACAAGTCGGGTCGTTACATTCTCCACCTCTTAAACAAACGTTCGTCCTCGAACGTGCTAAATATTATTTTGAGGTTACCAAATTGATGATTTTTAATTTTACACATATACTCGCAGTTGATCCCACGTTACCGCATTTGAGATAAACCCGACAACACCATCTCATTTGAGATTATTTCTTTTATCCATATTTGTAAACTTTAAGACTAATTTCTTACACTCTAAACCTTTTCAAAAGGCTTGATTTTCCCAACAACGCACAGTTTTAGTCTCAACCGACTATAGCAACTCGTGCCTACGCACGCATCAGCTTTCTCGATAGTGTTGAAGTACTTCAAAAATTTTCTAGGGTGTTTCATTCTTCCCCACTTAGGATCATTCGCCCTCAAACACATAACATTATTTATCTCTTCTTTTGCACGTCTCAATCCCCCAAATTTTTACTAACTCCCAAATTTTTCAGAAATTTCAGTAGAGTCTCCTCTGTAATTAGGCTTAACCACCTGCCAGAGTAACATCAAACAACTCCTAACAATACATCCATAACCCAACAAGGCACCATAATGTATATATCAATAACACTAATCTTAGCATTATAAGCACTGCATTATCATAATGATATCAAGACATGAAGCACATCATATGTATGCTCATCACCACATCTCTGGTCTTAAAAGTCATTCATAATTAATTCCCGCATTATCAATTAATCTCATATTAACCACCACCTCATTTCGAATTTTCACAACACTAACAACAGAATGTGAGGCATGAAGACCTCATGATTACTTATTCGGATTAATGAGCTACATTTAACGCCACCTGGGCACTCATCTCATAGGCTAAAACTCAATGTTTACAGCACGAAAATGGCTGAATATGCACAGAAAATATACAAGAATTATCAAATAAACCTAACAGGCATGACTCCCTATTAATATTATTATACAAATTAAATTTCATACAGGGAGAATTTTAAACTCATAAATATTTCACCACAAGGACCTTGTCCTTATATAACTTCCACCGCGGCTTATAGCCTTGTTTAAATATTTCACATCATATAAAAATGCGAGGATCTCGTCCTCAACTCCGAATCACAAGTATTTTGCACATTGTGCCAACTGAAATTTCAATTTCCTTTCTTTCTTCTTTTCAATATATTTCATAAACAGTTTTCACAACACATAATGAACACTCATACCGGTAGGGCATATAATTCATAAAAATTGGAATCAATTATTCCAAAATACATTAAACCCACTGTAATGAATAATAAAAATTACTTTTGAACCTATAGCCCTCAAAGGTGTACATAAATAAAATGGCAGACACGGCTCACATCTTCAAATCTCCCAACATGGATAAACATATAAGTGGGTCACAAAAATACGAAGTTCACCCATAATCGGAGCATAATAGGAGGATTCACCTCAATATTCAGAACCGAATCAAATTAAAGGAAAATATCCTTTTATAACAGAATCAGGATCGTACCTGTAACGACACCATCTGGTGTATCGTCCTCAGCCAAATCATAGCGATCATATCAATGGGTCGGGCCTCCATCTCTTAGGCGCCCTCTACCCTCCTGTCCTCCACCTATAGATGACTGTGTACGTGGAGTATTAACTAAAATAAAGTTTGTAGCTTGAGTGCTCTGATGAAATCCGCCCCTCCCAAGTCTGGAAAAATCTCTCATGATGTGCCTAATATCACCACATTCATAACAACCCCTTTGAGGTTGCGGTTGCTCGTACTGAGTCTGTGCCGGATAACTGAAATAATCATTATAGAAATCTCGTGCCGGTGGTGCATTGTAAGAACTTACTGGAGCAATCCAAGTAATATGATGTGTGGACTGAGCTGGCCGACTGCTCGAGCCTCTACTATAATGGGTCCTAGCTGAAGAGTAAAATCCACTGAACCCTCCGGATCTTCAAGACCTTTTGGCCTCATTAGACCTCCTTTCCTCGCCTAAAACACCCTCAATCTTTCTCGCAATCTCCATTATTTGTTGAAATGGAGTATCAGTTTGCAATTTTCGAGCCATACATATTTTAATATCATATTCGAGCCCCTCAATGAATTTGCGGACCCGCTCTCTGATTGTAGGAACCAAGATAGGTGCATGACGGGCTAATTCACTGAACCTGATAGCATATTCTGACACTATCATAGTGCCCTGATGCAACCGTTCAAACTCTGTGCACCACGCATCTCGGAGAGTCTGAGGAACAAACTCTTTCAAGAACATTTATGAAAATTGAGCCCAAGTTGGTGGTGTTGCATCGGTTGGTCTACCTTCTTCAAAGATTTGCCACCACCGATACACTGCGCCTGACAGTTAAAATTTAGTAAAGGCAACTCCGCTCACTTCCACAATACCCATGGTGCGGAGAATACAGTAACAAATTTCTAGAAATCCTTGGGCATCCTTTGTAGTTGTGCCACTGAAAGTAGGTGGACTATACCTCTTAAACCTTTCAAGTCTCTTTTGTTCTTCTTCTGATGCCTTTGGCCTGACCTTAGGCCGAACCGAAATAGCAGGTTGTACCAGTACTACACCCGGCACCTGACCAACGTGAACCTGCTGCTCTGGAGTTGTATTAGGAGTCGAAGATACTCCCCCAATCTGCGAAATATTTGGTGCAACAGAGATCAATCCCGCTTGGGTTAATGTACCAAACATACTCAGGAACTGTGCCAAAGTCTCTCGAAGTTCGGGGGGTAACAATAGGTGCTTCTGGTACTTGTCCCCCAACTAGAGCTACTGGTGGCTCCTCCACTGTTATTCTGACAGGTGCTCTAGTCGTGACACGTGCCCTTCCTCGACCTCTGCCTCGGCCTTTACTTCAGCACCGGCCTCTTGCAGCCCTAGCAGTATGTGTGGATGCCTGCTCAGCTAACCCGGTAGCACGTGTCCTCACCATCTGTGAGAGAATAGAGATACAAAGGCTCAAATTCTACAATCAACAAATCCGCACGATATGAATGAAAGAAGTTGAAATTTCCTAACAGTTCTGTAGCCTCTCGAAGATAAGTGCAGACGTCTCCGTACCGATCCGCAAGACTTTACTAGACTCGTTTGTGACTCGTAGAACCTATGAACCTAGAGCTCTGATACCAACTTGTCACGACCCAAAATCCTACCACAGGCTTCATGATGGCACCTAGTCTCTAAGACTAGGTAAGCCGATTTCAATTACATTTTGAAGCCTTTTTTTTATTTAAATAAAATTAGTAATCAAAACTAACAGTGGGATAAAATGAATATACAACCTAACAAGAGTGGTAGTACTGAGTCACGAACTCTAACTGAACACATGGATTGATCACGAGGACCGAATATACAATACTATTTGATTAAAAATTAACAGTACAATGAAATGAAAAGACTCCAAGGGACTGCGACGACCAAGCAACTCTACCTTGAATCCTTAAGATCCCGCTTTAACTCTGCTCAAGTCCGATATCTCTAATACTTGGCTCTGCACAAAAATGTGCAAAAGTGTAGTATGAGTACACCATGGTCGGTACCCAATAAGTATCAAGACTAACCTCGATGGAGTAGAGACGAGGTACAGTCAAGACACTCACTAGTCTAATAGCCTGTGCAATATAATATACAAAATAATAGTAAACAAATAACAATAAGGGCAAGATAAAACAACCAGTAATATGCACAGCAAGACAACAAGAACACCATAAATACCACTCAACAATTAATAAATACAATTACACCCAATTAAATCAAGTCCTTCAAATAAATGTCTTTCACATATAATTCTTCCAAATAACTCTTTTTCAAATACAATTTTCTCAAATAATTATCTTCCAAATATAATTCTTTCAACAAATCTCTTCAATAATAATTTCCTCAAATAATATCTTTCAAATACAATTCTTTCACATAATACTTTCTAAGCAAAAATCCTTCCAAATAAATGTTTTGAATGTAATTCTTTCAATTAAGAAGTCACCCTGTGACACCTCGTTTCATAATCTTAAAAATACGGGTCTCAGCCCATTTTCATATATTTTCATGGCACTTCGTGCCCATAATTAAATCATCATATTTCCCCGGCACCTCGTGCCCTTATTTCATATCACAACTGCACGGACAATTCACGTGTCAAATATCATTATTATTTACTCACAGCACCTCGTGCCCACATTTCATATCACAACTGCACGGACAATTCACGTGCCAATATCCTCATTATTTACAAATGGCACCTCGTACCCACACTTCATTTTATAATTCTCCTGGCAATAGCCACAGGTTCTCAATTTTAACATAAATCATATTGTTATCAATTTACCAACAACAAGACAAATTGCACAAGGTATAAAAATAAACACAAGAAAATCATAACATCACATGAAAATCACCAAAACCGCGACTCTACATCATCACATATCGTCCCTAACAATACCTACCATTATCTTTCCTATAGTCACCCTTATCACTCCTATTATAGCCACCCTTATCCCTCCGTCCTGACAATATCAATACCACCTTTATCGCTTCTATTGCCACCCTTATCTCTCCTATAGCCACCCTTATTGCTCCGCCCAGATAATATTCCAACAAACACAACAACAGTGAAATGTCACCCTTATACCCTCATAATATCTATAGTGGAATGCTAACCTTATATCCTCAAAATAACAACTCACACAACATAACAATTTACACGAAAAATTATCACAGCAACATAACAAAATCAATTCATATCACAATTTACCCAATGGCCACAATCAATTCCAAGGATATAATAAAACCAATTAATTTCATAACAAATAGCCCAAGGCTCCACACAATGTATATAAAACCTCAAAATCAATCAACAGAGATAGAAATTATTCAGCACAAAGCAAAGCCTTCATTAAACCAAATTTAGATAATTATATTAGCACATCTTCTTAAGCTTGCTTAATTAATTATTTGCATAAGGAAAATTCATAATGAAATTAAATTCCAAGAATATCAAACCATCAAACTCACGGAAATCACATAACTATACAAGTAATAATTACATCGAATTGTCATATAAAAACAAATTCAATAATTGTGATTTGAGGCATGGCATTTAGATGATTAAATATATATCAATAATTATTCAATTTACTACACAATATGCCCAAGACTTTAACTCAATAAACTTTGCACATATAAACCCGAGTACGTACTCGTCAGCTCGCGTACACGGCTTTTCACATTTCACATATGGCACATAAGACTCGATGCCTAAGGGGTAATTCCCCCACTCGAGGTTAAGCAAGACACTTACCTATTTGAAGTTATGTCGATATTCCAAAATAGCCTTCTTGCTTGATTTGAGCACCGGACAACTCAAATCTATCCAAATTAATTGTATAACTTCATTAAAATTCATCAGAAATAATTCCGAATAATAAAACGTCGGCTTAAAAATTTATTCTACAAAATCAACAAAAGTCAACGTGGGGCCCGCCTCTCGGAACCCGACATAATTTTCACAAAATCCGAATACCCATTCCGATACGAGTTCAACCATACCAATTTATCAAATTCCGATAACAACTCGACCTCCAAAACTTAAATTTTCGTTTTTGGAAGATTTTGCAAAAATCTTGATTTTTCTTCCATAAATTTACGGATTCATGATGTAAATGGGTATGGAATCATGAAATATAATCAATATAGGATAAGGAACACTTATCTCAATGTTTTCCCGTGAAAATCGCCCAAGAACCGTGCTCCAAAAATCCAAAATGAAATGAAGGAAATGACCATTTTTGGTCCTTCAGTTTCTGCCCATCCGTCACTAAAAGTCCATTTTCCGTCATTAAAAGTCCACACCATAACGTGCTTGCACCAGCCTTTATTTAATCGATCATAACTTTATGTACAAATGCTCAAATAATGAATGGTTTAACTTTATGGAAACTAGAATCAAAAGACTACAACTTTCATGTTTTGATAATCTTCCGATTCCTTAAGAATTGCGAGATATAAGCTTCCAAAGTCGGCTCCACGCATCAGAAATTTTTGGCGAAACTGCTCTACCAGCCTTCATTTAATCCATCATAACTTTCTGTATAAATGTCCAAATAATGAATGATTTAACTTTCTGGAAACCATAATCAAAGGGCTACAATTATAATGTTATAAAGAATTTCAAATTCCTTATAGATTGCGAGATATAAACTTCCAAAGTTGGTTCCACGCACCAGAAATTTCTGGCGAACAACTCTGCAACAGAAATTTCCAGCAACCCTCTTTGTCCGAAATCCATTATGTTTACCTTCCGAAATCCACCCGAGGCCCTCGGGACCTTAACCAATTATACCAACATGTCTCAAAATACAATACGAACTTAGTCGAGGCTTCAAACCACATCAAACAACATCAAAACGATGAATCGCACCTCAAATCAAAATCTATGAACTTTGAATTTTCAAATTCTATATCTTGTGCCGAAACATATCAAATCAATTCGAAATGACTCAAAATTTTGCACATAAATCATAAATGATATAATAGACCTATTTCAATTTCCAGAATCGGATTTTGACCTCGATATTAAAAAGTCAACCCCCGGTCAAACTTTCCAAAATTTTAACTTTCGGTATTTCAAGCCTAATTTCACTACGGACCTCCAAATAATTTTTTGGACATGCTCCTAAGTCTAAAATTATCATACGGAGCTATTGACATCATCAAAATTTCATTCTGAAATCATTTTCTCAAAAGTCAACTCTTCGGTCAACTCTTTCCATTTAAACTTCAAATTAAGGATTGTTTATTTTAATTAATTCCGAATCTTTTGAAAAATCAAACTTGACCACACCCGCGGGTCATAATACTTATTATGGAGTTGCTCGAAACCCTAAGTCACTGAACGAGACGTTAATTCTTAAAACGACAAGTCGGGTCGTTACATCATGCTACTAAATATTTTAGATACGCTAAATAGCTTAAGTAATAGCACACAAATAGTATATAGAAGTTTTGACAATAACGTCATACATGCAAAAATTATGATACTGATCAATGTGCTTCTAAGTATATTCTTATCCCTGAATTCAACTTCCGTCTTCCGAAACTAAGAAATATCCTTTTAAATTTGTGTGAAAATAAATTTTAGTATGTTTATGTTTTGCAAATATAATAAATAAAGCATAAGGACAAATATCCTAAATATTGGACTATATTTATCGCAATATATTTTCTTACACGAACAACTGTATGTTGCCCTTTCAAGATAGGTATCAAGATTGACAACAAGAGTTCTGGTTAAGGCAGAGCAACCAAAGCATTAGGAGGAAACATACACAAAAAAGAATTGTCCACAAAGAAGTGTTCGTTAAGATACCATCACATTAAATACTTTTAAATTATAATACATAATTATCTAACTAACAAGACAAAATTGATCATTTGTGTAAGTTTTGATGATGTTCTTTTATTTTAAATTCATATATTATGCTAATGTAATAATATTTTTTAATATTTAGATAATTTTTTTATTATTAAACATAAAATTTATCTCATTAATTAAATTTTATTATTCATTCAAATAAATAAATATTTAAATCATCACATGCCATTAATAACGCGCAACGACGTTCATAGATACTAGTGTGTGTGTGTATATATATATATATAAAGGTCCATTTTAAGCTAATCCACATAAATTAGGAACTATTTTTTATACTAGTTGGTCTAACACACAAGTACAACGAAAAGGAAGAGAATAATGAAAGAAATGGAGGGGGAGAGGGATAGGGGAAGATGGGAGGGCAGTGAGACGGGGAGGGGGAAGGGGATCTTTCCGAGAACTAGGAAGTGAGAGGGCGACCAGACGACCGTCACCGGCGTCGCGCCGGCAGTGGGGGGAGAAGAACAAGAAGGGGAAGAGAGTTGGGGGATGTGAAAGAGATGAGGGAAGAGAGATGGGGATGTGAGAGAGATGGGGGAAGAGAGATGGGGATGAGAGAGATGGGACTTACCTTGAGGAGAGTGGTCGCCGGCATCTATACTGGTCGCCGGAAGTGAACTAGTCGTTAGGGCCGGGAGAAATTTCGGGGATAGAGAAAGTCGAAGAGGAGAGAAATTTCAGAAGGTTAATCTAGAAAGAGTAGCACTGAGCCTAACCCCGCATATTGTACAATTACACTAAATATATACCTAATCCCAATTCTAACTCCCTGAGGATTCGACCTCGACTTGCGTTGGGTTTTATTATTGCTTCGACCGCCTCGTTACCTATATTTGTGGTGTGAGTTTGGGCGACAACAATACCCCACGTTAATATATTTTTATTTTATATTTGTGATGACCCAAAATATCATCTTTAAAGTTAATAATTAATTTTATGTTCTAATTCTTTGAAAAGTACTATTTATTATTCCTCGACTTGTGTGCGCAGTCCGTAAAACTTTTCGTAAAGTTTTAGGTGAAAATGGATTAAAATGTGAATTAGAGCTTTAAAACTCAACTGGGTTGACTTTGGTCAACATTTTTAGCAAACGGACTCGGATTAGTGTTTTGACAGTTCCGGTAGGTCTGTATCATGATTTGGGACTTGGGCGTATGCCCGGAATCAAATTTTGAGGTCCCTAACCCGAGATATGGAATTTTGATGAAAAATTAAAAGTTTAAGTTCAAATAGTGACCGGATGTCGAATTATGTGCAAACAACCCCAGAATAGAATTTTGATAATTCCAATAGCTTCGTATGGTGATTTTGGACTTAGAAGCGTGGTCGGAATTTTATTTGGAAGTCCGTAGTGAAATTAGGCTTGAAATGGCTAAAATAGGAATTTAAGTTTGGAAGTTTGACCGGGGAGTTGACTTTTTGATATCGGGGTCGGAATCCAGCTCTGAAAATTTTCACAGCTCCATTATGTCATTTATGATTTGTGTGCAAAATTTGAGGTCAACCGAACTTGATTTGATAGGTTTCGACATCGAATGTAGAAGTTGGAAATTCTTGAGTTTCATTAAGCTTGAATTGGGGTGTGATTTGTGATTTTAGCGTTGTTTGATTTGATTTGAGGTTTCAAATAAGTTCGTATGATGTTTTAGGACTTGTTGGTGTATTGGGTTGAGGTCCCGAGGGCCTCGGGTGAGTTTCGGATGGTTAACGGATCAAAAGTGGGACTTAGCTGCTGCAATTTTTCTGCTGGAAATGCTGTCAAAATCGGACTGCTTGTCAAAATCGGGCTCCCTGTCAAAATCGGACTCCCTGTCAAAATCGAACTCCCTGTCAAAATCGAAAATTGGACTCCTTATCAAAATCGGACTCCCTGTCAAAATCGAAAATCGGATTCCCTGTCAAAATCGGTCTCCGTGTCAAAATCGAGCTCCCTGTCAAAATCTGGCTCCCTGTCAAAACGGGCTCCCTGACAGATCTGTAAGTTATAAAAATAGGGGACTTCGTCCCATTTGCCATTTTTGATGAATTGGAGCTTGACGAGAGGCGATTTTGATATATTTTCAAGGAAAAATATTGGGGTATGTGATTCTAACTTGGATTTGGTCAATATACACGAATATATCATTGTTTTCACCATTTAATTAGTGTTTTGAGATAGAAATTTGAGAAACTTTTAGAAATGTCATAGAAACGAAATTTTTGAGATTTCGGTGTCGATACAGAGTCAGATTTGAGTGAAACTGATATGGTTGGACTCGTAATTGAATGGGTTATCGGATTTTATGAGTTTTGCCGGATTCCGAGACGTGGGCCCCACGAGCGGTTTTTGAGCTAATTTCGGATTTTATTGTAAAATGTAGTAATTTCTTATGAAATTGATTCCTATAATATTTGTTGACTGTATCGAATTAATTATGACTAGATACGAGTCGATCAGAGTCGAAAAATCGAGGAAAAAGCATAATACTTGGTTAAATTGGAGCAAGTCGAGGTAAGTGATTTGTCTAAGCTTGTGTGGGGAAAAGTTCCCCTAGGATTGGTATTGATGTGATTATTGAAATGTGTTGAAAGTCGTGTACACGAGGACGAGTGTGTACACGGGCTAAATGTGAAAGATTATATATTTAAATTGTATAGATCATTGTTGCGCATTTATTAAATTATTTTATTTTGGTATATTCTTCATCATTGATCTGAAATATATACCTTAAATTTATTTGACCTTTTCCTGCTAATTGTTTTACCTGTTTAGTTGAAACTCGGTTTCTTTTATTCTGTGCATTATTTGAAGGTTGATTTTCTTTAAATTAAATATTATTAATATGAAGTATTTGCCATTTTTAAATTTGATATTGAAGCAACATATTAATGATTTTGAAATATTATTTTCCTGAATATTTTTGTAAGATTTTCGTACTCATTGTGATGGAGCCGTGAGCTCTTTATTGTGGAAAAATATTATTGATGATTTATTTTGGCATGAGCTGTGAGCTCTTTATTGTGGAAAAATATTGTTGTTGAATTATTTTGGCAAGTTAAATTATTTGAGCACTTGAGGTGCAAATTGGGATATATTGTGATATTGATACGCATGCGGTGGTATAAGGTCTGGTTATTGAAACGCATGCGGTGAGATAAGGGTGGCTTGATACGCGTGGCTAGTAGGGAGAACTACTAGAAGTCATGCGGTGAGATAAGGATGGCTAAAACGCTAGATGCTATTTCGGAAAAAATATTTTCTTTCAAATAAATTGTGAAGGCTCCCGCAGTGAGATATGAAAATGAGATATTGTGAATTTATTTATGATTTGGGACTACGAGGCGGTACCTCATAAGTGCCCTTATTGATATTGAATTATGGCCACAGTTTCCTTTGATTATTTGTTGTGATTTTCTTAAAGTTGAAAGGAATTCTGTTTTGATTCCACGAGATATTATTTGCCATTATTTTGTGTAATTAAATGGTGACATGCTACTTGATTCATTTTCATTGTCATTTTATTTTATTATATTGTTAAACATTTTACCATGAAATTTTTATTTTCCAGTAAGGCCTGACCTGACCTCGTCACTACTCTATCGAGGTTAGGCTTGGCACTTACTGGGTACCGCTGTGGTGTACTCATACTACGCTTCTGCACATCATTTTGTGCAGATCCAGGTACATCTTATCAGACCATGTATCAGTAAACTAGCTGTACGAGGAGACTTCGAGGTATATCTGCCAGAGTCCGCAGACTCCGGAGTCCCCTTCTTTCATACTATGTTGTCTTCCTTATTTGCTTTAGACTCTAATGTATAGAGACATAGAGAATAAATTCTTAGAAGCTTGTGACTTATTTATACCGGGTTTTGGGAGTTGAAATTGTTTGAATTGTAGTTTATTTACTTCAAATTTAAATTTTTTATTCCGCATTGATAGGCTTACCTAGTCTTAGAGACTAGGTGCCATCACGACATACTACGGAGGAAATTTGGGGTCGTGACAAGTTGGTATCAGAGCACTAGGTTCATAGGTATTATGAGTCACAAGCATGTTTAGTAGAGTCTTGCGGATCGGTATAGAGACGTCTGTACTTATCTTCGGGATGCTATGGAACTGTTAGGAAATTATTCACTTCTTTGATTCCTTGTCGTGCGGCATTGATTTAGCTTGAAACATATATCTCATATTCCTTTGTATCCACTCGTGTATGACATTGCGCACTCGGTATTAGTTGTGCGTCGACGGTTCGTGATGCCACAGATGGACTGCGAAGGAGCCAGAGATGCTCAATAATTGCCTCAATGTGTGGTTCCGACTGAAGATGTAGACGTATTGAGAGATCACCCAGTGAATCATGTATTGGGGGGGGGGGTGTAACGGACGTTGGCATCTGGTTGGTTTATACGAGATGTGAAGGTTATTATTGTGGATCATCGGACATTGTGACCTATGACTTCACGCCGAGTGGGGAGAGTCCACTATCAATGGATGGATTGCGGGGTCATGTTTTATATCAGTTTTGGCCTGAAATGTATATATGTGGTACTAAAAGGTTCCCTAAAATTTACACATGTTTAAGGCCTGAGATTTTGTAGAGGATAAGGTTGGGACTTGCGGTATACCCGCCTCCATAATAATCCTATATTTCAGTACCAAAGGAGTTAAAGAAACAACTCTAAATTTACAGAAGGTCTACTCAGCGTGGACGGCACTGTCAGATTTTGGAGTGCTTCGGAGGAAGTACAATTGTTGATGAGATTCTGGACTATGTGGTTCGTGCCAAGAATTGTCTGTACGGAGCTCTACTTTTGTGATTTTTGTGTATAAATAGGGGTACGGGTTACCCCAAAGAAGAATCGAAGAGTATGTTAAGAAATGGGCCAGCTCAACAGTGTTGAGTCAGCATAACAAAAGAAGAAATTGTCCTTGGGAGAGATAATTCTCCACCGGTGTTCGTGGCAAGACGATGAAGAGGGAAGGCCAACCAATGCAACACCGCCCACTTGGCTCAGTTCTCAGACATGCTTTTGAAAGAGTTTGTTTCCCGAACTCTCCGTAATGCGTAGCACATAGGGTTGAACGGTTGCGTCAGGTCACCATGACGGTGTTAGAATATGCCATCAATTTCAATAAGTTAGCCCGTCATATTCCTACTATGCTTCATACAACCAAAGAGCGAGTCCACAGACTCATTAAAGGACCCAATTATAATCGTAAAATTTTGTACAACTCGGGAGCTACAGGTTGATACTTCATTTCCGCTAGTGGTAGAAATTGCCAAGATATTAGAACGTGTTCGGGTGAGTTTCCTACAATGGTTATTCTAGTTATCTGGAACAGACTCTATATGAGCAGCCAAACCCGCAAATGGGTTGTTATGAATACGGTGATACTAGGCACATCATGAGAAAATTGTCCCAAACTTGGGAGAGACATATTTCATCAAATCACTCAGGCTACGTGCCCCATTGCAGTTACTACACCACCCACACGACTAGTTAGGGGTGGAGGACAGGCTGGTAAAAGGCTTCCTAGAGGTGGAGACCCAACCATTGATATATTTGTTTTACGGTACGGCGGAGGTTGCTACATCAGATGGTGTCATTACAGGTATAACCTCGATTTAATATAAAGAAATAATTTTCTTAACTTTATTCGGTTCTTAGTATCGAAACGAGTCTTCCTATGGTGCTCCACTTATGTGTTTACTCATATTGGGAGATTCTATGGAGATAACTACGCCTATCATTCTATGTTGGTCACTAATAAGAGTTGTGAGGCTAAATGTGGCTTTCTGTTACTCATTTCGGTAAGTTTTGATGTAATTTACGGATAATTAATTACAAATTATGAATTATATGCCCTACCAGTGTAGGGTTCATTATATGTTGTGATTTTGTTTAACGAAAATTATTTAAAAGGAGCAAATGGAAAGTTTCGATTGGCACGATGTGCAAATACTTATGATTCAGAACTGAGGACGAGATCCTTGCATTTTAATATAAATTGATATGATTAAATCTGGCTACGAGCTACGGTGGAAGTTATATAAGGACGAGATCCCTGTGAGGAAAATTTTTGTGTTTAAGTTCTCCCTTGTGAAATCTAATTTGTACTATAGTACTAATAGAGATTCATGACTGTTAGTCTTATTTGAAAATTCTTATATGAAATTCTCTGTGCATACTTGCCAAATTTGTGTTGTAATTATTGAGTTTTAACCTATGAGGTAGGTTCCCGCCCAGGTGACATTAAATGTGACTCATTAATTCGGATAAATAATTATAAGGTCTTCATGCCTCGTATCGCGTTATCAGTATTGTGAAGGTTTGAAATGAGATTTTTGTTAACATAAAGTTAATTGACGATTTTGTAATTGATTATGAACAACTACAAAGACCAGATTGACCCAAAAGGGCGCTCCATTCAGATGGACCGAGGAATGTGAGCAGAGCTTCCAAAAGCTCAACACAGCTTTGACTACAACCCAAATGTTGGTATTACCTACAGGTTCAGGGTCTTATACTGTGCATTGTGATGCGTCGCATATTGGTCTCGGCGCAGTGTTGATGCAAGACGGTAGGGTGATTGCTTACGCATCCAGACAGTTAAAGGTACATAAAAAGAATTATCCGGTCCATGACCTTGAGTTAGCAGCTATTGTTCATGCCTTGAAGATTTGGCGGCATTATTTGTACGGTGTCCATTGTAAGGTGTACACCGATCACCGAAGTCTACAACATCTGTTTATACGGAAGAACCTGAATTTTGCGGCAGCGGAGATGGTTGGAGTTGCTTAAGGATTATGATATCACCATTCTCTATCATCCTGGGAAGGCCAATGTAGTGGCCGATGCCTTGAGTCGTAAGGAGGAGAGTTTGGGCAGCTTAGCATATTTACCGGTAGCAGAGAGGCCTTTAGCCTTGGATGTTCAGGCCTTGGCTAACCAGTTTGTTAGATTGGATGTTTCCGAGCCGAGCCGAGTTTTGGATTATGTGGTTTGTCAATCTTCTCTTTATGATTGTATCAGGGAACGTCAGTATGATGACCCCATCTGCTGGTCCTTAAGGATACAGTTCAGCACGGTGATGTCAAGGAAGTCACTATTGGAGATGATGATGTATTAAGGATGCAGGGCAGGCTATGTGTGCCTAATGTAGATGGTTTGCATGAGTTGATTCTCTAGGAGGCTCATAGTTCGCGATACTCCATTCATCCGGGTGCTGCAAAGATGTATCAGGACTTGAGACAACACTATTGGTGGAGGTAGATGAAGAAAGACATAGTGGAGTATGTAGCTCGATGTCTAAATTATCAATAAGTGAAATATGAGCATCAGCGATTAGGTGGATTGCTTCAAAAGTTAGAGATTCCAGAATGGAAATGGGAGCAGATCACTATGGATTTCGTTGTTAGACTTCCACGTACTCAGCGAAAGTTTGATGAAGTTTGGGTGATTATGGATAGACTGACCAAGTCAGCTCATTCGTTCCTGGGATGACTACCTACTCTTTCGAGCAGTTGGCTCGAATCCATATTTGTGAGATTTTCAGACTTCACGGTGTACCGGTATCTATCATCTCTGACCGGGGTACACAGTTTACCTCACGGTTTTGGAGGGTTGTACATCGAGAGTTGGGTACTCGTGTGGATTTAAGTACAACATTTCACCCCCAGATGGACGGACAGTCCGAACGCACTATTCAGATACTGGAGGATATGCTCCATGCGTGTGTGACAAAATTTAGGGGTGCTTGGGACCAGGTCTTACCACTTCCTGAGTTTGCTTACAACAACAGTTACCAGTCGAGCATTCAGATGGCTCCGTATGAGGCCTTGTATGGTAGGAGGTGCCGGTCTCCAGTGGGTTGGTTCGAACCGGGCGAGACTAGACTATTGGGTACAGACTTGGTTCAGGATTTCCTGAAAAAAGTTAAGTTGATTTAGGATCGACTTCGTACAACCCAATCTAGACAGAAGAGTTATACGGATCGGAAGGTTCGTGATGTTGCATTCATGGTTAGTGAGCGGGTCCTGCTCCGGGTTTCGCCTATGAAGGGGGTGATGAGGTTCGGGAAGAAGGGCAAGTTGAGCCCTAGGTATATTGGACCTTTTGAGATTCTTGAGAGAGTTGGAGAGGTGGCTTACAGACTTGCACTACTACCTTGCATCTCTGCTGTTTATCTGGTATTCCATATTTCTATGCTTCGGAAATATCACAGCGATCCGTCTCATGTGTTAGATTTCAGTTCGGTTCAGTTGGACAAGGATCTATCTTATGTTGAGGAACCAGTGGCCATTTTAGATAGGCAGGTTCGAAAGCTGAGGTCAAAGAACATTGCTTCCATGAAGGTTCAGTGGATGGGTCATCCAGTCGAGGAGGTGACTTGGGAGACCGAGCATTATATGCGTAGCTGTTACCCACACTTATTCACCAGCTCAGGTACTTTTTTTAACTCCGTTCGAGGACGAACGTTTGTTTTAGAGGTGGAGAATGTGATGACCCAAAATGTCATCTTTAAAGTTAATAATTAATTTTATGTTCTAAGACCTTGAAAAGCACTATTTATCATTCCTCGACTTGCGTGCGCAGTCCGTAAAATTTTTCGTAAAGTTTTTAGGTGAAAAATGGATTAAAATGTGAATTAGAGCTTTAAAACTCAACTGAGTTGACTTTGGTCAACATTTTTAGCAAACACACTTGGTTAGTGTTTTGACAGTTCCGATAGGTCCGTATCGTGATTTTGGACTTGGGCGTAGGCCCGGAATCAAATTCCGAGGTTCCTAGCCGGAGATATGGAATTTTGATGAAAAATTAAAAGTTTAAGTTCAAATAGTGACCGGATGTCGAATTATGTGCAAACGACCCCGAAATAGAATTTTGATTATTCCAACAGCTTCGTATGGTGATTTTGGACTTAGGAGCGTGATCGGAATTTTATTTGGAAATCTGTAGTGAAATTAGGCTTGAAATGGCTAAAATAGGAATTTAAGTTTGGAAGTTTGACTGGGGCGTTGACTTATTGATATCGGGGTCGGAATCCAGTTCTGAAAATTTTCACAGCTCCATTATGTCATTTAGGACTTGTTTGCAAAATTTGAGGTCAACCGGACTTGATTTGATAGGTTTCGACATCGAATATAGAAGTTGGAAATTCTTGAGTTTCATTAAGCTTGAATTGGGGTGTGATTTGTGATTTTAGCGTTGTTTGATTTGATTTGAGGTTACAAATAAGTTCGTATGATGTTTTAGGACTTGTTGGTGTATGGAGTTGAGGTCCCGAGGACCTCGGGTGAGTTTCGGATGGTTAACGGATCAAAAGTGGGACTTAGCTGCTGTAATTTTTCTACTGGAAATGCTGTCAAAATCGGGCTGCCTGTCAAAATTGGGCTCCCTTTCAAAATCGGACTCCCTGTCAAAATCGGACTCCCTGCCAAAATCGAAAATTGGACTCCTTGTTAAAATCGGACTCCTTGTCAAAATAAAAAAATCGGACTCCCTGTCAAAATCGGGCTCCGTGTCAAAATCGAGTTTCCTGTCGAAATCGGGCTCCCTGACAGATCTGTAAGTTATAAAAACAGGGGACTTCGTCCCATTTGCCATTTTTGACGAATTGGAGCTTGACAAGAGGCGATTTTGATATATTTTCAAGGAAAAATATTGGGGTAAGTGATTCTATCTCGGATTTGGTCAATATACATGAATATATTATTGTTTTCACCATTTAATTAGTGTTTTGAGATAGAAATTTGAGAAACTTTTAGAAATCTCATAGAAACGAATTTTTGAGATTTCAGTGTCGATACGGAGTCGGATTTGAGTGAAACTGGTATGGTTGGGCTCGTAATTGAATGGGTTATCGGATTTTATGACTTTTGCCGGATTCCGAGATGTGGGCCCCACGGGCAATATTTGAGCTAATTTCGGATTTTATTGAAAAATATAGTATTCTCTTATGAAATTGATTCCTATAATTTTTGTTGACTATATCAAATTAATTATGACTAGATACGAGTCGATCGGAGTCGGAAAATCGAGGAAAAAACATAATACTTGGTTAAGTTGGAGCAAGTCGAGGTAAGTGTATGATGACCAAAAATGTCATCTTTAAATTTAATGAGTAATTCTGTGTTCTAAGATATCGAAAAGTACCATTTATCATTTCTCGACTTGTGTGCGCAGTCTGTAAACCTTTTCGGAAAGTTTCCCTGTGAAAAATGATTAAAATGTGATATAGAGCTTTAAAACTCAACTGAGTTGACTTTGGTCAACATTTTTAGTAAACAGACCCGGATCAGTATTTTGATAGTTCCGGTAGCTCCGTATCGTGATTTGGGACTTGGCCGTATGCCCGAAATTTAATTTGGAGATCCCTAACTCAAGTTATGACCATTTAACGGAACTAGCAATTTAAAGGCCAAAGACTTCCAAGTTTGACCACGGGGTTGACTTTTTGATATTGGAGCCGGAATCCGATTTTGGAAATTTGAATAGCTCTGTTATGTCATTTAGGACTTGTGTGCCAAATTTGAAGTCATTCCGGATTCATTTTATATGTTTTGGCACGGGATTTGCAAATTTAAAAGTTTAAAACTCAAAGTTCGAATCGGGGTGTGAATTGTAATTTCAGCGTTGTTTGACGTGATTTTAGATCCCCGAGTAAGTCCTTATTATGTTATGGGACTTGTTGGTATATTCAGACGGGGTCCCGAGTACCCCGAGTACCCCGAGTGTGATACGAATCGAAATCGGAATAAGAATTGGACTTAAGCAAAATCTGAAATTTTGCCTTCTGTTGTAAGCTCGCAAAAGCGAGCCTTCCATCGCAGAAGCGGCCTGGGCAGGCTGGGCAAAGGTCCGCAGGTGCGGAAACTTGCACGCTTGCAATCGCAGAAGCGGAAGGCAGCGCAGGTGCGCATTTTTCCTCCGCAGGTGCGAGGCCTCGCCTAACAGCCCCATTTTGCAGATGCGAGATTTTTCTCGCAGATGCGAGCTCGCATGTACGAGTCCAGGCACCGCAGGTTCGGAAATTCCTGGGCAGTGATCGAAGAGTCCGATATTATTTTCAGATTTTGGTCGTTTTGAGCTCGGTTAAGGCGGATTTTTGGGCGATTTTCACGGGAAATATTGGGGTAAGTGTTCCTTATCCTATATTGATTATATTTCAAGATTCCATACTCGTTTATATCATGAATCCGTGAGTTTATGAAAGAAAAATCAGACTTTTCTAAAATCTTCCAAAAACGAAAAATTTAGATTTGAAGGTCCATTTGATATCGGAATTGGATAATTTTTGTATGGTTGAACTCGTAGCGGAACAGGTGTTCGGATTTCATGAGTTTTTTCGGAATTTGATACGTGGGTCCCACTGTCAAATATTTTAATGAATTTTGGATTTGTATCCGGAAAATTAGTAAATTCATATGGAATTAATTCCTATGATTCGTATTGAGTATATTGAATTGTTTATGAATAGATTTGAAGTTTTTGGAGGCAAATTTAAAAGGAAAAGTTGTGGTCGAGTAATTAATTGGAATTTGCAAAGCGAGGTAAGTGTTGTGGTTAACCTTGACTTGAGAGAATAGAACCCTTAAATTATTTGTTATGTGAATTGTACGTGAACGACGTATAGGCGAGGTGACGAGTGTCTATACGTCATCAAATTAATTGTTTGCCTGCTTACTTGAAAAATTATAAATTATTTTAAATCATGAATTAATTATTATAATAATTGTTTCTCTCATATTCATTGTCAAATAATAATTCTTGAATTTCTGCATTAATTGTTACATGCTATTTGAATTATGTGCCTTAATTGTTATTTGACATTTAGCATATTAAATATTAAACTGCATATTTTCTCTCTAATTTCCATAATAATTTGCTATTTGCCTTTGTTTGTTTCATAATTAAATCATAATTATTGTATGCTTGTTGTCTTATAATTTTATATTAATTATTGCATTTATTTGAAAATTTTCTTTTAAAAGAATTGGTAAACGGATATATTGGAGGATCGGGTTGCACTCCGCAACAAAATTGATTGAAATGGATATATTGGAGGATCGGGTTGCACGCCGCACCAGACTTAATAAAAGTCCATATTGGAGGATCGGATTGCACGCCGCAACAGACTTATTAAAAGTCCACATTGGAGGACCGGGCTGCACGCCGCAACAGAATTATATATATATATATATATATATATATATATATATATATATATATATATATATATATATATATTGGGGATCGGATTGCACGCCGCAACAAAATTGAGTGTGAATATATTGTGACTGCGGGTTGCACGCCACAACAGAATTGAATGTGAATATATTGTGAGAGCGGGTTGCACGCCGCAACAGAATTGAATGTGAATATATTGTGAGAGCAAGTTGCACGCTGCAACGGAAATTGATGGAAATGATAATTGGTTATGACTGTTGAGCTGGTTTCAATTATTATAAATGAGTTACCTGATTTAATTTTATTATCTGTTGTTGTTACTAATATTGCGTACAGGTTAATGTAAGTGACCCGCCTTAGCCTCGTCACTACTTCGTCGAGGTTAGGCTCAGCACTTACCAGTACATGGGGTCGGTTGTACTGATACTACACTCTGCACTTCTTGTGCAGATTTTGGAGTTGGTCCCAGCGGCGTACCATAGACTTGCTCGGATTTCAGCTACTCGGAGGAGACTTGAGGTATAACTGCATGGCGTCCGCAGTTCTGAAGTCCCCGTCTATTTTACTTTAGCTATGTGTTTGTTTTCAGACAGCTTTATTTTATTCAGACCTTTATTTGTATTTATTCTATAAGCTCGTGCACTTGTGACACCAATTCTGGGATTGTATTTAGACACCGTTGTCTTTTATGGATTATTCACTATATTTCAGAATTTACCTCCGCAATTGTTCTTTGTTATTAATAAATTTTTAAAAAATTATTTTAAAAATGGATAATATTATTCTAACGTTGGCTTACCTATCAAGTGAAATGTTTGGAAAATCGAGGAAAAAATATAATACTTGGTTAAATTGGAGCAAGTCGAGGTAAGTGACTTGTCTAACCTTGTGTGGGGGAAATTTCCCCTAGGATTGGTATTGATGTGATTATTGAAATATGTTGAAAGTCGTGTACACGAGGTGACGAGTGTGTACACGGGTTAAATGTGAAAGATTATATTTTTAAATTGTGTAGATCATTGTTGCGCATTTATTAAATTATTTTATCTTGTTATATTCTTCATCATTGATTTGAAATATATACCTTAAATTTGTTTGACATTTTTCTGCTAATTGTTTTACCTGTTTAGTTGAAACTTGGTTTCTTTATTCTGTGCATTATTTGAAGGTTGATTTTTTTAAAATTAAATATTATTAATATGAAGTATTTGACATTTTTAAATTTGATATTGAAGCAACGTATTAAAGATTTTGAAATATTATTTTCCTAAATTATTTATTCCTGAATATTTTTGTAAGATTTTTGTACTCATTGTGATGGAGTCGTGAGCTCTTTATTGTGGAAAAATATTATTGATGATTTATTTTGGCATGAGCTGTGAACTCTTTATTGTGAAAAAATATTGTTGTTGAATTATTTTGGCAAGTTAAATTATTTGAGCACTTGAGGTGCAAATTGGGATATATTGTGATATTGATACGCATGTGGTGATATAAGGTCTGGGTATTGAAACGCATGCGGTGAGATAAATGTGGCTTGATACGCGTGGCTAGTAGGGGAACTACTAGAAGTCATGCGGTGTGATAAGGATGGCTAAAACGCTGGATGCTATTTCGGGAAAAATATTTTCTTTCAAATAAATTGTGAAGGCTCCCGCAGTGAGATAAGAAAATGAGATATTGTGAATTTATTTATGATTTGGGACTACGAGGCGGTACCTCATGAGTGCCCTTATTGATATTGAATTATGGCCAAAGTTGCCTTTGATTATTTGTTGTGATTTTATTAAAGTTGAAAGGAATTCTGTTTTGATTCCACGAGATATTATTTGCCATTATTTTTTGTAATTAAATGGTAACATGCTACTTGATTAATTTCCATTGTCATTTTATTTTATTCTATTATTAAACATTTTACCATAAAATTTTTATTTTCCAGTAGGGCCTGACCTAACCTCGTCACTACTCTACCGAGGTTAGGCTTGACACTTACTGGGTACCGCTGTGGTGTACTCATACTACGCTTCTGCACATCCTTTTGTGCAGATCCATGTACATCTTATCAGACCAGACATCAGTAAACTAGTTGTACGAGGAGACTTCGAGGTATATCTGTCAGCGTCCGCAGACTCCGGAGTCCACTTCTATCTTACTATGTTGTCTTCCTTATTTGCTTTAGACTCTGATATATAGAGACATAGAGAATAATTCTTAGAAGCTTGTGACTTATTTCTACCGGGTTTTGGGAGTTGAAATTGTTTGAATTGTAGTTTATTTACTTCAGAGACTTGGTGCCATCACGACATCCTACGGAAGCAATTTGGGGTCGTGACAATATTTAAACTATTTTCCTACTCAAATAATATTTTTGTTTATCAATTTTTCATGTAATATTGAAAAATATCCAATAATTAAACAACAACTAAGAAAATATTTAAGAATACAAATGTGTGAGAAGGAGAAAAAAAATAGTTAGTAAGAGTCAATACCACTAATGATTCTACAAACATAACGATCTAAAAGTGAAATGTCATATAAATCTTTTATTCTTTGAAAATACAATTTATGGTGGATAAAATTATAATTAAGATTAAATATTCAAAACAAGAGATGAACTAATATTAAGATCTGAATCAACATAAAATAAATTATTTTTTTATGTTAAAACCAAATAATTAAATCTTTTAATTAATTATTTAGCAAGAGAATCCAATTCAATTATTTTTTAAATTCATCATATGAGTAAAATTCTTATTCAAGTTAAAAAATAAATCTTAAGGTACATAATATTTTTCCATAAAAAGATTGTTAGAACACAAAGTAAAAAGGATAGTATATTATTAAGAATCTATAATGACTCAACCGGTCATTTTAACTTTTAGAGCCCCGTTCCCTAAAATAAAACTTCTTGTAGGTGCTTGTAATGATTTATGACTTGCGGGGATGGTTGGTTCGGGATTTGAAAGTGTTTAGGGTAAAACGAGAACACTTGGTTCCTTAAGTTGGCATTAAAGTGCTAAATTTGACTTCGGTCAATATTTTGTGAAAACGACCCCGAAATAGAATTTTGATGATTCCAACAGCTCCGTATGGTGATTTTGGACTTAGGAGCGTGTTCGGAATTTTATTTGGAAGTCCATAGTTAAATTAGGCTTGAAATGGCTAAAAATAAGAATTTAAGTTTGAAAGTTTGACCGATGAGTTGACTTTTTGATACCGGAGTCGGAATCCAGTTCCGAAAGTTTTCATAACTCCGTTATGTAATTTATGACTTGTGTGTAAAATTTGAGG
Organism: Nicotiana tomentosiformis; assembly: GCF_000390325.3. NCBI lineage: Eukaryota > Viridiplantae > Streptophyta > Magnoliopsida > Solanales > Solanaceae > Nicotiana > Nicotiana tomentosiformis. Next base: position 12,204,251 of record NC_090816.1, on the reverse strand, counting down.
TCAATCGGAGTTGATTTGATAGGTTCCGACATTGAATGTAGAAGTTGAAAACTCTTAGTTTCATTAAGCTTGAATTGGGGTATGATTCATGGTTTTAGCATTGTTTGATGTGATTTAGAGGTTCGATTAAGTTTGTATGATGTTTTAGGACTTGTTGGTATATTTGGTTGAGGTCCCGAGGGCCTCGGGTGAGTTTCGGATGGTTAACAGATCAAAAAATTGAGTTAAAAAGCTGCTGCAATTTTTCCTCTTCTGTTGGACATTCTGGGCTGTGATCGAGCCCAAATATCGAGCCAGATATCGAGCCCAGGTATCGAGCCAGGGTTGACGAGGTACAGGCTCGAGCTAGTGTATCGAAGCCATGATCGAAGGTCCAACTCGAGGGCCATGATCAAAGGTCCAGCTCAAGGGCCATGATCGAAGGCAAGGCTCGAGGGCCAGGATCGAGACCCAAGATCGAGGGTCACAATCGAAGGCCCAGCCTCGATGTCCTGATCGAAGGCCCAATATCGATGCCCTGATCAAGGCCATGACCGAGGTCCAGGCTCGAGCCTGTGATCGAAGCCGCGATCGAGGCCCAGTTCGAGGACCAGTTCCGAAGGCTGCTGGGCAGTTTTATAAAAAGAGGGCATTCGTCCCATTTTCCATTTTTGACGAACTTGATCTTGAGCAGAGACGACTTTTGGCAGATTTTCAAGGGGAAACTATTGGGGTAAGTGATTCTAACTCAGATTTGGTCTACATATACAAGTATATCATTGTTTTAACAATTTAATTAGTGTTTTGAGATTCAAATTTGGAAAAGTTTAGAAATCTCATAGAAACGAAATTTTGCGATTTCGGTTTCGATTCAGAGTCGGATTTGAGTGAAACTAGTATGGTTGGACTCGTAATTGAATGGGTTGTCGGATTTCATAACTTTCACCAGATTCCGAGATGTGGGCCCTGCGGGCAAATTTTTAATTAATTTCGGGATCTTTTCTTTAAAATGTAATATTTTCTTATAGAATTGATTTCTACAATATTTAGTGATTTTATCGAATTATTTTGGCTAGATTCGAGCTAGACGGAGTTGGATAATCGTGTAAAAGGCCCTATAGTGGATTAAATTGGAGCAAGACGAGGTAATTCTCTTATCTAATCTTGTAAGAGGAAAATTACCTCATAGGTGATTAAGATAAAACAATTGTTGCTAAATTGTGGGGGCTACGTACGCACGAGGTGACGAGAGTCCGTGCGTAGCTACTATTAATGCTAAAGTCCGGGTAGTTTAGGACTCAAAGCATGCCTTACTTGTGTAAATTGTATTCTTTGATTTATTTATATTAATTGATATCTATATGAATATATTGTGAATTGTTAGATAAAGATATTAAAGGATGGAAATCTCATAGGCTTGATATGTCTGTTTAAATTAATTAACTGTTTAAAGAAATTTGTTCATCCTCCCGAATTTATCTTATAATGAATATAATCTCCTTCCAGAGGTACATAAGAAAATGTCCTTCTTTCTTGTGGAGCGGGCCGAACGCCTTGGCAGGATAGATGCATCTATGGATCGCGTCGCACGTCCCTCGGTAGTGTACACGACACTCTGGATCGGGTCGTACGTCTTCGGCAGAAATCGTGCTTAATAATAATAATTACACGATACTTTAATAATTTATTTCAGCTTATGAAGCTAATTAATAAATTAAAAAATCTTTGAAATTTAATGAATTATTATTCTTGCTTGTTAAGGAATTAATTGTTACTCCTATGAATGAGGTTTAATTGATAAATTGGAAATTATTTGAATTGAGGGAATTTAATTAATATATTGAGAATTGTTACATTTGAAGGAAATTTGATTATTTCTGCTGATTAAATAGATTATTGTAAATTCTGTAAATCATGCTGATTTAAATATCCTAATTTTATTTCAGTTATTATTATTGACCGTTCGGGGATGTATATAGTGTATTGCGACGCTTCGCGCGTTGGCTTGGGTTGTGTATTGATGCAGGAATGGCAAGTTATTGCATGTGCTTCACGTCAGCTGAAGCCCCACGAAAAGAATTATCCGGTATATGATTTGGAGTTAGCTACGATTGTTCATGCTCTTAAGATTTGGAGGCATTATCTTTATGGGGTGTCTTGTGACGTTTACACTGATCATCGCAGTTTGCAGCATTTGTTCAAGCAGAGGGACCTAAATTTGAGACAATGTAGATGGCTGGAGTTACTAAAAGATTATGATATTACTATCATGTAATCATCCGGGCAAAGCAAATATGGTTGCAGATGCCTTGAGCAGAAAGGCGGAGAGTATGGGTAGTTTGGCTTTCATTTCGGAAGAGGAAAGGCCATTAGCCTCAGATATTCAATCCTTGGCTAACAGACTTGTGAGGCTAGATATTTCAGAGCCCAGCCGAGTTTTTGCATGTGTTGTGGCCCAATCTTCACTATTTGAGCAAATCAAGGCTCGCTAGCATGATGACCCCGACCTGGTGGTTCTTCGTGAAACGGTACTACGAGGTGGTGCCAAGGAAGTCACTATTGGTGCAGATGGTGTTCTACGACTCCAGGATCGTCTATGTGTTCCTAATATGGATGAACTAAGGAAAAAGATCCTGGAGGAGGCACACAGTTCTCGATATTCTATTCATCCAGGTGCTACGAAGATGTATCGTGACTTGAGGCAGCATTATTGGTGGCGACGAATGAAAAAGGACATAGTTGAGTATGTAGCTCGGTGTCTAAATTGCCAGCAAGTTAAATATGAGCACCAGAGGCCAGGTGGCCTACTTCAGCAGATGACCATACCAGAGTGGAAATGGGAACGAATTACTATGGATTTTGTAGTTGGGTTACCGCGGACCTTGAGGAAGTTTGATGCAGTTTGGGTGATTGTTGACAGGTTGATTAAGTCGGCACATTTTATTCCTGTTGTGACTACGTATACTTCAGAGAGGTTGGCCCAGATTTATATTCAGGAGATAGTTCGGTTGCACGGTGTGCCAATTTCCATCATATCAGATAGAGGTCCTCAGTTTACTTCACATTTCTGGAGAGCAGTACAGGGTGAGTTGGGGACCCGTGTAGAGCTCAGCACAACCTTTCATCCGCAGATCGATGGACAGTCAGAGAGGACAATTTAGATTTTGGAGGATATGCTCAGGGCATGTGTGATTGACTTTGGAGGTCAGTGGGATCGTTTCCTGCCTTTGGCCGAGTTTGCTTATAATAACAGTTACCAATCCAGCATCGAGATGGCTCCATTTTAGGCTTTATATGGTCGGCGATGTCGTTCACCTATCAGATGGTTTGAGCCAGGTGAGGCTAAGTTATATGGTACTGATTTGGTAAGGGATGCCTTGGAAAAGGTAAAGTTGATTCAGAAGCGACTTCGTACAGCACAGTCCAGGCAGAAGAATTACACATATCAGAAAGCGCGTGATATATCATTTATGGTACGTGAAAAAGTTCTCTTGAAGGTTTCGCCGATGAAGGGAATTATGAGATTCGGGAAGAAGGGCAAGTTGATCCCAAGGTTTATATGCCCATTTGAGGTGTTAAAACGAGTTGGGGAGGTTGCTTATGAGCTTGCATTACCTCCCAGCCTATCGGGAGTTCATCCAGTTTTTCACGTATCTATGCTCCGGAAGTATCCAGCCGACCTATCACATGTGTTAGACTTCAGCACAGTTCAACTAGATAATAGCTTGGGTTATAAAGAGGAGCCAATTGCCACTGTTGATAAACAGGTTCGCCAGTTGAGGTCCAAGAGGATTTCTGCAGTAAAAGTCCAGTGGAGGGGCCAACCAGTCGAGGAAGCGACTTGGGAGGCTGAAGAAGACATGCGGAGCAGATATCCACACTTATTCAGCACTCCAGGTATAATTCTAAACTCGTTCGAGGATGAACGTTTGTTAAAGAGGTGGAGAATGTAATGACCCAACCGGTCATTTTAACTTTTAGAACCCCGTTCCCTAAAATAAAACTTCTTGTAGGTGCTTGTAATGATTTATGACTTGCGGGGATGGTTGGTTCGGGATTTGGAAGTGTTTAGGGTAAAACGAGAACACTTGGTTCCTTAAGTTGGCATTAAAGTGCTAAGTTTGACTTCGGTCAATATTTTGTGAAAACGACCCCGAAATAGAATTTTGATAATTCCAACAGCTCCGTATGGTGATTTTGGACTTAGGAGCGTGTTCGGAATTTTATTTGGAAGTCCATAGTTAAATTAGGCTTGAAATGGCTAAAAATAAGAATTTAAGTTTGGAAGTTTGACCGATGAGTTGACTTTTTGATACCGGAGTCGGAATCCAGTTTTGAAGGTTTTCATAACTCCGTTATGTAATTTATGACTTGTGTGTAAAATTTGAGGTCAATCGAAGTTGATTTGATAGGTTCCGACATTGAATGTAGAAGTTGAAAACTCTTAGTTTCATTAAGCTTGAATTGGGGTATGATTCATGGTTTTAGCGTTGTTTGATGTGATTTAGAGGTTCGATTAAGTTTGTATGATGTTTTAGTACTTGTTGGTATATTTGGTTGAGGTCCCGAGGGCCTCGGGTGAGTTTCGGATGGTTAACAGATCAAAAACTTGAGTTAAAAAGCTACTACAATTTGTCCTCTTCTGTTGGATATTCTGGGCTGTGATCGAGCCCAGATATCGAGCCTAGGTATCGAGCCCAGGGTTGACGAGGTACAGGCTCGAGCTAGTGTATCGAAGCCATGATCGAAGGTCCAACTCGAGGGCCATGATCGAAGGTCCAGCTCAAGGGCCATGATCGAAGGCAAGGCTCGAGGGCCAGGATCGAGACCCAAGATCGAGGGTCACAATCGAAGGCCCAGCCTCGATGTCCTGATCGAAGGCCCAATCTCGATGCCCTGATCAAGGCCATGACCGAGGTCCAGGCTCGAGCCTGTGATCGAAGCCGCGATCGAGGCCCAGTTCGAGGACCAGTTCCGAAGGCTGCTGGGCAGTTTTATAAAAAGAGGGCATTCGTCCCATATCCCATTTTTGACGAACTTGAGCTTGAGCAGAGACGGCTTTTGGCAGATTTTCAAGGGGAAACTATTGGGGTAAGTGATTCTAACTCGGATTTGGTCTACATATACAAGTATATCATTTTTTTCACAATTTAATTAGTGTTTTGAGATTCAAATTTGGAAAAGTTTAGAAATCTCATAGAAACGAAATTTTGAGATTTCGGTATCGATTCGGAGTCGGATTTGAGTGAAACTGGTATGGTTGGACTCGTAATTGAATGGGTTGTCAGATTTTATAACTTTCGCCGGATTCCGAAATGTGGGCCCTGCGGGCGAATTTTTAATTAATTTCGGGATCTTTTCTTTAAAATGTAATATTTTCTTATAGAATTGATTTCTACAATATTTAGTGATTTTATCGAATTATTTTGGCTAGATTCGAGCTAGACGGAGTTGGATAATCGTGTAAAAGGCCCTATAGTGGATTAAATTGGAGCAAGACGAGGTAATTCTCTTATCTAATCTTGTAAGAGGAAAATTACCTCATAGGTGATTAAGATAAAACAATTGTTGCTAAATTGTGGGGGCTACGTACGCACGAGGTGACGAGAGTCCGTGCGTAGCTACTATTAATGCTAGAGTCCGGGTAGTTTAGGACTCAAAGCATGCCTTACTTGTGTAAATTGTATTCTTTGATTTATTTATATTAATTGATATCTATATGAATATATTGTGAATTGTTAGATAAAGATATTAAAGGATGGAAATCTCATAGGCTTGATATGTCTGTTTAAATTAATTAACTGTTTAAAGAAATTTGTTCATCCTCCCGAATTTATCTTATAATGAATATACTCTCCTTCCGGAGGTACATAAGAAAATGTCCTCTTTTCTTGTGGAGCGGGCCGAATGCCTCGGCAGGATAGATGCATCTATGGATCGCGCCGCACGTCCCTCGGCAGTGTACACGACACTCTGGATCGGGTCGTACGTCCTCGGCAGAAATCGTGCTTAATAATAATAATTACACGATACTTTAATAATTTATTTCAGCTTATGAAGCTAATTAATAAATTGAAAAATCTTTGGAATTTAATGAATTATTATTTTTGCTTGTTAAGGAATTAATTGTTACTCCTGTGAATGAGGTTTAATTGATAAATTAGAAATTATTTGAATTGAGGGAATTTAATTAATATATTGAGAATTGTTACATTTGAAGGAAATTTGATTATTTCTGCTGATTAAATAGATTATTGTAAATTCTGTAAATCATGCTGATTTAAATATCCTAGTTTTATTTCAGTTATTATTATTGACCCTTAGTGAGTGTCAAAGTCGGCCATCTCGTCTCTACCACTTCGAGATTAGGCTTGATACTTACTAGGTACACGTTGTTTACGTACTCATACTACACTTGCTGCACTTTTTGTGCAGGATCTGAGACAGGTACTAGTGGAGGACCTATCATCACATACCCACGTCATCCCGAGGCATAGTGGTGAGCTGCCTTTCTGAGCCGTTCTGCAGCTACTAGTGTCTCTTCTTATATTTATATTCTGTCTATTTCATTTCAGACAGTATTTGGAGTTTTGTATAATCTACTAGATGCTCATGCACTCGTGACACCGGGTCTTGGCACACACATTGGTAGAAATTGGTATTTTATTATTTTCTTGGAATAAAAGTTTAACCAATGTACGTTTGACTTATTAGTTGGCTTGCCTAGCTGTAGTGTTAGGCGCCATCATGACCTATAGGTGAAATTGGGTCGTGACAGAATCAAAATGATATACAAGTATCTTAGGAAGCACAATCAAAGCTAAATCCTAATCAAGAACAAGCTTTCAAGACTATATTATAAAGAGTCGACTCTGGTATAACGAGATTATTCTTTGTAGATGCCTCCGGCATAATCAAAATAATATTTCTATATCATGCATTACTCTCAAATATCATATTAAGAGGCATGACACTATTAGCAATAATAGCAAGTGGTGTACCAACAATAATTTTATTGTGAGGCCACCCACTTTAGATTTGATATACCTCTTCAAACAACTTAAATAACCATTACAAATATATCAAAGCAGAGCAATGGTGCTAAATTTATAAGAAAAGCAAAATTGATAATATGGGATGAAGCACTTATGGCTAAGTGTCAAATGATTGAAATAATTGCCCGGAGTTCTAGAGATATATTTGATATTAATGAACTGTTTGGTGAAATATTAATGGTTTGGGAGGTGATTTCTATCAAGTACTACCAGTAGTTCCAAAATCGACAAAAGCAAAGACTGTAAAAGCTATCTTGCCAAAGTTATACTTCTGGCCTCAAATAAAAAAGATTCAACTGACAAGAAATATAAAGTAAGAACATATCCAATTTTCAGTGTCTTCTTGCTTCGTGTCGGAAAAGAAGAAGAGCATCCGATAAAAGATGATTTGATTCTTCCTCAACACCTGGTTATCAATCTCAATGGTAATGTTAGTGCATTTAATAAGAGAAATATTTCTATCATTAGATTGAAACGCAATTTGTGCAAATCGCATGATAGAATTAAAAAGATATCTTAGCTAGCAGAAATGAATATATTGATCAACTAAATAAAAGGTTGATTGCAAAATTTTATAGTAAAAATAAAATATTTTTCAGTTTTTGACTCAGTAGAAAATGACACCAATAATTACTGCCAAGAAGAATACTTAAATACTTTAATACCAAATGGCCCTCTACCATACATGTTTGTTGTCAAGTTTATTATTTCTCACGTATGTTAGTGTCACCGTATATATAATAGACTAAGTTAAAATTAATCTTCCATTGTATATAGGTTAATTTTGAAGAAAAATATGCACATCATGCTACTAAAAGTTTTAGATATATCGAATAGCTTATGTAATAGCACACAAATAGTATATAGAAGTTTTGATAATAACATCATACATGCAAAAATTATGATACTGGTCAATGTGCTTCTAAGTATATTCTTATCCCTGAATTCAACTTTCGTCTTCCGAAACTAAGGAATATCCTTTTAAATTTGTGTGAAAATAATTTTTAGTATGTTTATGTTTTGCAAATATAATAAATAAAGCACAAGGACAAATATCCTAAATATTGGACTATATTTATCGCAATATGTTTTCTTGCACGAACAACTGTATGTTGTTGTTTCAAGAGGGATATCAGGATCGACAACAAGAGTTCTGGTTAAGGCAGAGCAACCAAAGCATTAAGAGAAAACATACACAAAAAAGTAATTATCCACAAAGAAGTGTTTGTTAAGATACCATTACATTAAATACTTTTAAACTATAATACATATTATCTAACTAACATGACAAAATTGATCATTTGTGTAAGTTTTGATGATGTTCTTTTATTTTAAATTCATGTATTATGCAAATGTAATAATATTTTTCGATATTTAGATAATTGTTGTATTATTAAACATAAAATTCCTCTCATTAATTGAATTTTATTGTTCATTCAAATAAATAAATGTCTAAATCATCACATGCAATTATTAACGCGCAACCACGTTCATAGATACTAGTGTGTGTGTGTGTATATATATATATATATATATATATATATATATATATATATATATATATATATATATATATATATATATATAAAGGTCCATTTTAAGCTAATCCACATAAATTAGGAACTATTTTTTATATTTTATCGTATATATACATATACCAATTTTAACCAGAAAACAACTCGTGAGAATTAAGCTCAAACATGAAAAAAGTACGAAGCTGGATATCGAGCCACGAGTTCAAAGATAACTCTCCAATCGTTGGAATAATACACATTATTACATCAATTTATCAACTAAATTGAAGGGGGGGGGAAAGAGACAATAAGTTGGTCATTTTGAGTTAACATATTATAAAAATCACACAACAACCACTGAGAAATTTTATAAAATATAGATAATATTTTCCTATGAACAGGAAAGAAGAAACGAAGCACGAATCATGATTTTCAACTTCTTGTGGCCGACTGAATAGTATATAATTGTAAAATTTTGAAATCCAAAAGACAATTAAATTTTCAATTGAATTAGTTCAAGATCCCACGTCAATAAGAAGAATCTAAAACCAAATACATTAACTATATATTGTAGTCGAACAGGGAGTCATTAATCGATATTAGTATAGGAGAAAAATATAAGAATTTTAAAGAAAAAAGTTACTTAATCAACGTGTTTGCTTTTTTAATTACCAGGGACATCTTTTTCAGTTAATGAGGACGTTTTAACATCCCATGACAAAGACTACTCTAACTAAACCTTTCAGTTTTTATTTTTCTTCTTTTAATAAAGTAATTAGTTGTATGCATTTTCCCCGTATATTACTATGGTCGCAATTTCTTTAGTTTAAATTGTCACCCGAAGTAAAAGTATTCTACTATAATATAGTGTAAGTTATATATATTGATAATACAAAAATTCTTATACTATCAATACAAATAATTACCTAGCTATAACAAATTATCACTTTATTTTCTTAGTTAATGTATCGAGGCGCGATTTAGTGTTACCGCTGGCTAAACTCAAACCTTAATAACGGCCTTAAAAGGAGTTTTGATAGGATTACATATATCATTATGTGATTAAAGAATAATCTGACAAAAAAATATGAGAAAGAATAAAGAAGAATGTATACTTCAAATTATTTACATAGCCAATTTGGTGTCACGACCCAATTTGTCCCTCCGTTGGGTATCGTGATGACACCTAGTTTTAGGGACTAGGTAAGCCTAACATTTACTAAATAACAACAATAATTAAATAACATCTAATAATTTTTGAAATAGAAATCTCTATAAAATTTACAATTCCTAAAACCGGTAGTACAAGTCATAAGCTCTACAGAGTTTGCTACAATTTACTAAAAATAACTATTTGAAATAAATTAAACAGTGTGAATACAATCAGAAGGTGACTCTGAAGCCTGCGAACGCAGCAACAGGTTTACCTTGAGTCTCCACAGCAACAGTCCGCACAGCTAGCTAATGATCAACTGACTTCGAAATACCTGGATCTGCACAAAAATATGCAGAAGTGTAGTAGGAGTACACCACGGCGGCACCCAACAAGTATCAAGACTAACCTCGATGGAGTATTGATGAGGAACAGTCAAGACACCTATTGGACTAAATAACCTGAACAAAGTATAAGTATAGAAACAACATAGTATAATATCTATATAAAAACTACGCGAAATGACTAAAAATACAGTAATTGTAATAGGAAAGGACAACAAGTATCAGCGGAATACCATAATGATGACACAGAAAGATGAACGGAAACGCAACATAAATTTGAAATCACAGATACAGAAAGGACAAGTAATCACTCAACCACAATGACCGTTTTCGCATCAAGTTTCAGTCAATAAACTCCATGAGGTACCGAACCTCGGACAAATCACAACTCACGAATCTCAATACATGAACCTTAACACTTGGCATCATATGCCCTCATTACACCTCATAACCGCACTAACGACTCGCGTGCAAAATAGAGTCATTCTCACATAGAAGGCAAGTAAGCAATGGTGTACATCTATACTCAACAATATCAAGAAAATCTCTTATCCGATAAGAGTGCATAACTACGTGTATGCTTGTGCAAGTGTCCTAACATAGTTCATACCAACTAGTGAGCATAAGGGAAACGAACGGACAGCACGTAAAATATTTTCTCACAACTTTCACAAGATAAATCTCACACATGTAAGTGTACCACTACACAAATATCAACAACAAGAATGCCCCCAAGCCATCACAAATCATCACAAATCAATCCCTGATATAGGCCACCTTGTCTCGCCGCGTGTGCAATAATAAAGTGAACCCCCGCCTTGTCTTGCCACACGTACATAATCATGTTTCCACCTTGTCTTGCCACATGCGCAACCCACATATATATATATATCTCGCCTTGTCACGCCGCATGTGCAAATATCAATAGTAACAATAGCAAGGCAGAAACCTCGTGCAACCCGATAACACCGCACGGGAGAAACCTCGTGCATCACAATAACAGCCGCACGGCAGAAACTCCGTGCATTACAACAACAAGTATAACAACAACAACAATGACAATAAAACAAGGTACGGCAAGTAAATATACTCAAGAACCTTCGATCGCAAGAAATAGCAATAATAAAGAATACTAGGCATAATAAGAACAACTCAACAAGGAAGAAAGTAATATGTAACAATCATCTCACAATATATGGTTCAACAACAAGAAACTAACACGAGTCAAATAGATCCAAATAAGGGCAAGTCCACTAAGGCATAGGATATCTACACTTCTTTTAAGTTTGGACAATTACGGAAGAGATACAATCAATTCAAATAAAAGTGGGCAGCGAGAAAATCACCATAACCTCAATTAAGGGTGAACATTTACAAAAAGGGACAATTAAAACTTCAAATAAATATACGCATTTAGGGAAAAGATAACATGGCAATGGAAGAGATAACAAATTTCAATTAAGGCATGTATGAATCAAGTAAACTGTAAGAGTGGATCATGAAGCAATTGATTCTAATTAAGCAGGTAAAGGTAAAACTAGTAATTAAGGTACGTAATCATATCAAGTACAACTGCATATTCAATGAATATAAGGACCTAGGAACCCTAAAAGGCCAATTTCAACAAATAAGTCCGAGCACGTACTCGTCACCTCACGTACACAGACTACAATCAACATAGAAGACTCAAATCCTAAGGGGTAGCTCCCCCACATAAGGTTAGGCAAGATACTTACCTCAAAGAAGACAAACTAATACTCTAAAATGAACTTCTCGGGTGAAATAACCTCCGGACGGCTCAAATCTAATCAAAATAACTTCAAATCACAAATAAAACTCATAAGAAACTATTCTGGATCATAAAGTTTCAATCTTTATCAAAATCTAAAAATCGACCCAAACGTTGACTCCCGGGCCCACGCCTCTGAACCCGATAAATTTTTACAAAACCCAAACACCCATTCCGATACGAGTTCAACCATACTAAATTTATCAAATTCCGATACCATTTCATCCCTCAAATCATGATTTTTCATTTTGAAAGTTTTCTTCAAAAATTCACATTTTCCTCAACTCAAAACACAAATTAAATGATAAAACTAAAGATAGAATCATGGAATATAATAAATTCTACATGAAGAACATTTACCCAATCGATTTTCTTGAAAAACCCACAAAGAATCGCTCAAAACCGAGCTCCACAAGTCAAGATATGATAAAAATGGCCTAACCCTCGATTTGGAAAATATATATGCCGCCCAGGTGTTAAAGCATCGCGAACGCGGATGACTACTCGCGTTTGCGAAGAAGGAAAATGAAGGCTGCCCGGATATGCTTCGCGAACGCGAAAGATTGCTCGCGAACGCGGAGAGTAAAGTTTGATGGTCCAATGACTGGGTTACGCAAAAGCGTGTGGGGGTGCGCGAACGCAGAGGAGGGGGTGGTATACCTTCGCGAACGCGGGAAGAGAGACGCGAACACGAAGAGGAAAAAGTCTCCAGTGCCCAGCTCCTATTTTCTACTACGCGAACGCGATGGAGAGGATGCGAACGCGAAGAAGGGGAAGGCAGGCTTCCATGATCGCGAAAGGAGGCATGCGAACGCGAAGAACAAATATTCCTTCCTCCAAAATTACTCTTCGCGAACGTGGAGGAACAGACGCGAACGCGAAAGAGAAAACTAGATGACAGATTCAGCAGTTCAAAAATAGAAGAAAATGGTCTGTAGCCCATCCAAAACACACCTGAGGCCCCTGGGACCCCGCCTAAACATACCAACAAGTTCCATAACCTAACATGGACTCGCTCGGGGTATCAAATCTCATCAAACAACGTCGAAATTACGAATTGCACCACGAATCGAACTTATGAACTTCCAAAACTTCCAACTTCGAAAACTCGTGCCGAAACCAATCAAACCAACCCAGAATGACATCAAATTTTATAGGAAAGTCCCAAATGATATAACAGAGTTGTTCCAACTCTCGGAATCGCATTCCGACCCCGATATAAAAAAGTCCACTTCCGGTCAAAATCTCCGAAAATTTGACTTTCGCCATTTCAGCTAACAGACCTCAAATTCACCGTCCGGACACACTCCTAAGTCCAAAATCACCCAATGGAGCTAACAGAACCGCCGGAACTACATTTCGGATTCGTCTTCACACAGTTTCAACTACGGTCAAAATCCTAAGACTTAAGCTTCTATTTAAGAGACTAAGTGTCCCAAATCACTCTGAATCATCCGGTAACTGAATTCAACCATGCACGCAAGTCAATACACATAATACGAAGCTGCTCAGGGCCTTATGCCGCCGAATGGGACTTAAATTCTCAAAACGACCGGCCGGGTCGTTACATCCTTCCCCTCTTAAACAAACGTTTGTCCTTGAATGTGCCAAGAATCGCCTCAAAGTCTTTAAATCACTGAAAGCACATATTTAACATACACCCGCGGGTGACCCCACGTCACCCCAATCCATATAAGCCTGACGACACCATCTCAACTGTAATTTATCCTTTCTACTAACACCGATAAGCCTTAGAGTCGAAATTCTCACCTTTTATTCATCTCCAAAAGACCCGATTCTAAATCCATACCTGGTATCAGTCTCAACCAGCTGTTACAACTCATGCCTACACCCACAAGGTACGACCACCCAACATGACACACCACACATATGCCCATAATAACATTTCTGATCACAATAGCTGTCCGTAATCAAAACCAGCACAGACAATTAGCCTCATATCCCCGTTTCAAATCTCCACAACGCTGACAATGTTGCAAGAAGCACGAAGACCTCATAACTATACACTGGGATCAACAAGTCACATCTAATGCCACCGGGCACACACCTCATAAGCTAAAACTCAATAGCACAAGACAAAAATGACTGAATATGTAAAGAGAAACACATAAGAGGAATATCAAACAAGCCCGATAGGCATAACTCTCTATCAGTACCATCCTACGAATCAATTTAAAAGGAAAAATCAAAGTATATGAACAAATCACAAGGATCTCATCCTGATATAACCTCCAACATGGCACACAGCCTGGCTCAAACATATCAAATCACATGGAAATCGCAAGGGTCTCACCCTCAACTCTGAATCACAAGCCGAGTACACATCATACCAATTGAAATATTCCACTAACTCAATTCTGCCAATAAAATCACAACACTTACTGAACTCTCACCTCGGTAGAGTATCAAATCACAAATTGTAACCAAATTACTCAGGAATCACATCAAACCTGCCATAATAGATAACATGAATTCACTTCTAGTCTCGTAACTTTCAATAATGAATTAAAACAATGATAGACACGGCTATCACTTATAGAATCTCCCAACATGGGCAAATACATAAACATAATACTAGGTCATGAACTCACCCATAGGTGGGACAACAAATAGGGGAACTCGCCCGATAAGTAGAACCGAATCAAAATATGAATGGTGCCCCTCTGTAACAAACTAAAAGCATACTTGTATGACATCATCTGGCGCAGTGGCCTCAAGCCTACTGTACGAAACACATCAACGGGTCGGGCATTCCCCTCTTGGGAGCCCTCTACTCGCCTAAATACTCCGCTATGACACACCTGTCTGGAGTCTAAGACAATCTCTCACCTTGTGGCTGGTATCTCCACACTCGAAGCAACCTCTCTGCTAACGTGGCTATGGGAACTGTATGGTGCGGGTACTCTGAGACCTATGAGCACCTGAAACACTGTGCGAAGCCTGAAGTGCAAACTGAACTGGCTGGCCCACAAAACCTCTACCATGTCATACCCTGGCTCCAAAATAAGGACCAGTAGATCTCTCCGGTCTACAAGGCCTACTCGCCTCCTTGTCCTCTCTCTCATGACCTCCCATGTCCTCTCTCTCACGGCCTTGCCTGTCCTCTCTCTCTCTCCTGATCCCACATGCCCTCTACTTGGCGAGCAATCCCTATCACCTGCTGAAACGGAACATCCGACTCTAACTCCCGATCCATGTTGAACCGAATATCATACATGTGCCCCTCAATGAATATACAGACACACTCTCTAACTGTAACGACTAAAGCAGGTGCATGTCTGGCCAAATCACTGAATTTAACGGCATACTCTGACATTCACATAGTGCCCTGGCCCAGCTGCTCAAACTCCGCGTGCTATGCATCTCGAAGAGACTGAGGTACAAAGTCTCTTAGGAACATCTCTGAAAACTGAACTCATGTAAGTGAAGCTGACTCAGCCGGGCTACCCAACTCATACGCCCGCCACCACTAATAAGTCGCTCCCCTGAGCTGGAACGTAGTAAAAGCAACCCTGCTCGCCAGCACAATGTCCATAGTATGGAGAATGCGGTGACACTCCTCCAGAAAACCCTGGGCATCATCTGTCACCAATCCACTGAAGGTAGGAGAGTGATACTTCTTGTACCTCTCAAGTCTAAGTTGTTCTTCCTCAGATGTTGCTTCCCTAACCACAAGTTGAACTGGGACCACAGGCTGTATCGCCATGACACCTGGAACCTGAACAACATGAACTCGCTGCTCTGGAGTGCGGGCGGCAGACGTCTGGGTTCCTCCTTCGGTATGTGAAGTAGCTAGTGCAACCGGAATCAACCCCGCCTGAGCCAATGTACCAAACATGCTCAGGAACTGTGCTAAAGTCTCTTGAAGTCCGGGGGTAACAGCAGGCACCTCTGGTACCTGCCCCCCAACTGGAACTACTGGTGGCTCCTCAACTTCTACTCTGGTAGGTACCCTAGCTGCGGCACATGCTACTCGTCGGCCTCTACCTCTGCCCCTAGCGACATCTGCTCCGGGACTAACGTGATCAGCAACTGCAGCTCGTGTCCTCACCATCTGTGAGAGAATGGAATGATAAAAGTTCAAACTTTGAGACCAATGAACTCGCACGAAAGGAATGAAAGATGTGAAACGGTCCTATTAGTTCTGTAGCCTCTTGAAGATAAATACAGACGTCTCCATACCGATCCGCAAGACTCTACTAAACTCGTTTATGACTCGTAGCATCTATAAACCTAGAGCTTTGATACCAACTTGTCACGACCCAATTTTTTCCTCCGTTGGGTATCGTGATGGCACCTAGTCTTAGAGACTAGGTAAGCCTAACATTTACAAAATAACAATAATAATTAAATAACATCTATAAAATTTATAATTCCCAAAACCAGTAGTACAAGTAATAAGCTCTACAGAGTTTGCTACAATTTACTAAATACAACTGTTTGAAATAAAGTAAACAGTGTGAATACAATCAGAAGGTGACTCTGAAGCTTGCAAACGCAGCAACAGGTTTACCTTGAGTCTTCACAGCAACAATCCGCACAGCTAGCTAATGATCAACTGACTTCGAAATAACTGGATCTGAACAAAAATGTACAGAAGTGTAGTATGAGTACACCACGGCGGTACCCAACAAGTATCAAGACTTACCTCGGTGGAGTAGTGACAAGGAATAGTCAAGACACCTACTGGACTAAATAACCTGAACAAAGTATAAGTATAGAAATAACAGAGTATAATATCTACATAAAGACTACGCGATATGACTAACAATACAACAATTACAATAGGAAAGGACAACAACAAGTATCAGCAAAATACCATAATAATGACACATAAGGATGAACGGAAACGCAACATAAATCCGAAATCACAGATACAGAAAGGACAAGTAATCACTTAACCACAACAACTGTTTTCACATCAAGTTTCAGTCAATAAACTCCACGAGGTACCGAACCTCGGATAAATCACAACTCACGGGTCTCAATACCTGAACCTTAACACTTGGCATCATGTGCCCTCACTACACCTCATAACCGCACTGACGACTCGCATGCCAAATAGAGTCATTCTCACATAGACGGCAAGTAAGCAAGGGTGTACATCTATACTAAACAATATCAAGAAAACCTCTTATCCGATAATAGTGCTTAACTACGTGTATGCTTGTGCAAGTGTCCTAATATAGTTCATACCAGCTAGTGAGCATAAGGGAAAAGAACGGACAACACATAGAATGTTTTCTCACAACTTTCACAAGATAAAGCTCACACAGGTAAGTGTACCACTACACAAATATCAACAACAAGAATGCCCCCAAGCCATCACAAATCAATCTCTGACATAGCCCACCTTGTCTCGCCACATGTGCAATAATAAAGTGAACGCCCGCCTTGTTTCGCCACACGTGCATAATCATGTTCCCACATTGTCTCGCCACATGCGCAACCCACATATATATATATATATATCTCGCCTTGTCACGCCGCATGTGCAAATATCAATAGTAACAATAGCACGGCAGAAACCTCGTGCAACCCGATAACACCGCACGGAAGAAACCTCGTGCATCACAATAACAACCGCACGACAGAAACTTCGTGCATCACAACAACAACCGCACGGCAGAAACCTCGTGCATTACAACAACAAGTACAACAATAACAACAATGACAATAAAACAAGGTACGACAAGTAAATCTACTCAAGAACCTTCGATCGCAAGAAATAGCCATAATAAAGAATACTAGGCGTAATAAGAACAGCTACCATGGAAGAAAATAATATGTACCAATGATCCCACAATATACGATTCAACAACAAGAAACTAACACGAGTCAAATAGTTCCAACTAAGGGCAAGTCCACTAAGGCATTGGATATCTAAGCTTCTTTTTAGTTTGGACAATTAAGGAAGAGATACAACCAATTCAAATAAAAGTGGGCAACGAGAAAATCACCATAACCCCAATTAAGGGTGAACATTTACAAAAAGGGACAACTACAACTTCAAATAAAGATACGCAGTTAGGAAAAAGATAGCATGGCAATGGAAGAGATAACAAATTTCAATTAAGGCACATATGAATCAAGTGAAAAATAAGAGTGGATCATGAAGCAATTAATTCTAATTAAGCAGGTAAATGTGAAACTAGTAATTAAGGAACATAATCATAACAAGTACAATTGCATATTCAATGAATACAAGGACCTAGGAACCCTTAAATGATTATAATCAACAAATAATCAACATTGTGTACACGGACTATAATCAACATAGAAGACTCAAATTCTAAGGGGTAGTTCCCCCACACTTGGTTAGGCAAGATACTTACTTCAAAGAAGACAAATTGATACTCCAAAATGAACTTTTCGAGTGAAATGGCCTTCGGACGGCTCAAATCTAATCAAACAAAACTAATAAGAAACTATTCCGGATCATAAAGCTTCAATCTTTATCAAAATCTAAAAATCGACCGAAAAGTCGACTCCCAGGCTCGCACCTCGGAACCCGAAATTTTTTGACAAAACCCGAACACCCTTTCCGATACGAGTTCAACCATACTAAATTTATCAAATTTCGATACCATTTCGTCCCTCAAATCATGATTTTTCATTTTGAAAGTTTTCTTTAAAAATTCACATTTTCCTCAACTCAAAACACAAATTAAATGATAAAAATTAAGATAGAATCATGGAGTGTAATAAATTCTAGGTAAAGAAAACTTAATGGCCTAATGAAACACCCACAAAGAATCGCTCAAAACCGAGCTCCACTAGTCAAGATATGATAAAAATGGCCTAACCCTCGATTTGAAAAATATATATATTGCCCAGGTGTTAAAGCGTCGCGAACACGGAAGACTACTCGCGTTCAGAAAGAAGGAAAAATGAAAGTTGCCCGGATATGCTTCGCGAACGCAAAAGATTGCTCGTGAACGCGGAGAGGAAAATTTGATGGTCCAATACTGGGCTATGCAAACGCGTGAGGGGGTTCGCGAACGTGGAGGAGGGGGTGGCATACCTTCGCGAATGCGGGAAGAGAGATGCGAACGCGAAGAGGAAAAAGTCTCCAGTGCCCAGCTCCTCTTTTCTACTATGCGAACGCGATGGAGAGGATGTGAACACGAAGAAGGGGAAGGCAGGCTTCCGCGATTGCGAAAGGAGTCATGCGAACGCGAAGAACAAATATTCCTTCCTCCAAAATTACTCTTCGTGAACGCGGAGGAACAGACGCGAACGCGAAAGAGAAAACCAGATGACAGATTCAGAAGTTCAAAAATAGAAGAAAATGGCGTGTAGCCCATCAGAAACACACCCGAGGCCCCCGGGACCCCGTCTAAACATACCAACAAGTTTCATAACCTAACACGGACTCGCTCGGGTTATCAAATCTCATTAAACAACGTCGAAATTACGAATCGCACCACGAATCGAACTTATGATTTTTCAAAACTTCCAACTTCGAAAACTTGTGCCGAAACCAATCAAACCAACCCGGAATGATGTCAAATTTTGCAGGCAAGTCCCAAATGATATAACGGAGTTGTTCCAACTCTCGAAATCGCATTCCGACCCCGATATCAAAAATTCCACTTCCGGTCAAAATCTCCAAAAATTTGACTTTCGCCATTTCAAGCCTAAATCAGATACAGACCTCAAATTCACTGTCCGGACACGGTCCTACGTCCAATATCACCCAACGGAGCTAACGAAACCGTCAGAACTCCATTCCGAAGTCGTCTTCACACAGTTCCAATTACGGTCAAAATCTTAAGACTTAAGCTTCAGTCACTCTGAATCATTCAGTAACTGAATTCAACCACGCACGCAAGTCAATACACATAATACAAAGCTACTCAGGGCCTTATGCCGCCAAACAAAGCTTAAATTCTCAAAACGACCGGCCGGGTCATTATATTTGGACATTATTTAGTTGAAGTTGAAAAATAAATATTTGAAGTTGAAATTGAAAAGAGTATTTAAAAATTGAAATTGTGTTTGAAAGATTTGAAATCGTAGTAATAACAAAGATAATTAAAGAAATTATGCATTTCGCACGCCATATAATTAGTTCCTAAGAATTTTGGAGCCTCAAAATTTTTTGGCACTTGCTTTAACGTTAAGCTGGCACTAACTACATCAAGCTTCGTATGGAAGGTCACATATTGTTGTAGGCCAATCACGAAGCCATGATTTTCTTAAGGGATGTCAAATATAAGAAAAGTAAATATTATAAAAAATTAAAAGGATACTTCAACATATACAGACAATTCTCTCTATAACAATCTTATTTATTCTGATATTGTTTGGTTGCTATAGTGAAATGTTATTATAGAAGACATATATTATAATCGATTCCGAGAAAATTTTGACTTTTATAGTGAATGAATATTATATAAAAATGTTGTTATGGAGAGGTTTAACTATAGTATGTATACATAAAAAAATATTTAACCTACCTGCATAGTGTATTTTTAGCTCGAAAAGGTGTCCATTAACACTCCTTGCTATAAGGTGACTCCGCCACTGAAGCCAACTTAACTTGATAGTTCAAAAGTTTTTTATATTGTCGGTGCACAGAACATAAACTCTATACTCTATAGTATATAGTACTATATAATTAGTTTTAACAGTGGCGGACGCACGTGGTGGCAAGCGGGTTCAGTTGAACCCGCTTCATCAAAAAATAATACTGTGTATATGTATAAATTAGGATTAAAGTTGCATAAATTTTGTATAAATATTTTTTTTGAACCCACTTTATAACTACTATTTTACGACTAAAGTTATATATTTCTAAGATTGAACTCGCTTGCACAAAATCATGGGTCCAACACTTAGTTTTAGAGAGGGATTAAATTAATGGAGGTAGTAGGGTCACATATTATTAGAGTTTGCATGTGTATGATACAGACGCTTGCCCTGCGTGGATTCTTTCTTAAGTTTGTATTTTGTCGCTTCAGCACCAGTTTATCTCTAATTTTCTATGTGTTTTTTCTCTGGCTAGCCATGCTTAATTAGTTGATAATCTGCTAATGTACAGTAATTTCTTCTTAATTAGATGGCCCTCTTTTTGTACTTTTTCCCTTGTTTATAAAAATACTTTTTAACAAAAGGAAATTTATAATCTTACCTTTGTTTTAATAGAAGTGTGAAGTCAACACTAGATAAAATGATCAAAATGGTCTTTGACATATACGATTTGACACTATAGTCCTTAATGTATGAAAAACAAAATTGACACTTATATATAGTCCTAAACCCTAAAAATTACTAACGGTTGACCTCACAAAAAGCTGTTAAAATAAGTGATAAATCAAAATGTGAGTTGTACCAAACTAATATGGATTATTGCTTTTTGGTTCTAATTAACACTGAACTTCAGACTCAATCAATCAACTTAGAACTAAACAAAATATTGTGCAGATTAACCTCAAAAGTCAAAATCATGGGTAAACTCTATGTGCAAACTCTTTAACGAGATCTTCTCCAAAATTTTCACCATAGTCCATAAGCATGTCACCAGTGAAATATGCAGGATTTCTTGTAAGCGGTGTCGATATTTATAAAAGAATGGAGAATAAATAACATTATTTATCACGGTTCTAAAAAAGAAGTAGTCTTAGACCATTGTTTTTGTTGAGTCTTAAGTTAGAAGAGATATAGAATTCAATTTTACCTAACTACAATTTTATTTCTTGTAAGCGGCATCGATATTTATAAAAGAATGGGGAATAACAAATATTATTTATCACATTTCTAAACAAGAAGTAGCCTTAGATCATTAGTTTTGTTGAGTATTAAGTTAGAAGAGATCTGGGATTCAATTTTACCTAACTACAATTTTTTATAATAGAGGTTCTATTAATTGTTTGCCAAAAATATATTGTAACCGAGGTTCGAACCTCCGAATCAAGAATTTAACGAGCATGCCAAGCAACAATTTGTGTCAAATTGTGTCTCTTTTTTTTTCTTTTCTCTTAGTGGTTTTCGCACAGTATTTATACGCGGCAACGCTTTGTTCCACGTGCATCTTCTCCTGTCTGTTATGGGTTCGAGTCGTGGAAGCAGCCACAAATATTTGCATTAAGGTAAATTATCTACATTGCACTTCTTGGGGTGCAGCCCTTTCCCGAACTCTACATAAATATGGAATACTTGTGCACGAGATTGCCTTTAGTCCATAAGCATGTCGTCTAGTGTTAGATAATTGTTTGCCCTCAAAATCGGATAACAATTAAATTTGTACGTAGTTTTAAAGATACGTGATCTAGCTTGATACAAAATGATAAATCAGATTGAAATTGAAATAAACAATAGGAAAGTAAATGTAAACCGCACAAGTTGAACAGTCTTAGCCTTAGAGGGTTAGCCGCCCTCAAGCCAAAAGTTCTTTTATCAATATCAGAACAGAATGACAAGAGAATAATAAGAACTAAAAATAACAATAAATTACTTTGGGATGCATGTTACAATGTGTTCAATGAATTATCAGACCCCCTTTATATAGTAGAGGAGTCCTACTTTAGGTACAATTCTATAGAAGGTAAAAAAATCTCTTAATTTGCTGATTCTCGGTTCCTTATTGATACGTGTCTAGATTCCCGCCGCAATATCCGACTGGTCACAGATATTTCGGTCTTCTGTTAGTTATTCCAACAATGTCTCTCCAAGCTCGTTCGAGGCTAAGGTCGATATTGGACTCACCGCTAGTCAAAGGCAGGCGTACCAACCTCAGGTCCTAGATCGATGGGACTCGAGGTCGATCTCCATTCCTTATTTGCCACATTCCAAACCTAACCTACCAAGTCGTAGGCGAGCTCGATTTTGACCGTATACAGATAGTCCCCTCATTTTTCGGAGAGTAGATGAATAGAAACGATATGAACTTCCGATCCTGACTTCGATATTTTGTGACAGAAACGACAAAACAGTCAAAACGTCTCGTTAGTCAAGTCTTAATAGCATTAAATGCTGGTCAGTTGCCGGTTGGCCATTCCCAAATGTGAACAGTCGCTAGGAAGCTATAAATACACCCTCATTAGTTCATTCAAACTTTTACTTTCAAACCTTCTAACCTCGTACCTTTAGAAATTTCAACACTTCCAAGCATTATAGTTCTAACTATTACGAAATCCTTTTATAAGAACTTCAACCCTGTTTTTATCCCAAACCATCAAGCTTAATCTTTTAACTCCCTCTCTTTTCTTTAATTATCAAAGAAATGGTGAAGACTTCAATATCTGTTCCCAAAAAGAAACTCCCTCTACCTCGCGAACGGCTGTAGAGGAAAACATTTCGAGTGCTGCTACCGAGAAACCGAAAACTCCTTTGGAAATATTCATCCCCGGGGGGTGCCTAACCGGTGCTAATTTCAAGACCGAGAAGCCCTCCTCGGTATCGGGTCGGTGTGAGCCAGTCTCGAGATATATTTATTCGATCACCAAGGACGTCCTTTCCGAGGTTAATAAATATTACAACTAGGCTAGTAAGAATGTAGTGGTCCCCAAGCCTGAGGAACCCATCACTACCCACGAGATCGAGGGGTATCCCTTCACCCTCGACCATCCCATGCACTTATATAGTCCCCGGCTTAATCGAGGGGGACTAATCAAGCTTGCTCGTCGGGCCAGTAAGGCCCCGTTCTTGAGCATTGACGAAGATCAGGATCGAGGCTGGTTAGGCCTCTTTGTCCGAGTGAAGACCTTGAATTTGATCTCAGCTGAGCATATGCCATTTCTTGAGAAGTGGAACATGACACGTAAGTATAATTTTTTCTTTCAAGATTTTGTTCATCGCTCTTCCTTTTGCTCCTTTCTCATCGATGTTTTGTGGTGGTGCAGCTATTGTTCGGATGCCGGATGCAGTTCCTCAACTCAAGGAATGGGTCGAGGGCATTACTTCACAAAAGCCCTATTCCGAGCATTCGTGGAGCGAGCTTTCGAAGAGCCGGAGGCCCGTTCCCATGATGAGATTTTTCTTAAGTGGCATCTGATTTCCCTTCTGCGTTGTTGATTTCTTACTCGTTTTATTTCTTTTGCCAAGTTTATCAAAAGATGTCACAATGAGACCTCCATCCAGTGATGACGATACCCTTACCGAACCATCCGCTTCGGGGCATGATAAAGAGAAGAAAATAAAAAGAGCTTCGAGTTCTCCGAGCTCTAAGAAGAAGAAGCCAAGGAAAACATTGGCGCGTAAACCCAAGGAAAGCACCAGTGCTCGAGTACTGTCTCCGGACTCACTCTATCGATTGAGGGATGAGTCTGAGGGGGAAGGAGAAGCCTTAGATCTGGTGTCCAGCGTGTTGTCGCAGCTCGAAGGGCAAGGGGCCTACGAACTAGAGGGAGGTGAGGCCGATCTTTATCAAGTCGGGGAGGCCAAAGAAGAGGCAGGAATTGAAGCTTCCCGGGATGCAGGCAAATCCCCGCAGAAAGCTCTTGGCCCGATAGAGATTGTCGAGTCGCCCTCGTTCACAGAGTCGACGTTCAACGAGGCCCTAGGTGCAAAAAAATGCCACATCAAGGGGGCTCATAGAGCGAACGACCCCTTTTGTGGTCTTTTCGACGATGTGGATTTGGAGGCCACGGAGGACGCCACCGGATTTGGAGATTTAGAGATAACGAGGAAGAGCTCACCCTATGAAGCAAGGGGGCCTTCTTCGAGCCCGGAATTGGTCTATCGATTCCCTTCCCCAAGTGATAATCCCGATCGGAAGCGATCCATTGTTATCTCCCTTTCGGAGGATGCCCGAGTCCTCTCCGCCCCTGTAGGGGTGACCAATTATCTTCGGTGCTTGGTGACCGAGTATGATCAAGCCAAGATGAACAAGGTGGATGCACCCTGCCTTTTCAACGAAGCATAACAGGCACTGAACCGTGTAACTTCATGCTTTCCTAAGTAATTTTTTGATTTACACTTAGATTATTTCGTAGATAACTTAGTGTTTTTCTTCGTGCTCATAGGCATCGGTGCTTTATCACAGGACCTTTTTAATGTACCGGGATGAGCTGAAACAACTTGAAGCTGAAGTTTGTGAGCTCACTGAGAAAAGAGATGCCTTTAAACTTCTTAGCGAGTAGTTCGAAGGGGAGGGTTAAGAACCCCCGAGCTGAGCTGGAAGTTGCTCGAAAGGAACATACCGATTTGGTTGAGCAGGTAAAAGTTTTTGAGGTTAGTGACGATGAATTTGATTTGGTGACTGATGGTCAAAATCCGCAGGTCCAGCAAAAGCTCGATCGGATTGACCAGCTTCGAGCTGAAATAGATATAGTCAAAGTTGAGACCGATGAATGGAGATGCCGAATAAATCGTCTGGCCTCAGAAATAATGGTTGCTAGGGCACTACTAGCTTCGACTGAAATCCATCTTAGAGTGGCAAAGGAGAGGGCCGAGGTTCAGACCAAAAATGTTGAGGAGCTCCAATCCCGGTTAGGCTCGGATGTCTCAGATCAAAAAAGTCTGGCCAAGGAACTTAAAACGGCTAAGTTAGAGGTCGTTGTGATCAAAGTCGAAGCTGATGAAATGGTGGTCCAGTACAAGGTCGATGCCGAGGCGACTCAGGACCTTGTAAAAAATATAGTTGAGCATATGAAGTGGCAATCCCGAATGGAGGCCCTCGAAAAAGTTCACGTTCGGGGTTTTGATTTATCGGCTGATATCGAAAATGCCAAGGTGCTTGAAGCCGAGGCCAAGAAGCTGGCCTATCCCGATGAGGAAGATTTTGAGGATTTTGAATATTTGGGCGAGTCAGAGGGTGGCGAAGACCCCAAAGGTGATGATGCGGCCCTCGGCAAGACTAGGCCACTTAGGCCCCTTTTAGATGCTTTTGTTTTTTGCTTTTTGTATTACCTTTTTGTTAAGGTCATTCGGACTTTGTAAAAATTTGCATCGGGCTGTTTGGACCTTGTAAAAATAATTTTTGATATGTATATAAGGCTTCTTCCCTTCAACAGCTTTTGAATTTTCCCTTTGCTTTATTACTTATCTTTACAAAGATCGAAATGCCTTAGCAAGAAATAGTTAGGTTACGTTCGGAGGTTCGTACAAACCTTGCCTTCAACATTATTCTGTTTTAAGGCATCGTGGGTGTTCGATATTACCGAAAACGTTTTCACAACATTACCCAACATTATTCCGTTTTAAGAACCGGTTATGAAATTTTGAAGGTCTTATTTTTTGTTACAGGTCTCGGATGTCTCCGAGCCGTTTTAGTATGGCCGTAGTCTTTTTAGTTCGGGTGTTGCCCAATGGGTTTGGCACCTCGAGTTATCCAGACTTGCCTTAGATAACGATCCCCAAACGGGATTAGCCGTAGCTTTATGGAGTTCGAAAAATGCCAAATAAGCTTCATGCCCTCGGGGTTCGATATACCGGAATGATCATAGCCTTTTAATCCGGAAAATACCAAATAGGCTTTGTGCCCCCGAACTCCGATAATCCGAGTCATTCGAGTTTGTTTTCGGACGGCGACCTCTGATTGGGAGTGATCGTTTGAACCCGGATAAAAGCGGTCCTTGGGCTCGATACCTTTAGGGGATCGAATGTAAGAAATTCCTTAAGATAAAAAGAGAAATTCTTAAAAGACAAGATATTTATCTGCAAGGTAGAAACTTTTATTCTTGACACATGTGTACAAGTTTTGTGCCAAGGCTCGAGTAATCTATGCGGGCACAGTTTATGTGACCGTTTGGCCCTTACAGTAAATCCTATCGATCGAGACGTGACCATTTAATCATAAAGTTTCCTTCCTTGTTAAAGTCGTTAACCGAGGTGATCCCCCCAATGATCACGGCCTATCAAAGAGATGCCTCGAATACTGTTGTGTTCTTTGATACTGGTTCGTTAAAAACCTTGGCGAAAAACTCATTTGGGACAAAACCCGTTCAAGGGGAAAAAAATGCAACGCGTGCCTTCAGGCCTAAAGGTTGTATCGTTCCTTGATGATTCCCTGCAAGTGTTAGTTCGGAATGTAAATAAATAAAAGGAAATGAATAGAGTCGTACCTTAGCAGTAGTATCGCTTCAAGTGAGCTATGTTCTAGTTATTCGGTAGTTGCTCACTGTTCATCGTTCCGAGTTTGTATGATCCTTTACCGGTGATCTCAATAATCTGATAAGGGCCTTCCCAGTTCGGACCCAACTTCCCTTCGTTCGGGTTTCGGGTGTTTTGTGTAACCTTCCTTAGTACCAAGTCCCCGACATTGAAGTGTCGAAGGTTGACCCCTCGATTGTAATACCTTTCGATCCGCTGCTTTTGGGCGGCCAATCGGACAAGGACTGCTTCGCGCCTTTCATCCAGTAAACTTAGGCTCGCGTTCATAGCCTCGTCATTTTATTCCTTGGTTTCATATCGGAACCTGAGACTTGGTTCTCCGACTTCGACCGATATTAGAGCTTCGTCACTTGGCTTCGATCACTTATGACCCCAAGCATTTGGCTAGTTCAAGGCCTGCAATCATGGCCTTATATTCGGCCTCGTTGTTAGTCAATTTAACAGTCTTAATAGATTGTCTAACTACATTGTCTGTTGGTGACTTCAATATGATGCCAAGTCCGGACCCTTTTGCGTTTGAGACGGCATCCGTAAAGAGGATCCAAATTCCCGAGGAGGTCCCTGAGTTAATTAATAACTCTCTTTCGACCTCGGGTAGTAGGGCTGGCGTAAACTCGGCCACAAAGTCTGCCAAGATTTGAGACTTAATGGCGGTCCGGGGTCGGTATTCAATATCGTACCCACTTATTTTCATGGCCCATTTGGCTAACCGACCCGATAGCTCGGGCTTATGCATAACGTTCTTCAACAGGTAAGTAGTTACGACACATATGGGGTGACACTGGAAGTATGGTTTTAGCTTCCTAGAGGCGCTTAGCAAAGCGAGCGCCAGTTTTTCTAGGTGAGGGTACCTAGTTTCGATATCACCTAGGGTCCTGCTAACATAGTAAATTGGAAATTGTGTACTTTGCTCTTCCCAAACCAGGACTCCACTTACTGCTATCTCAGAAACTACCAAGTACAAGTATAGTTGTTTGTCTGTCTTCGGTGTGTGAAGCAGCGGTGGGCTCGATAAGTATCGTTTGAGTTCCTCCAAAACTCGTTGACATTCTGGGGTCTATGAGAAGTTATTCTTCTTCTTCAATAGTGCAAAGAATCGGTGGATCTGATCGAACGACCTCGAAATGAATCGTCCCGGGCAGCAATGCATCCAGTTAGTCTTTGCACGGCCTTCACGTTGTCCATGACCGTGATGTCTTCGATGGCTTTGATTTTGTCGAGGTTGATCTCGATTCCCCAGTTGGATACCATGAATCCGAGGAATTTACCCGACCCAACTCCAAATGCATATTTTTTCGGGTTCAACTTCATATTGTATTGCTTTAATATGATGAAGGTTTCCTGGAAATATTTTAAATGGTCCTCTGCTCGCAGGGACTTAACCAACATGTCGTCAATGTAAACTTCCATTGATTTTTTTATTTGTTCCTCGAACATCCGGTTAACTAGGCATTGATAAGTGGCACTGGCATTTTTTAATCTGAATGGCATCACGTTATAGCAGTACGTGTCGTACTTTGTGATGAAGGAGGTTTTTTCCTGATCACCCGGGTCCATCCATATTTGGTTGTACCCGGAATAGGCATCGAGAAAACTAAGGATCTCGTGGCCGGACGTGGCATCGATCATGCGATCAATGTTGGGCAAAGGAAAAGAGTCCTTGGGACACGCCTTGTTCAAATCCTTATAGTCTATACACATTCTTAATTTGTTCCCTTTTTTAGGGACTACCACTACATTTGCTAATCAATCCGGGTATTTACCTTTTCGAATTGACCCCTTTTTAAGGAGTTTAGATACCTCGTCCTTGATGAAAGCATGTTTGACCTCGGACTAGGGCCTCCTCTTCTATTTGACCAGATGAAATTTTGGGTCCATGTTTCCTTCCTTGTTAAAGTCGTTAACCGAGGTGATCCCTCCAATGATCACGGCCTATCAAAGATATGCCTCGAATACTGTTGTGTTCTTTGATACCGGTTCGTTAAAAACCTTGGCGAAAAACTCATTTGGGACAAAACCCGTTCAAGGGGAAAAACATGCAACGCGTGCCTTCAGGCCTAAAGGTTGTATCGTTCTTTGATGATTCCCTGCAAGTGTTAGTTCAGAATGTAAATAAATAAAAGGAAATGAATAGGGTCGTACCTTAGCAGTAGTATTTCTTCAAGTGAACTATGTTCTAGTTATTCGGTAGTTGCTCACCGTTCATCGTTCCGAGTTTGTATGATCCTTTACCAGTGATCTCAATAATCTGATAAGGGCCTTCCAGGTTCGGACCCAACTTCCCTTCGTTCGGGTTTCGGGTGTTTTGTGTAACCTTCCTTAGTACCAAGTCCCCAACATTGAAGTGTTGAAGGTTGACCCCTCGATTGTAATACCTTTCGATCCGCTGCTTTTGGGCGGCCAATCGGACAAGGACTGCTTCACGCCTTTCATCCAGTAAACTTAGGCTCGCGTTCATAGCCTTGTCATTTGATTCCTTGGTTTCATATCGGAATCTGAGACTTGGTTCTCCGACTTCGACCGATATTAGAGCTTCGGCACTATAGACCAATAAGAGCGGGGTGGCCCCGGTACTGGACTTCGAGGTCGTTCGGTATACCCATAAGACTTCGGGCAGGATTTCCTTCCATCTTCATTTGGCGACAGTTAACCTCTTTCTCACGTTTTGGAGTATGATTTTGTTGGTTGATTCTGCTTGCCCGTTCCCACAAGGTTGATAGGGTGTTGATAGTATCCTTTTGATCTTATGATCCTCAAGAAACTTGCTTACCTTGCTGCCGATGAACTGTTTCCCTCTGTCGCATACGATCTCGGACAGCATTCCGAATAGGCATATGATATGATCCCAAATGAAGTCGACGACTTCTTTCTCCTTGACCTTTTCGTATGCATGGGCTTCCACCCACTTAGAAAAATAGTCAGTCATAAATAATATGAATTGAGCCTTACCGGGAGCCCATAAAAGGGGGCCAACAATATCCATTTCCCACTTCATGAACGGCCATGGTGACAAAATCGAATGCAGCAGCTCCCTAGGCTGATGAATCATTGGAGCGTGTCTTTGACATTCACCACATTTTTGTACGAACTCCTTCTCGTCTTTTTCCATATCGATACAGTAATAACCGGCTCTGATTATTTTTCTAACCAATGATTCGGGGCCCGAATGATTTCCACAGGTACCTTCGTGGATTTTCCTCAAAACATACTCAGTATCTCTTGGCCCTCGACATATTGCGTGTGGGCCATCAAATACTCTTCTGAACAGGGTTCCGTCTTCAAACAGGCTAAGCCGGGCTGCCTTTGTACGCAGGGCTTTCGATTATTTTGGATCCGAGGGCAGTTTCCCGATCCTAAGATATTCTATGTAATTATTTCCCCAGTCCCAAGTTAGGATCATCGAGTTGATCTCAACATGGCCTTCTTCCACCACCGATCTCATAAGTTGTATAACTGCCCCCGAATTGAACTTGTCTTCTTTGACCGATGACCCTAAGTTAGCGAGGGTATCGGCCTTACTATTTTGATCTCGAGGTACATGTAGCAAAGTCCATTCTTTGAACCGATGTAAGTTACCTTCAACTTGTCCAAGTATCTTTGCATTCGTTCTTCTCTAACCTCGAATGTTCCATTGACTTGGTTTACCACAAGGAGGGAATCGCACTTGGCTTCGATCAATTATAACCCCAAGCATTTGGCTAGTTCAAGGCCTGTAATCATGGCCTTATATTCAGCCTCGTTGTTAGTCAATTTCACAGTCTTAATAGATTGTCTAACTACATTGTCTGTTGATGACTTCAATATGATGCCAAGTCCGGACCCTTTTGCGTTTGAGACGGCGTCCGTAAAGAGGATCCAGATTCCTGAGGAGGTCCCTAAGTTAATTAATAACTCTCTTTCAACCTTGGGTAGTAGGGCTGGCATAAACTCGGCCACAAAGTCTGCCAAGATTTGAGACTTAATGGCAGTCCGGGGTCGGTATTCAATATCGTACCCACTTATTTTCATGGCCCATTTGGCTAACCGACCCGATAGCTCGGGCTTATGCATAACGTTCTTCAACGGGTAAGTAGTTACGACACATATGGGGTGACACTGAAAGTATGGTTTTAGCTTTCTAGAGGCGCTTAGCAAAGTGAGCGCCAGTTTTTCTATGTGAGGGTACCTAGTTTTGACCTCACCTAGGGTCCTGCTAACAAAGTAAATTGGAAATTGTGTACCTTGCTCTTCCCAGACCAGGACTCCACTTACTGCTATCTCAGAAACTACCAAGTACAAGTATAGTTGTTTGTCTGCCTTCGGTGTGTGAAGCAGCGGTGGGCTCGATAAGTACCGTTTGAGTTCCTCCAAAGCTCGTTGACATTCTGGGTCTATGAGAAGTTATTCTTCTTCTTCAATAGTACGAAGAATCGGTGGCTCTGATCGAACGACCTCGAAATGAATCGTCCCGGGGCGGCAATGCATCCGGTTAGTATTTGCACGGCCTTCACGTTGTCCATGACCGTGATGTCTTCGATGGCTTTGATTTTGTCGAGGTTGATCTCGATTCCCCGGTTGGATACCATGAATCCGAGGAATTTACCCGACCCAACTCCAAACGCATATTTTTTCGGGTTCAGCTTCATATTGTATTGCTTCAATATGCTGAAGGTTTCCTGGAAATATTTGAAATGGTCCTCTATTCACAGGGACTTAACCAACATGTCGTCAATGTAAACTTTCATTGATTTTTTTATTTGTTCCTCGAACATCCGGTCAACTAGGCATTGATAAGTGGCACCGACATTTTTTAATCTGAATGGCATCACGTTATAGCAGTACGTGCCGTACTTTGTGATGAATGAGATTTTTTCCTGATCACCCGAGTCCACCCGTATTTGGTTGTACCCGGAATAGGCATCGAGAAAACTAAGGATCTCGTGGCCAGACGTGGCATCGATCATGCGATCAATGTTGAGCAGAGGAAAAGAGTCCTTGGGACACGCCTTGTTCAAAATCTGTACACATTCTTAATTTGTCCCCTTTTTTAGGGACTACCACTACGTTTGCTAATCAATCCGGGTATTTACCTTCCCGAATTGACCTTTTTTAAGGAGTTTAGATACCTCGTCCTTGATGAAAGCATGTTTGACCTCGGACTGGGGCCTCCTCTTCTATTTGACCAGATGGAATTTTAGGTCCATGCTTAGCTTGTGAGTGGTTATCTCCGGTGGGATCCCTGTCATATCAAGATGGGACCAAGAGAAATAATCTTCATTAGTTATAAGAAATTGAATGAGTTTTTTTTAGAGCTCGGAGCTTAACCCCGTGCGCAGGTATACCTTTTGATCGGTAAAGTATTCTCTCAATATGACTTGTTTCATCTCCTCGACCATAGATTTAGTGGCGTCGAAATCATCAGGGGCTATAAAAGATTTGGGAACCCCGTAATCATCATCCTCGCCTTCCCCTCGTTTGTCTGAATCTGCCGAGGCTGGTGTCAGTGATTGCTATTTGGCCCCATTTTTTACCATCAGGTTCAGATCCTTCGATGTTGAGATTATAGATGTAGGTATCACCTCATCAACCGCGAACATTTCCTTGGCAGCCGATTGTTCATTATAGACTGTTTTGACTCCGCTAGGTGTTGGTAATTTCAGTGCCTGGTGCAGTGCCTGATCCATGGCCTTACGAATAAAGCGTTATACCTTATGTCTCCTTCGATCACATAAAATTTAGTTTCCTAGATGGTCCCGGCGGTGTTTACTGGTAAAGTTATCTCGCCCTTAGTGGTTTCACACGCCATGTTGAGCCCGTTTAGAACTCAGACTGCAGGCACGATTTGGTCTTATAGACCGAGTTGCTCCACAACCCTCGATCGGATGATATTGGCGGAGCTACCTGGGTCAATTAACACACATTTAAATTGGGATTTATTTATGAGTATAGTTATTACCAGTGCATCATTGTAGGGCTGCATGATTCCTTTCGCGTCCTTGTCGTTGAAAGACAAGGTTCCTTCCGGTATATAATCTCGAGTCCGTTTCTCCCTTGTGATGGATATTTTGGTGCGTTTCAACATCGGCCCCTGAGGAACATCGACCCCACCAATAATCATGTTAATGACGTGTTGAGGTTCTTCTTGCTCGTCCTGCTTGTTAGAATCCCTATTCCTGAAATGATTTTTTACTCGGTCGCTCAGGAATTCTCGAAGATGCCCGTTGTTGAATAATCAGGCTACTTTCTCTCTCAATTGTCAGCAATCCTCCATTTTGTGGCCGTGAGTGCCTTGATATTTACACATCTGGTTAGGATCTCTCTGGGATGGATCGGATTGTAACGGTCGAGTCCATGTGGTGTCCTTGATGCATCTGATAGCTGATACAATGGCTGCAGCATCGATATTAAAGTTGTATTCTGATAACCTTGGTGCTTCTTTAGGCCCGATGGGCCTATCGAAGCTATTTTTGCTCATGAGTACCCAGTTTCTATGACCTCTGCTTCTTCAATCTCCGTTTTACGGCTAGTACCGATCCCTGTTTGGTCTCGGTTTACAATCGATGTCTCTCTTGACTCTGTCGATGTTTCTGACGAGATAAACAGTCCCCGAAGGGGCCCCGAGTTGATCATCTTCCACTCTGATCTTTGATTGATATCGGTTATGCACGTCGGCCCAAGTAACAGCCAGATATTCTACCAAGTTTTATTTCAACTGCTGTGAAGCCCTCAAGTTTCGAATATTGAGTCCTTGAGTGAAAGCTTGAACAACCCAATTATTAGCAACTGGCGGTAGGTCTATCCTTTCCATCTGAAATCGGGATACGAACTCTCTGAGCATTTCGTTATCTTTCTATTTTACTTTGAAAAAGTCCGACTTCCTGGTCTCGACCTTGATGGCACCAGCGTGTGCTTTCACGAAAGAATCTACAAGCATAGCAAATGAGTCAATAGAATTAGGAGGTAAGTTGTGATACCATATTATAGCTCCCTTTGATAGGGTCTCTCCAAAATATTTCAACAGAACAGACTCGATCTTATCGTCCTCCAAGTCGTTCCCTTTGATGGCACATGTATAAGAGGTTACATGCTCATTTGGATCGGTCGTTCCGTTATACTTAGGTATCTCGGGCATACGGAATTTCTTGGGGATCGGCTTCGGACCCGCGCTCAGAGGAAAAGGTTTTTGCACGAACTTTTTGGAATCCAGGCCTTTCAATATCGGTGGTGCTCGTGGGATCTGGTCTACCCTGGAATTGTAGGTTTCCACCTTTTTGTCATTAGCTTCGATTTTCTTCTATCTATTTTGTCAATTCTTCGAGCATCTTTATGATCTCAGGGTTAGCCCCCGATTCATGTTCATTCAACCTTTCTACAACCGGTTCATCCCTGCGGATGACTTTCCGGAGTAGACCGGGTTTAACTCTGCTCGGTGCACGACTTTGGTTCTGTAACTAAGCTATCGCCGCTTGTTGAGACTGCAGCATTTCGAAGATCACCCGCAAACTAATCCCGCCCTCTCCAACGTTTTGTGTATTTTGAGTTGCCGATCAGGCTCCACCACAGACGCTATTCTCGGGTCAGTTGGCAAGTTTGCGTCGATAGCCACATGTGAATTAGCGTCAATTGGGTCTGCGATCGAAATTTCGATGGGATCAGCGGGCGGTACCTCGTTACCGGGTGCTACGTTGTTATTTTCACCGTGGTAACCAGACTCGTTGTCAACATGTAGGAGTGCTGATTGAGAGTTCGACATTTTTGTGTTTTAACCTGAAATCAGAGACACTTCAAAGAGAAAGCGTAAAGTAGTGTGTGTTATGGAGATTTGTATCAAATAACTACTATTATCCTTAGCCCCACGGTGGGCGCCAAATTATTTACCCTCAAAATCGGATAACAATTAAATTTGTACGTGGTTTTAAGGATACGTAATCTAGCTTGATACAAAATGATAAATCAGATTGAAATTGAAATAAACAATAGGAAAGTAAATGTAAACCGCAAAAGTTGAACAGTCTTAGCCTTAGAAGGTTAGCCGGCCTCAAGCCAAAAGTGCTTTTATCGATATCAGAACAGAATGACAAGAGAATAATAAGAACTAAAAATAACAATATATTGCTTTGTGATGCGTGTTACAATGTGTTCAATGAATTATCATACCCCTTTATATAGTAGAGGAGTCCTATTTTAGGTACAATTCTATAGAAGGTAAAAAATCTCTTAATTTGCTGATTGCCGGTTCCTTATTGATACGTGCCGAGATTCCCGCCGCAATATCCGACCAGTCACGTATATTTTGGCCTTTTGTTAGTTATCCCAATAATGTCTCTCTAAGCTCATTCGAGGCTAAGGTCGACATCGAACTCACCGCTAGTCGAAGGCAAGCGTACCAACCTCGGGTCCTAGATCGGTGGGACTCGAAGTCGATCTTCATTCCTTAGTTGCCACGTTCCAAACCTAACTTATCAAGTCGTAGGCGAGTTCGATTTCGACCGTATACAACAACATTTTCTATGAACCAAAATTGGTGCGATCAATTTCTTGTTTGTTCCCCATCCTCTTAACAGTAACCATCAACAGTAACAACTCCACCAATAACCAAAATGATCATTTTTTCGTTTTGAAACCAATAAACACATGGTAAAATTCAATCACTTTTCTAGCAAACCTTGATATTAATCAATCTATTTCATGCAAAAAAACAAGATTTTTTTCTTTTTCGAAGCAAAAAGACAAGATACTAGTTAAATTGATTGTTTATTACAGTGAGTTAAGAATCACTGTCGAGTTCATACGAAAAATAGAAATAAGAGGTTTTAATTTCTACTCTGTTTGATCACGTATTCCGGAAAACGTCGCCGTCGAATATAAAACTAAAAGTCTAAAACTAATTCATAAATTTTAGGTAGTCTGCATTTGCTCATTTCTTTACTAGTTATTACTTATTATAGCTACTGGCCAACAGTATTAAATCTTATTTCTTAAAAAGTACCCGACATACTAGCTAATTAACACATCAAAAACGCACCATGCAGTTCTTGGTTTAGTTTAAATTAGAGTTTAAAGTTACATACATTGTCATTGTAAGGAATTTTTACACCTTCACGTCCACATGCGGAGTTAGATGTTCGCGATAAAATTCAATAACTTTTGTTTATACAGTGTATATATTAAACAATTCATTACAAAATTAAATTTAAAACTCAGTTATTAGTACTTAGAGTCGTTTTAAAATTCAGAACATATGATGTAAAAATTCTGGCTCCACCTATATTCACATCACCTTTACCCGTTGTTACAGGTATTGTGTCTCATTTTCAAGATTACAAATCTCAAATTTTAAATAGGCTTACCAGTAAATATTTTTGGATGACCTGAAAGTTTTTTGCATTGACGCTGTATAAAACTTAAAACTCATAAAATATAAATGCATCAACATCACTTCTTCTGTTGAGACGTTGCATTCTATTTTTATAAACAGCACAAGTCCTTTGACTTATTCTGCATGCTCTTGCTCGTACCTTTATATATTAACTACTCTTCAATTCAATAGTACCCCTTGAAAACCTTCTTAATATATATTTAATTTGTAGTGGACTAAATGAATGGTACACTGCTATATTCAATAATGCCCAACTTAGATATCTAGAAATCTTCTTTTCCTTCTCTTCTTCATCCAAGAAACAAAGAAAGGGGATATATAGGTCACGATTTATCAATCGAAGCAGAAGATAATATACCTTGATATTAATTCTCGATCATTCTTTGATTCAAAGCATTATCGCTAAGCAAATGGTGAGTGATGGTAGCAATGATCGTCCTCAATATTTACAAGATTTTCTTCTAATTAAAGATGATGACAAATTCTTTTCAAGACTTTTGTCTAAGGAAAATTCAAATAAAGGTGAGTCTTCTTTTAGGTTTTATTATTATGGAGGATCTTCTTCTAGTTCAATTCCATTTCATTGGGAATCTGAGCCAGGTACACCTAAACATACATTTGCAAATAGTATTCTCAATCCTCCATTAACTCCTCCACCTTCATATCAATCCATTTCACATTTAAAATCTTTGCAAAAAGTTCATTCAAAACGCAAGTTTTATCACTCTATTTTCTCCAAGAGAATTACTCATTCACCATCAATTGCTTCCCCTACATCGTCTCGTTCGTCATCTTTTTCCATGTCTTCGTTGCCATTGTTCGCGTATTCCAACCCAACGAACGTTCAGAGTTCGCGGGAGGGAGGTACTTCGCCAACGTCCACACACTGGTTTGGTTCAAGAACGGGGAATATGAAGCGTTTTCGAGTTAACTACTACTACTCTATGAAGAAAGTGAAGAAATTGTTGTTGTCCTTTACTCGTATTCGTGCTTCTAGGAATATAAAATGATTGGAACAAACTCAACGTTATTGTCAGCAGAACGGATTCAGAATTTAAATTTCATGCATTAACAATAAGTACGTTCTCTATATATATGTATGTTTTTAATTTTTCTTTCATATATATATATGTGGTTCGAGTCATAAGCAGTGAGTTTAGTAGAACCTAGTGCGAGTGGCTAGATAAATGCCACGGGTCACAATGGTGTTCATCTTGTATGAATCGTAATGTTTTTCTAATTCCCAGCTCTAAGTTTATGTTCAATATTCCAAGGGTACAAATATGCCTAGATAAATTTCCCTTTTCTGTTTTATTGTTGTGATAGATACTGTCAAGATAAATTTGATACTATTTGTCCCTGAACCGTTACTAAATTGTGAATTGTCTAATTTAGTCTTTAATTTACAAACTTTTCCATAAATTTGTTTATTTTCCTATTTATTCTGTGTTCTAAACTTTGATCAAGAAAATTCCATAGATGAGAAGTAAAAACAGGGTTTGCAATAATTTTTTTCATTTTGTTTATGCAATTCAATAGAAGACGAGTTTGTTGTTTGTAGGTAGAAATTACACAGAGAGTGGGACAGCTGAATATAGCTATAGTATAGCAGTCAATCAAACAAGTTGGAAGTTTAATACATTGAGGAGTCGTTTGGTTACAGGGATTAGGCAGGTCACCGCAGTATAAAATTTGGGATTAAATTTGTTCTCTACTTGGGTTGTGGGTAAGGGTGTACATAGGTTGGGTTGGTTCGGATTTTTTAGTTACCAAACTAAACCAATTATATCGGGTTATTAAATCTAACGACCAAACCAAATTAATAAAAGTCGGGTTTTTAAATCTCGGGTTTTTCGGGTTGTTTCGACTTTTTTTTTTCATAAAGTCTTCATAGCACACAACATAAAATTTGTGCTCCAAATATTTCTTTAATCCTAGTAAGGTAGAACTATATAAGATATTTTTTAATAAAATAACATAAATATGAGATGATTCATGGCATTGTACTAAAATATTCAATAATAAAGATGAGAAAATCGCATAAAATAAATATTATTAATAAGCCATAATAAAAACAAACATAATTTAAAATTACTAATAAGTTGCTAAAATAAGTACGACTAATAAGTACTCTTATTTACATGACTAAAACTAAAAGAAAAATAAGTTATGCATTTTATCTAAACTATGAAAAAACTAAAAAATAGATATCCAGCACTATTTTCATTCATAGTACAATTGAATTGAGTGTCTTTTATTATCATTATTATTGATTTGATTTTGGTTTAGGATTTATTTGAGTTACTAACATTTATGGACTATAAAACTTATTGGAGTATCCAAAAATTATAAGTTCAAGCTTGAAATAATACGTTAAAAGATAAAATTATGAAAAAACTTAAGAAATATTTATAAACTACACTACAATAAATATTTTCATGTATTAAATATATTTAAAACTTCTATACATATAATGTCGGGGTTGGTTTGGTTTCGGTTTGACCTTTTTTAGTTAAAACCAAACCAAACTAAACCAAACTAAATATCGTCGGGTTTTCTTTCCAACACCAAATCAATCAAATCAAACCTTAGTCGGATTTTTTTTTCAATTTGACTCGAATTATCGGATTGGTGTAGTTTGTCGGTTTCATTTGTACACCCCTAATTGTGGTATTAGCCAACACCTAGATAAAATTATACCAGAATCTTGAAATTGTAACCAAGGTTATAATTCATGGGACAACCTTGTCTTGAACCAAACGACCCCTAGAGGTTCCTATGGCTATGGGTGAGAAAAAGCCACCTTCCTTTCTTGTTTCCCATATTTTTGGGTATTATTGTTTTTAGCCCGCGCCAAAAACTATTCACATTCGATAGCCGAAAGATATATATATATATATATATATATATATATATATATATATATATATATATATATATATATATCGGCTATTATTTTAAAAACGCCTATACAGTGTCAGTTTCCCTGTATTATATTTTTGCTATGGTGTAAGAGGTTGATAAGATCACATAGACAACTTACTCGTAAAACACAAACTATTTTTTCATTCACTAGCTGTCAAGATCCAAAATTCCACCTCAGGCATCGTGATGGCACCTAATCTCTAAAACTAGGTAAGCCGATTATAATCACATTTCAAGCCTTTTTTAAAAAAAACATATTAATAGCGGAAACTAATATAAAAATCTCTCAAGACCAGTAATACTGAGTCACGAACTCTAACTGAATACATGAAATGATCTCAAAGATCGAATACTCAATATTGTTTGAATAATAATTAACAGTACAATAAAAATGAAAAGACTCTAAGGAACTGCGACGACCAAGCAGCTCTACCTTGAATCCTTGCGATCCCACTCTAACTCTATCTAAGTCCGATATCTACAATACCTGACTCTGCACAAAAATGTGCAGAAGTGTAGTATGAGTATACCACAGTCGGTACCCAATAAGAATCAAGACTTACCTCAGTGGAATAGAGACGAGGTGCGGTCAAGACACTCACTAATCTAATAACATGTGCAACATAGTATACAGAATAATAGGAAACAAATAACAAAAGGGCAATACAAATCAATCAGTGATATGCACAGCAGGGCAACAAGAACACCATTAATAATATTGCTCAACAAATAGTAAATACAAGTATACCCAATTAAATCAAGTCCTTCAAATAAATATCTTTCACATATAATTCTTCCAAATAACTCTTTTTCAATTATAATTTCCTCAAATAAATATCTTTCAAATATAATTCTTTCAATAAATCTCTTTCAAATATAATTTCCTCAAATAAGTATCTTTCAAATATAATTCTTTCAATAAATCTCTTTCAAATATAACTCACCCTATGACACCTCATTTCAAAATTATAAAGTACGGGTCTCAGCCCAATTTCATATTTTTCGTAAACAAGGGTCTCCGCCCACTTTCATAATTTTACGGCACTTCGTACCCATAATTAAATCATCATATTTTTCCGGCACCTCGTACCCACTTTTCATATCACATCTACACGGACAGTTCACGTGCCAATAATAAAACCATCATATTTTCCTCAGCACTTAGCGCCCATGTTTCATATCTCAACTGCACGGACAATTCACGTGCCAACATCATCATTATTTACTCACGGCACCTCATGCCCACATTTCTTTTCCTAATCTGCCTGGCAATATTCACATGCTCCCAATTTCAACATAAATCACACTATTATCAATTTACCAACAACAAGACAAATTGCACAAGGTATAAAAATAAACACAAGAAAAATC
The DNA here is from genome assembly GCF_000390325.3 of Nicotiana tomentosiformis. Taxonomy (NCBI): domain Eukaryota; kingdom Viridiplantae; phylum Streptophyta; class Magnoliopsida; order Solanales; family Solanaceae; genus Nicotiana; species Nicotiana tomentosiformis. The sequence goes on along the minus strand of NC_090816.1, from coordinate 12,163,685 downwards.
ACAACATCACATAAAAAACACCAATGCTACCACTCCACATCATCACATATCATCCCTGACAATAGCCACCCTTATCTCTCATATAGCCACCCTTATCACTCCTATAATAGCCTCTCTTATGCCTCCGCCCTAACAATATCAATAGCCACCCTTATCGCTCCTATAACCACTATTATCTCTCCTATAGCCACCCTTATTGCTCCGTCCAGACAATATCCCAACACACAAAATAATAGTTAAATGCCACCCTTATACCCATATTATATCAATAGTGGAATGCCACCCTTATATTCTCAAAATAGGAACTCAAATAGCACAACAATTTACACGGAATATTCTCATGTCAGCATAACAAAATCAATTCATATCACGATTTGTCCAATGGCCACAACCAATTCCAAAGATATAACAAAATTAATTAATTTCACAACAAATAGCCCAAGACTCCACACAATGTGTATAAAACCTTAAAAACAATCAACAGCGATAGAAAAATAATCAGCATAGGGCAACACCTTCATTAATCCAAATTTGATAATTATACTAACACTTCTTCTTAAGCTTGTTTAATTAATTATTTGAGACAGAAAATTCATAATAAAATTAAATTCTAAGAAATATCAAATCATCAAATTCACGGAATTCACATAAATATACAAGTAATAATCACCTCAAATTATCATACAAAAATAAATTCAACAAACGCGAATTGAGGCATGGCAAAGGGATGATTTTATAAATGCCAACAATTATCCATTTTACTACACAATATGCCCAAGACTTTAACTCAATATATTTTGCACATATAAGCCCGAGTACGTACTCGTCACATCGCGTACACGGCTTTTCACATTTTACAAATGGCACATAAGACTCGATACCTATGGGGTAATTTCTCCACTCGAGGTTATGTAAGATATTTACCTTTTTGAACTTAGGCCGATATTCCAAAATAGCTTTCTCATGTGAATTGATCTCCGGACGGCTCCAATCTTTCTTGAGCCTTTCTTACATTACTACGAGGTTTCAGAAATCCTAGCAACTTCAATTTATTTAGAAACATAACAAAAGTGAACCATAATTAGGAAGATTTTCATGGTTTCAACTCATTTGAGCATTTTATCAAATACTAGGTGTACAAATTTGGTTACAAGGTTCTTCTACACGATTTTCTTCATTCCACAACCCAATCTTTACTTATTTGATCTCTATAATCTTCCCACAAACCTTATTGGTACAAGTATATATACATAATACTCTTACACCCAAGAATCATACTCCCAATCACCAATTTTTTACACCAAACTCGAAATTTGAAAAGTAGGGGTTGAATCTTACCTCTTAGATAAAGATTTTATGATTAGCTTCCTTGATTCTTGAAGATTGGATGATTAGAATGTTAGGTTCCCTCCTTCTCTCTCTAAAATGCTCTTACCTCTCTCTAAAACCCTCAGAAAAATACCCCAAAATAAGCCCCAAAGGCTATTTATTAAAATGGAGTCGGGTTATAAAAATAGGAAAATTAACCCTATGAAAGAAGGTTTGCGGTCGCATAATGGACCGCAGAATGGGTATGCTGGTAGCACAATGGTCGCAAAAATCGGTGCCTGGAACTGGGCTGTTCTGGTCCATTCTGCGACCAGTTTGCGGTCGCAGATGCAGTTTCGCTATCGCATAACTATTCTACGATCGCAGAATTGGTCGCAGAATATTTTTCCATCCTTAGGTAATTTGGTCATAACTTCTTGTAGGAATGTCCAAATGATGAACGGTTTGAAGCATTAGAAACTAGACTCAAAGATCTTTCATTTAATAGGCAATAAACTATACAACAATTCGTATCATGAGAGTTATACTCAGTTGAAGTTAGATCTTGTGCGAACTCACTTGAAACTTTAGTCTATTATGAAATTCCCAACTTCTATATTCGATGCCGAAACATATCGAATCAAGTCTGATTGACCTCAAATTTTGCACACAAGTCATAAATGACATAACGGATCTATTTCAATTTTCAGAATCGAATTCCAACCTCGTTATCAAAAATTTAACCTTTGATCGAACTTTTCAAAAATCGTCTATTTTCCAACTTTCACCAAAATACGTCGAATTGTCCTACGGATTTCCAAATCCAAATCCGGACATACACCTATGTCGTAAATCACCATACGAAGTTATTGACATCATTAAAATTCTATTCCGGGGTCGTTTGCTTAAAAGTCAACTCCCCAGTCAACTCTTTCCATTTAAGCTTCTAAATAAGAATTGTTCTTTCAATTTATTTTCGAATCTTCAAAAAATCAAACTTGACCACACCCGCGGGTCATAATACATATTACGAAGCTTCTCGAGATCTTAAGTCACAGAATGGGGCATTAATTCTTAAAATGACAAATCGGATCGTTACATTCTCTGCCTCTTAAACATATGTTCGTCCTCGAACGTGCCAAGAATATTTCTAAGGACATTAAATTACTGAGTGTATTCTTACACACATACTCGTGGGTGATTCTACTTTCCGCAATTTAATATAGGTCCGACAATACCATCTCAGTTGAGATTATTTGTTTTATCCATACTTATAAACTTTAAAACCAATTTCTTACCCTCCAAACATTTTCAAAATGCCTGATTTTCACATCAACGCACGGTATCAGTCTCAACTGGCTATAGCAATTCGTGCCTATGCACACATCAACTTTTTTGATAGTGTTGAAGTACTTCAAAAAAATTTCGGGGTATTACATTCTCCCCCACTTAGGATCATTAGCCCTTGAATGAGAAGTAGAGTCCGCCCTTAAACACATAACATAATTTATCTCTTCTTTCGCACGTCTTATTCCCCCAAATTTTACTAACTCCCAAATTTTTTAGAATTTTCGGCAGAGTCTCCCTTGTAATTGGACCTATCCACCTACCAGAACAACACCAAAATAACTCCTAACAACACATCCACAGCCTAACAAAGCACCACAATGTATATATCAATAACATTAATCTTAGCATTACAAGCACTACATTATCATAATGATATCTGTACATGAAACACATCATATGTATGCCCATAACCACATCTTTGGTCTTAATAGTTGTTCATAATCGATTACAACATCGCCAATTAACCTCATGTCAACAAAATTCTAATTCCAACCCTCCACTTTACTAACAACGAGACACGAGGCATGAATACCTCATAATTATTTACCCAAATTAACGAGTCATATTTTTATGCCACCTAGGCACTCACCTCGTAAGCTAAAAATCCATAATTACAACACGAATTTGGCAAATTATGCACAGAGAAATTCATACAGGAATTTTTAAATAAGCCTAACAGGTATGACTCCCTATAAGTACTATAGTACAAATTTAATTTCACAAGGGAGAATTTAAACACATAAATTTTTATCACAAGGATCTCGTCATTATATAACTTTCACCGCGGCTCGTAGCCCGATTTAAACATATCCAATCATATTAAAATGCGAGGATCTCGTCCTCAGTTCTGAATCACAAGTAATATGCACATCGTGCCAATCGAAACATTACATTTTCTTCTTTTAAATAATTTCTGTTAAACAAAATCACAACATATAATGAACCCTCATACCGGTAGGAAATATAATTCATAATTGAAATCAATTATCCGAAAAATACATCAAACTCACAGAAATGATTAACAAAAGTCACGTTTAGCCTCACAACTATTTTTGGTGACCAACACAAAATGATAGACATAATTATCTCCATATAATCTCCTAACAAGAGTATTCATATAAGTAGATTTCAGGATTACGAAGCTCACTCATGAGTGGAGCATATTAGGAGGACTTGCCTCGATATTCAGAACCGAATCAAATTAAGGGAAAATATCCTTTTATAACAAATCAGGATCATACCTGTAATGACACTATCTGGTGTAGATGCCTCAGCCACACCATAGCAAATATATTAACGGGCTGGGCCTCCCCCTCTAGGGCACCCTCTATCCGCCTGTCCTCCACCCCAAAATAGTTGTGCACGTGGGGTAGTAACTGCATTGGGGCCCATAGCCTAAGTGTTCTGATAAAATTCACACATCCCAAGTCTGGGACAATCTCTCATAATGTACCTAGTATCACCATACTCATAACAACCCCTCTGAGGTCGCGGTTGCTCGTACTAAATCTGTGTCGGATAACTGGAATAACCACTATAAGAATCTCATGTAGGTGGTACACTATAAGAACTTACTGGAGCACCCCGAGTAATCAGATGTGCGGACTGAGTTGGCCGACTGCTCGAGCCTCCGCCATAATGGGCCATAGCTAAGGAGTAAAATCGATTGAACCCTCCAGAGCTTCGAGACCTTTTGGTCTCCTTAGACTCCCTTTCCTCACTTAGAACATCCCCAATCCTCCTCGCAATCTCCACTACTTGTTGAAATGGAGTATCAGTTTGCAACTCTCGAGCCATGCATATTTTAAGATCATAACCCCTCAATGAATCTGCGAACCCGCTCTCTGACTGTAGGTACCAAGATAGGTGCATGACGGGCCAACTCACTGAATCTAATAGCATATTCTGACACTGTCATAGTGCCCTAACACAACCGTTCAAACTTTGTGTGCCACGCATCTCGGAGAGTCTGGGGAACAAACTCTTTCAAAAATATCTCTGAAAATTGAGCCCAAGTTTGTGGTGTTGCATCGGCTGGTCTACCTTCTTCATAAACTTGCCACCACTGATACGCTGCGCCTGACAGCTGATATGTAGTAAAGGCAACTCTGCTCAATTCCACAATACCCATAGTGCGGAGAATACTGTGGCATTTTTCTAGAAATCCTTGGGCATCCTCTGAAGTTGTGCGACTGAAAGTAGGTGGACTATACCTCTTAAACCTCTCAAGTCTCTTTTATTCTACTTTTGATGCCCCTGGCCTGACCTCAGGCTGAACAGGAATAACAGGTTGTATCGGTACTACACCCAGAACTTGACCAATGTAAATTCGCTGCTCTAGAGTACGAGCGGTAGGAGTCTGAACTCCTCCCCCAACCTGTGAAATATTTGGTGAAACGAAGATCAATCCCGCCCGAGTCAATGTACCAAACATGTTTAGGAATTGTACTAAAGTCTCGTGAAGTCTGGGGGTAACAACAAGTGTCTCTGTTGCATGTCCCCCGATTGGAGAAACTGACGACTCCTCAACTGCCCCTCTAACCAATTTTCTAGTTGTGACACGTGCCCTTCTTCGGCCTCTACCCCGACCCCGGCCTCTTGCGGCCCTAGTAGTATGCGCGGATGCCTGCTCTGCTGACCCGGTAGCACGTGTCCTCACTATCTGTGAGAGAATAGAGATGCAAAGGCTGAAATTCTAAATTCAACAAATTCCGCACGATAATAATGAAAGAAGTGGAAATTTCCTAACAGTTCTGTAGCCTCTCGAAGATAAGTACATACTTCTCTGTATCGATCTGCAAGACTCTACTAGACTCGTTCGTGACTCGTAGAACCTATGAACCTAGAGCTCTGATACCAACTTGTCACGCCCCAAAATCCCACCTCATGCGTCGTGATAGCACCTAGTCTCTAAGACTAGGTAAGCCGATTATAATCACATTTCAAGCCTTTTTTTAAAACAAAACAACTAACATCGGAAACTAATATGAAAATCTCCCAAGACTGGTAATACTGAGTCACGAACTCTAACTGAATACATGAATTGATCTCAAGGATCAAATACTCAATACTGTTTGAATAATAATTAACAGTACAATAAAAATAAAAACTCCAATGAACTACGACGATCAAACAGCTCTACCTTGAATCCTTGCGATCCCACTCTAACTCTGTCCGGGTCTGATATCTTCAATATCTAGCTCTGCACAAAAATGTGCAGAAGTGTAGTATGAGTATACCACAGCCGGTACCCAGTAAGTATAAAGACTAACCTTAGTGGAGTAGAGACGAGGTACAGCCAAGACACTCACTAGTCTAATAACCTGTGCAACATAATATACAGAATAATAGGAAACAAATAACAATAAGGGCAACACAAATCAATCAGTGATATGCACAGCAGGGCAATAAGAACACCGTTAATAATATTTCTCAACAAATAGTAAATACAAGTACACTCAATTAAATCAAGTCCTTCAAATAAATATCTTTCACATATAATTCTTCCAAATAACTCTTTTTCAATTATAATTTTCTCAAATAAATATCATTCAAATATAACTCTTTCAATAAATCTCTTTCAAATATAATTTCCTCAAATAAGTATCTTTCAAATATAATTCTTTCAATAAATCTCTTTCAAATAGAACTCACCATGTGACACCTCATTTTAAAATCATAAAGTACGTGTCTCAGCCCAATTTTATATTTTTTGTAAACAAGGGTCTCGGCCCACTTTCATAATTTCACGGCACTTCGTGCCCATAATTAAATCATCATATTTTTCCGGCACCTCGTGCCCACTTTTCATATCAATCTACATGGACAGTTCACGTGTCGAAAATAAAACCATCATATTTTCCCGGCAATTCGTGCACATGTTTCATATCTCAACTGCACGGACAATTCACGTGCCAACATCATCATTATTTACTCGCGGTACCTCCTGCCCATATTTCTTTTCATGATCTGCCTAGCAATAGCCACAGGCTCCCAATTTTAACTTGCACAAGGTATAAAAATAAACACAAGAAAAATCACAACATCACATAAAAATTACCAATGCAACCACTCAACATCATCATCACATATCATCCCTGACAATAGACACCCTTATCTCTCTTATAGCCACCCTTATCACTCCTTTAATAGCCTCCCTTATCCCTCTGCCCTGACAATATCAATAGCCACCCTTATCGCTCCTATAGCCACCCTTATCTCTCTTATAGCCACTTTTATCGCTCCTATAGCCACCCTTATCTCTCTTATAGCTACCCTTATCGCTCCTATAGTGAAATGCCACCCTTATACCCATATTATATCAATTCTGGAATGCCACTCTTATATCCTCAAAATAATAACTCAAATAGCACAACAATTTACACGGAATATTCTCATGTCAACATAACAAAATCAATTCATATCACGATTTGCCCAATGGCCACAACCAATTCCAAAGATATAACAAAATTAATTAATTTCACAACAAATAGCCCAAGACTCCACACAATGTGTATAAAACCTTAAAAACAATCAACAACGATAGAAAAATAATCAGCATAGGGCAACACCTTCATTAATCCAAATTTGATAATTATACTAACACTCCTTCTTAAGCTTGTTTAATTAATTATTTGAGACAGAAAATTCATAATGAAATTAAATTCTAAGAAATATCAAATCATCAAATTCACGGAATTCACATAAATATACAAGTAATAATCACCTCAAATTATCATACAAAAATAAATTCAACAAACGCGAATTGAGGCATGGCAAGTGGATGATTTTATAAATGCCAACAATTATCCATTTTACTACACAATATGCCCAAGACTTTAACTCAATATATTTTGTACATATAAGCCTGAGTACGTACTCGTCACATCGCGTACACGGCTTTTCACATTTCACAAATGGCACATAAGACTCGATGCCTATGAGGTAATTCCCCCACTCGAGGTTATGCAAGATATTTACCTTTTTGAACTTAGGTCGATATTCCAAAATAGCTTTCTCACGTGAATTGATCTCCGGATGGCTCCAATCTTTCTTGAGCCTTCCTTACATTACTACGAGGTTCCGAAAATCCAGCAACTTCAATCTATTTAGAAACATAACAAAAGTGAGCTATAATTAGGAAGATTTTCATGATTTCAGCTCATTTGAGCATTTATCAAATACTAGGTGTTCAAATTTGGTTACAAGGTTCTTCTACACGATTTCCTTCATTCCACAACTCAATCTTTATTTATTTGATCTCAACAATCTTCCCACAAATCTTATTGGTACAAGCATATAAACATAATACTCGTACACCTAAGAATTATACTCCCAATCACCAATCTTTTATCCCAAACTCGAAATTTGAAAACTAGGGGTTGAATCTTACCTCTTAGATAAAGATTTTATGATTAGCTTCCTTGATTCTTGAAGATTGGATGATTAGAATGTTAGGCTTCCTCATTTTCTCTCTAATGCTCTTACCTCTCTCTCTCTAAAACCCTCAGAAAAACTCCCCAAAATAAGCCCAAAAGGCTATTTATTAAAATGGGGTCGAGTTATGAAAATAGGAAAATTAACCCTCCGAAAGTAGGTCTGCAGTCGCATAATGGACCGCAGAATAGGTATGAGGGCCGCACAATGGTCGCAAAAATCGATGCCCGGAACTGTGCTGTTCTGGTCCACTCTGCGACCAGTTTGCGATCACAGAAGCTGTTTCGCGATCGCATAATTATTCTACGATCGCAGATTTGATCGAATCGCATTTTTTTAGCCTTCGGTAATTTGGTCATAACTAATTATAGGAATATCCAAATGACGAACGGTTTGAAGCGTTAGAAACTAGACTCAAATATCTTTCATTTGATAGGTAATACATCATATAACATTTCGTATCATGAGAGTTATGCTCATTTGAAGTTAGATCTTATGCAAACTCACTTGAAACTTTAGTCTATTATGAAATTCCCAACTTCTACATTCGATGCCGAAACATAACGAATCAAGTCCGATTGACCTAAAATTTTACACACAAGTCATAAATGGCATAACAGACCTATTTCAATTTCTAGAATCGGATTTCGACCTCGTTATCAAAAATTCAACCTTCGATCGAACTTTTCGAAAATAGTCTAGTTTTCAACTTTCACCAAAATGCGTTGAATTGTCCTACGAAATTCCAAATCCAAATAAGGACATACGCCTAAGTCCGAAATCACCATACGAAGTTATTGACATCATCAAAATTCCATTCCAGGGTCGTTTGCTCAAAAGTCAACTCCTCGGTCAACTCTTTCCATCTAAGCTTCTAAATCAGAATTGTTCTTTCAATTTATTTCCGAGTCTTCCGAAAATCAAACTCGACCACACCCCCGAGTCATAATACATATTACGAAGCTGCTCGAGACCTTAAGTCACAGAACGGGGCGTTAATTCTTAAAACGACAAGTCGGGTCGTTACACTAGCGTACCATAGCAAGCCAAATTATTTTCTTAAAGGAAAAAGGCAGAACGTGAACATATTATGTAGTAGACTCTCACCGGTGCTACAAGCAGAGACGAAGTCAGAATTTTAAGTTTATGGGTTTAGAATTCTAATCTCTTTAAGTCACTGAGTTCTAAATTAATAATTTGTACATACTCCCTCCGTTCACTTTTACTTTGCATGTATACTAAAAATAGATTTTCATCTTTACTTGTCACTTTAAGCATATCAAGAGAAGACAAAAAAAAATTCCTGTTATGCCTACAGTATTTATTACTCATTTCAAATTATTTTCTAAATCCAATAAAATATGCATCAATTAATATGTGTATCATGGTAAATTATGCACTTCATTTATTATTTCTTAAGGGGCATGAAAAGTCAAAATGCGCCAAGTAAAAGTGAACGGAGGGAGTATTTAGTATTTTTTTAAAGACAAATATAGAGTTTGATCCAAAGCTATTGGATTCGGCCAAACCTGTTACCGACACTCTAACTCCACCCCTGACTATTAAGTTTTAGTTGGCATGCTAAATTATCATTTTTCAAGTATTTGAAGCAATTAAAAGTGATAATTAATTGGAAGATTGTGATTATGATAAATAATGTTTTTTTGCTAAAGACAAGTATCAATGCCTCCCAGGCTAATCAAACCACACTACTATCGAAATAGTGGTGCTATTAGTGCGTATTTGTTGCTGCAATTATTCAGTGAAATACCAATAAATTTGCAGGAATATATCTTTGTTTAACAAAAAAGGTATTTTTATTCATAATACCCTATCCGTTTCAATTTAGATGAGTTAGTTTGACTCGGTACGAAATTTAAGAAAAAAAAAAGATTTTTAAACTTGTGGTCTTAAAAGCTTAAGGGGTGAAAGCTTTGTAGGGCCATAATATTTGTGTGGTTATAAAAGCTTCTCATTAAGGGTAAAATAGGTAAAATGAAGAGTTTAAAATTGAATTATTTTCAAATTTAAAAATATGTCATTTATTTTGAAACAAACTAAAAAGTAAATAACTCGTCTAATTTGAAACACAAGGAATATTCCAATAATGATACAAATACAGTCCTTAACTCTAGAAAAAGTTGTGCTTTGAAGCTTTAACAGAGTAACATACATTTGAGCCTGCATATTAAGCAAGAAACTTAAAAGGAAAGTAAAAAATTGTAAAAATATATAAAGAAGTCTCAAAGTTTGCAGGTCACACACACACAAAAAAAATAACCTTACCCGGTCCACAAGGGAAAGTTCACACACACACACACACACACACACACAAAATATGCTAATCAACATTAATTGATCCTACCGCAGTTCTTCCTAATCTCTCCATTAGAACCAGTAAGGGGACGAATATCACCCATCTTAATCATAGCAGTAACAAAATCAGAGCTAAAACTGCGAGGATTGTTACTGTAAGATGTCACAATCGAATCGGCAGATCCACCATTAAAGAGTTGCTGATCAGAGTGAAGAAGACCCTTTTTGTTAACAAGATTCTTGAAATAATTGTTGTCAAATTTGTTAGGAGTTTGAAGATCAAGTGGTGCTAAACTGTTGTCCCCTGAACCTGAACTTCTTGGGCAGTTGCTTTGTCTAGTTCTTGCAAATGATGCATCTAAGTTATTGGTCTCGTTGTATATACGTGCCCTAAATGTTGTGCATCTTGCTTGTCCAATTGTGTGTGCCCCTGTCAAACATAAACATAAACATAGTTTAAATTTTTAAAAAATGAACTTGTATAGCCGCTATTAAAATAATAATTTGAAAATATTTTATTTTTTTTGTATAAATATTCATTTATGTATGTTATATACAAATTTTATACACTTTTACTGCTACCAGATATAAATATTATTGACCGCGGGTTAAAAGAGATCTTTGCCCTTTAATTTTCAAAATTTTCCTCTGTTCTTTAGGGATTATTGGTGTTTAGGCCTAAGCAGGGGACATTTATAATGTCAATTTTTTTGTTTGTGTGAATTTTAATTTGTGATTACTTGTTTTAATATAAATACGCTAGATTTAGTGAGTTGAGATGAACATACTTTAATATAACTTGTATGTTCAAAAATCTAGCTTATCCATAATAAGAAATCTGTTTAAACTAAGTACTGTATGGGCTCGTTTGATATGAGAAATAAGGAATAATTAATTCCGGGACTAAATTTAAGAAGAGTTTATCCCATATTTGATTTGTAGAAAACTGCGGTATAATTAATCCCGGGATTAGTTGTTCTGGGATTGTAGTATTTTTTTATCCCCATGAAAAGGTGGAATAACTAATCCTGAGATAATTAATCTTGGAATAACTTATTTCCAACCAAACAACCCCTAAATGTAATTCCATCAGCTTTTATGGATTGAGAGTATATTTTCCTTTTTATTTTTTTTTGGGGGTGGGGTGGGGGGGTGGGGGGGGGGGAATATGGCAAGCTAGGATAAATGCTGGTGGAAAGGCTCGGTATAATTGCTGAAAGGAGGCAGTAGGTATCCGATAAAATAGTCGAGATTTAAGCAACTCAACAAGCACTACTATAAAAAGCGTAAGATCTGTGCACTAAAAGTATAAGAGAACCCTACTAGGTTACTTAAAAGGTAATTACAAGTAACTCTATTCGTTAAGTATTGACCGATAACCTAGAATGATAAGCGACATGCTATAACATGTTAAACTATATTAATAGTGTTAAAAAGATTTGCATTGTTCATGTATATAATTTAAATATTATTTAAACAGGAGGGAATTAGGGAAAAAAGAACAAACCAGATAAGGCAACCATATCCTTAGTGGAAAGGCCAACCGCACTGAAACTAGAAATGAGTCTATTAAGGTTAGAAGTTGGAGGAGGAATGCTTCTATTTGCAGCAGCTTGACTTGCTGTTCTAGCATCTCTTCTGCCCAATTTTACATTCCAATTGGGGCCTCCAAGCTGCATATATATACATAATAAGGTCACAAAATTACTTATATGAGAATATAAACTTAAAATGCAGTTGCTTAACTTGAAAAAGTCTTGAAAATATAATTAAAACTTACAATAACAACAGAGTCCCGAGCTGTAACGGCCAAAATATCAGCACAAGAAACAACACCAGGGCACACTTTCTCAACAGCAGATTTGATATTGTCAATAACTTCAAATCCTCTAGCAGAATTGACATTTGGAGCAGCCCTTTTCTCTCCTGTGAAGCTTGATGTGTCATCAAGGAGTAACGATCCATCGCATCCCTGAAAGGAAATAATTAAAGAAGAATTAATCTAAATAGTCGTTCAACCAACCGTTTAAGCTAAAAATAGCCGACGGATATATAATATATGTATAACTATATATAATTAGTTGATAATCTATGTATACAGTTAGAAAAAGTAAACAGTAAAATAGTGCAAAATAAAAGCATTTAAGTTATATATATTGACGGACTATAAATATATTCTACTAATATGTTACTTAACATGTAATGCCCTGTTTTTTTTAAGTTACTAAGTTTCACTTTTTATAGACGATTACTTATGGCTATCTTCTAGGTAGCCTTAGTGTAAGCAAAATTTCAATGTTAGTAGTGGCGGAGCCACGTTATCCCAAGGGGTATCAATTGATATCCATTCGTTCGAAAAGTTACAATTATGTAGCTAGGTAAAAAATTTAAACGTATATATTACTTACTATATCTTGACTCCCCCTTGATTTCTTCGTGTCTTTATTTATTTTATTTTTTGACATCCTTAGTGAAAATTCTGGCTCCGCCACTGACCGTTTGTATATAAAAATTGAACTCAAATGAAAAGAGAAAAGCAAAGAAAGAGGAAATGAAGATAGTAGATTACATTGACGAAGCAATCATGGAAGAATAGACGAAGAAGAGAAGCACCCATTCGAGTTTCCTTCTTAATAGCAGATTGCACTGCAGATTTCACAGTTTGATAAAGTTTAGGACAAGATTTTGAGTAGAAACCAGTTGAAAGTTGAGCTGATGAATTTCCAATTAGTAAGCTCACAAAGATAAACAAAACAATAGCATTAATCTTTAAAGAAGCCATTAGAGAAAGCTGACTTTAATTAAAGGGATAATTAAAGTCCTTAATTAGATCTAAGGAAAGAAGTGTGTTGTGCACAGGATGTTGAGAAGTGTCAAGTATTTATAGAGTAGAGAAAGCACTCTCAAGGTAATTGTTTTCGGCAGGTTACCTAACAGCTAACACAAAGACTAAATTTTGCATGGCTTCCTACGTTTGAAAAAGTAATTAAAACAAGAATAACTATTAATTAAGTTACTCGTTATATTTTATTTTAAGACACGAAGTTTAAGAATGTAACAATAACTCTTAGAATTGTGGCATTAAATTAAAAGTGCGTATAGCATACCAGAAATATTATTTGAATCTTGAGGTCTTAAACATGTCATTGTCATAAAAGAATATCATCAAGGGTAAAATGAGAATGTTTAAATTAAAAACTTACTAAATATGATAAGGATGTTGTATTATCATATTTTTGAAAACGGACTAAAAAAGAAAGTAAAACGCATAAATTGATATTGATGGAGTATATATAAAGAACTTTTATATCATCAATGAAATGTAACTGTTATAGCAAGTTATTACTCTTGATATACCGTCTTAATTCCCTCATTCGGAATAAATGGAAGCAGGTTATGGATCTGTTTAAGTTGGCGATCAATCCCTTCCTTCTTTTCCCTGTCTTTGAATACATTAGAGTAGATTGATTGGAAGGAGGGTGAGGAACGGGTTCATAGATTGAATTCAGTGAGTCCCACGACATAATCAGAGTGAGGCTTTGGTTACCGACAAACGCTTCTCCAAAGGCGATCCTCTCGAGTTTCTAGTTGTTTATGTCATTTAAGTACAAGCTTGATATTGAGAGTTACCAATTTTTATTAGTCAACTTAATCTTTTTACTCTGTTAGTGCACCTAACTAAAATTGTTAGGTGAACTGCAAATTGATTGATTTCTTGATAATTAAATGGTAAAGTCGAATAACACGAGATCCAGGTATAACTTATAACTGTGTGACAAGTACAAGGAATTAAGAAAGTTTGAATTTTTGGGAGTTAGATATGTAATTTGTCAAAGGAAGGGACCCAAAATCCAAACAAACACAATTATCTTATGATTTGGTAAAGACTAAAGAAGGGGGAGAATATTAAAGGTACATAGTGGACTTTTGCGACATCAATTATCACTTAAAGTAGATTCATTGACTTGTGTTTTGCATGGTTTAATTAAAGAATCCACTTTTAGTTAATTAGAATTATCTTAGAATCCTTGATTTGGAAAATGGGAAAGCTAAAACAAGAAAGATTAAAGATTTTCTCAAAGATTTTAAGTTATACATACAGAGAGCGTAAATATTCTTTACACGATCAGTGTAGTTTAATTTATAAGTAATAACCGACTAATATTATTTTATCATATCACTATTTACGCACAAATTTACTTGTCGTTGCTATATAAATGACTCGATCGTGATGCATAAGTTCAAATTCGTTATTTGTGTTGGATTTTTATTATTTTATGTGTGTCTCAATCTATGTAAAAGCATATAATCAATATCTAATGAAGAAAAAATCTCACATGTTACCTCATTAAGCAATAACCTCTATAAACTAGTCCTCCCACCACCTATTGAGGTTACCATATTCTCTTTCCTTTTTTCCCATCACTAAAGGTGACAGTAACAAGATACAGTGACAAGAGCTAGAGCAAGGGGAGAAACCAATTTAAGACTCTTCTTTTTTGTAATAATATTTTCTGCATCATATATATTTCCCTATAACGTTATCTATGTAAGATTATGAAATTCAAATCCTAAAAATATTTTGTAATTATGACTAATATTTTGGCTAATGGAGTACATCTCACATAAGCATAAGCATCTTTGCAAAGTGTAGACTTTGTTGACAATATTCTTTGGGACCCAAAAATATTGCATTGTATGATGGACATCATTTGCACAATTGTATCTCTTCTTTTACACCTAAGAGGCCAAAACTTTTTTAACTATAAAAGGGAAGGCCATTAGTTCATTTTAGACACACCAACAAGACTCGAGTCTTCGTTTTTTGTTTCTTCCTTTCCTCATTTATTAAGAGTGTTTTGTATGAGAGTTAGTGTTGGGAAGCACTTGTGTGAACCCTTTCTTTGGAGTGATCTTGTGAGGTTATTCTCTTAGGGTATTTGGGATTAATTAGAGTATTTACTCTAATTTTGTACTCTCTTTTGTACTCTTATTGTTATAGTGAAATTGCTCCTCTTCGCTTGTGGACGTAGGTCACACTGACCGAACCACGTTAAATTGATTTCTTCTGTATCTGCTTTAATTGCCATTGTTATCAATTTCCATTGTCTTTGTTATTGTCATCTGTTATTTGACTAGATTCTGACTACCCGGATTCCCGATCCTAACATATCTTTGATTCATGCACTAAAAATCTAAGTTCACAATTTTTGCCTAATGATACAGGTGCATTGTCCTAGATAAAGAGCAATTACTTTTGACTAAGAGCACAACACAATTATGTCTAAGTTCTGGATTCTGACTAATCTATAGCTTTTTAAAGTAGATCGAAATTACCATGAAATTGATATTCCAAAGCTTTTTATTTCTTTCATAGGTGTTAGTTTCTTGTGCTATAAGGAAGATACATAAAGTTGCAAGGAATCTTTTACTTTTGATGAGCATTATATATTCTAGCATAGCTTTGATTTACACAGAATATATCATATACTCGTGCATTCACATTACAACACTGTCTATACTTTTCCTGAGTTGAAAGTTTATCGGAAACAAAATTTCTACCTTCACAAATTAGGAATAAGACTACGTGCACACTATCTTTCCCGAACCCTACTTGTAAAATTACACTGGAGTTTGTTGTTGTTGTACTCGTGCATTCACATTGGAAACCTCCAATTCTAAGAGATTGCATACTAAATCTGACTTGTTCCTACTAATTCTAACGAAATAATATTACTTTTTACCGAATAAAAAATTATCATCTCACGTGAATTTTTATAACAATCTCAAGTTAAGATACATAATAATTTGATTTACGATGAAATATTTAGATATTTAATAAATTTTTAATATAAATATATGATCAGAAAAAAAATTACTGAAATCATGTGAACTAACTTATAAGCTAGGGAACGAAGATAACAAAAAATGTCAAGCTGCGTGCATTATCTAAACATTAAAATAATTATTTTTAGGGAAGGTCAGCATTTACGGCAGCGATTTTCTGTAGACAACCAAAGAGCTGAAAAAGTGAAAGATTGATAAGTCAATTAGAAAATTAATTTACTTTACCAACTTATTGTTATAGGAATATTTACTTTTCTACGACTATGCCTAAGAGGAACTTTAAATTGACTTAGCCCTCCTCGCAATTAAAAAAAAATAGTTAATTGAGCCAACTTATTGTATATTTACTTTCCTCCGGAGCTAAGAAGAAGTTTGATTTGACCCTCCTCTTTTTTTGTTTTAACTATTTATTGAAATAGAATGATGATCGGGTAAAGGGATTTTAAGATGCTTTTTGAGTCAAATGGGGCAAAATTTTCTATTGGTCAGTAAACAACGTAGAAAATTCTGGCTGCATGGCATTTTCTCATCATTAACTTTCTTGTCATTGTCTATTCGATTTGTTTTTCTTTAATTTCGTTTTCTTTGACCATCCTTGTGCATTTAACCGCTTAATTTAGTAAATTACTAGGCAAATGAACCGTAAGAAACTTCCATAATATTGTTACTACTTCCAAGCTAAGACAAGTAATAATAAGTCATTTTCCCAAAATAAGTCGTTTACCCTTAAAACGGATAACAATAAAACTTATATACGATTTTAAGGATATGTGGATTGATTTAACACAAGTAATCAAGAATGTTAGACAAACGAATTAAAGATAAAATAAATAACCAAACCAGATGTGACGTTGAATCCGAGATCGGATTTAAGCTGAACAATAGTGTTGCCCTTGACCGAACCCTCGATTCGAAGCCAAATGTGTATGAAAAACTATGATTAAAATAAGAACCTTTCAATAGCTAGAAAGCTGAGAAATAAGTTTGTATTGCCTTGATATGTGTTACAATGTGTCTACTGAATAAAAAACTTTCTCTTTATATAGTAGGGAATTTTACCTCTAGTATAATTCTAAAAAAGGTAAAAATTCTTCTTGTACGTCAATCACTGATACACTACCGACATCGGGCGAGATCCGCATCGTGATTTCCGATTGGGTGCGGATAGCACGGTCCTCTGTTAGTCGCAACCGTTTGTAGTATTTTTCGAGGTCTTAGAGCTCGTTCCGGGTTCGGGAAGTATTGTCTTGTCAGGCCCGGTGGCGAGCATCCCGTTCCGGCCTCGATTCAAGGAGTTCTCATATTCGGTCTCTATCTCATACATTCATACTTCGTTTGACTCACCGAGAACTCGGGGTGTGTGCTAACCCCGAGTTCACCTGTATACAGATAGTCCCCTCATTTCTCAGAGAGTAGGCTCGCCGAAACGATAGGAAATCATAGATGAACCTCGGTTCCTTCCTTCGTACGTTGCAACCGAGATGGTGAGTAAGCCGAAACGTCCCATCAATCGCGTCGCTCTGACTTCGAACACGTGTCAATCATCGGCTGGTCACCTCCGAATGTGAAGTGTCACGTATTGATTACATTTTCTCCTATAAAAGCTTCGACCTTTTGTACTTCTTCCACTTTTAGATCCTAGCTTTTACCTTCAAATTCTCTGGCGGCTATCAACTCTTTCAAATCTTCATCTCTTTATCTTTGATCTTCAAATCTTCGTAACTGTTCTTAGGTTTCTACCCAGATCTTCATCCTACCTTCAAACCTTCATACTTTTTCCTTCAAACCATCATAACTTTCCTTCAAATCTTCATATCTCACTACAAAAAACGATGAATTTGCGGAGGTTTTATTTATATATTGCGGCGATCACAAACCTCCGCAATATACTTTTACGTCAGTTTCCAAAACGCCCACAATAATGTTCGTCGCAATCAATTTGCGGGGATTTTTTGACGGACCGCCGTTATCATATAGCAGCGGGTATTTGACGGCGGTATAACCTTCATAATTTGGTAGTTTGGCTGTTACTTGTTAAAATAATAGTGGAGGTCTAAACCCCCACAATTTCTTTATTTAACCTCCACAAATTTATAACACGATATTATTATAGGTAAAATAGCGGCAAATTATAACCTTCGCTATTCATTGAATATTTTTTTTTTCTGCAATGTTCCTCCATAACTGTTCCAATTTCAATTATATTAATATAATAAAGCATCAACAAATTATATAAATTGCTTACTGAAATCAAGTAACATCAATATATTAATAAACCACAAAATACATTAAAGTAAATTATCATTAGTCTCAAAAATTTACTTTAAACACAGCTACTCCAACCATTAAACACAAAATATCAATATTATAATTAGTCTTAAAACTAACATTAAACAGAACATCCACTCCAACTATTATGGACAAAAGATCTACTATGACCATTCAATCGAGTACGATACTTAGTTATCTAATACATTTGCAAGCAACTTCAATGGTTGTCGTTAGAATTACTTCCACCGGATGATCTTCTTATATCCATGGGTGAAATGGATCCGCTAGCCGCATCACTTGGCTACAAAATAATCAAAAGAAAATATAATTAACAAAAAGTAGCTCAACAATATCCTAACTAATAATGCTTGGACTGAACAATCATACTTTACAAAATTAAATAAGAAAGTTATGAACTATTCTTACCGTTGAACGAGGAGGAGAAACAAATATCCTTGCAAATTCTTCGGGTATTTTTCCTTCTTTCATTATCATATACGCCTTAAAAGCATTCATCATTTGAGTGTTAACATTCATCATTTCTCTGTAGTTCTCTTGGCTTTGATTGTGAGCATTCAACATTTGATTGTACTTCTCTTGGCATTGGAAAGAACATGAATCATTATTATAACTTGAAGCATTCAAATCACTATAACGAGGTCTTGTTTGTCTAGAAGCTCTACCAGGAACAACTCCTAATCCTAAGCACCTTACCCTTCTAGAGAGCTCTTTTCCCAACACCTTACCAATAATATCATTTGGCGAAATTTCAGACTCATCCACGGTACTTTGGCTCAATGCTAGTTCAATTTTTTCCTAAATATATTACACACCAAAAGCCAGTGTAATTACTTCAATCACTGATTGACAAGTTAAAAAGGAAAAACAATAGAAGAATAATATCTTTTTCTATTATAAAACAAGTGGTGAAACTTTGGCACTGTAGTTCTATAAATGAAAAGGTCAAATTCGCATTAACTTAACTAACTAGGAATAGTTGCTAGTTTAATTAAAGTATCCAAAATGAATTATTACCATAAGCGTACACTTCAATTGTTAGTGCATGGTTAATGTTATAATAATAAACATATATTTATTCTTCTAAATTACTCCTAGGAATTAGGATATAATGAATGCAAACAATCTGATTATATTATGCACAGAATATATGAGTAAATACTTACTCGTACTTGGTTTTTATTCTAATCAAACAGTTTAACTTAGCAATTAAAAGTTGAAAAGAAAACACATTACTTATTCATGATTTAATTGTAAATATGTATATGAAAACATCTATCTTGTATATATTGGATTGATTAATCAACGGATATGTATAAGGAATATTTGTTTGCAAAGGAAAAAATCCAAACTGCTGGAATATTTTACTGTGGAATATGATACTCCTATAATGTTAAGGAAGAAATGAGGCCAAGAATCTAAAATAAACAAACTAACTCTGAAGTGCCACTTCATAAAAGCCACTATTTAGTGAAGAAAATAAAAAGACCTTTCAACTCAAATTACACATTGAAAACAATATGATATGCTAAATAAAAACTGGATTTTCTTTTTCCAGAACAATAAAAGTGGTTGTGGTTGATATTGATATTTATATGGTATCAACAATTACACTCACCAGCTCCTTAGTTATAACAGTGCCAATGAAAATACTATAACATGTAATTTATGCTAATTCTTACTTGTTTCATTCTTCTATTGCAATAAGGTTGATAATAACTACATTTTGACTATGTATTTTGTGTAATTATCAGGCAATTTGACAGAATCACTTCTCTTCCTTTCTCACTTTATGGGGGACATTCATCAGGTATAGTATTGAATAAATAAGTGTTTTTCAAAATATGTTAAAGATTTTACAGTTTGAGGCCATAGTTTTTTCTGTTCATATGCAGCCATTGCATGTTGGATTTACATCAGATAGGGGAGCCAATACAATAGATGTTCATTGGTACAATAGCTAAATTGCCTTGACATATAATTTAACTTCCATCACATGAAGTTTTTCTCAAACTAATGACAGGTCTGGGATTCCAACACAATTGAAATTGCAGAAGAACGATACGACAATTCTAACGTAGACGAATTAGTCGATGCACTGCAGAATAATATCTCGGTATAACACTTGCTCCTAACCTATGCCTGCTCGTATCCTCCAATAATATCGCCAGGTGTGTCTCCAGGATTAGACACAGGTGTAGTGGTAATTTTTGGACTACTCTAGCTTCTTTTAATAACAGAAGAACATTTATGGTTGTATGTATTTTCTCAAATATTACGTTACTACTAATCACTCTAGAAATTAACAGAAAATATTTTGTTCACAATGTGTTTCATTCATACTTTCTATTCTATTTATGCAACAGTACAGTCATAAAGCAAGACAGAACAAATCTTTTTATACAAACCAGAAATCAAAAGTAAGTTTACTAAATACAACTACAGTTCCATGATACACCAACTTTTAAGCAAGAAATTTTCTGCCGGTTGGAAAGTAGTACTGTAGTTTTTGTACTCTTATCCAAAAGAAGATATATTTTTTGACTCCAATATTATTAAACAGAAAAATAAAAAATGTACCTTGAGACTGATTCAAACACAACGCAGAGCAAAAAGAGAAAAATCAATCGGCGACAATTGCGTCTTCTCTGAAGGTCCCCAGGAGTTCTAAAATACACATGCAAAAGGAAATATTTCAATTAAGACCCAAATCACATAAATTAACCTACAAAATACACAAAAAATCTAAATTTTAGAACCTATAATACCTAATGCAAAAGGAGAAAGAGGACTTACATCTCGATTTCAATAGAGAGAGTTATATCCTTCTTCAAAATACACCGATTCTACCAAATTTCTGTCGATTCTACCAAATTTCTGCCGATTCAAAATACACCGATTCTACCAAATTTCGTCAAAATACACCGATTCTACAAATTAACAGAGAAAATAAACTCAAAACCCACATGCATGAAGAAAGAAAAACAAAAAAGCAAAATCAAAGAATGAAAGAGCAAAATCAAAGCAAAATCGAAGAGGAATTTGTATGAAAGAGCAAAATCAAATAAACTTACATCCAATTAATTGATAGATCTGAAGTTTTCTTTCATATCTCTTTCATTTTGCAACAGAGGAGGCACTGAAGAAAGAGGAGGCGCTGAAGAAAAGCAGAGAGCTATTGTTTTGGAATTTTGCAACTACACCGGCTTGAAATCGGAGGAAATGAAGAAGAAATGGAAGAGATTACGTGAAGAAGAAATGGAAGAGATTAAGTGAAGGAAAATAGATTGATAGATCTGTAGTAGCTTTATTGCTATGGGTTTTGATTAAGTGAGAGTGGGCGTGGGTTTCTGAAAATGAAAAATAAGCGAAAATGAGAAAGGGGTTTGGGAAAAAAAGAGAGGGAAAGGAGTAAAAATCGAAGGAAACATCGGGGTTAGTGGGCGCTATGTTTTTAAGGATTGCGGAGGTTACTGACCGCCGTAAATATAATATATTTGCGGGGGTAAATAAATCCCCACAATTTGATATAGATTGCGGAGGTTATAGTAACCGCTGCAATAAAACCTCCGCAAATTTAGCATTTTTTGTAGTATTTTCCCTTCAAATCTTCATATTTTCCAAATCACGATGGCTAAGACTTCCAAATCAGTTCCTTAGAAAGCTGCCTCTTCATCTTCCTACCCGGCCACAGGTACCGAGGAAGCCGTTCCCGAGGTGGTTGCTCTCGAGATGGCTTCTCCCGAATTGACTGTTACCGAAGCGGCCCCAGAGCCCCCCATGAAACGCTTTATACCTGGGGGTTGTTCAATTGGGGACGACTTCAAAGTCGAGAAGGCCTCATCCAACCAAGACCGAGGTGAAGGGGCATCGAGATATATATGCTCCATTACCGAAGACACCCTTCCCATGGTCCGAGAGGACTGTAAATGGGAAGGTAAGGAAGCGGTAGTCCCCGGGCCTGAGGATGATATTACTACCCATGTGGAGGGGTATCTAAGTGTTTACACTTACCCCTTCACGCTGGGCCCGCTAGACCCAGTAGTTGTGGCCTTTTGCAAAAGATACAAGGTATGCCTTGGGCAAATCCACCAGTCTCTTTGGAGGATCGTGATCCTCCTACGTTATTTTTTGAACAACACCGAATCTCCTCAGTTCACCCTTGACCACGTACTCCGTCTGTACATTCCTCAAATTTTCCGAGGGGGACTAATCAAGCTCGTTCGCTGGGCCAGCAAGGCTCCCCTTTCGAGCATCGGCGAGGATCGAGATAGAGGCTGGAAGGGGCACTTTGTTCGAGTAAAAATTGAAGGTTTGATCTCTCCTAAGTTTTTGCCATTTCCCGAGAAGTAGAACGCATCTCGTAAGTATAGTCTTTCCTTAAGTGTCAAGTCTCCTTTGTTTCCTTTCTTACCATCAGCATTTGGTCGTGCAACTGTTGCTCGAGTTCCCAATGCGGTCCTCGGGATGAAGGAGTGGTTCGAAGGCACCTGCAAGCAGATGTCATACTTCGAACGCTCGTGGCGCAAGCTTTAGAAGGGCAGATGGGAGGCCCGCTCTCATGGTAAGGCTCTCCTCTGAATAGTTATTATTAAGCCCCAAGCTCACGTAACACTGACCTTTTCTCTTCCCTTCACAGGTTTGCCTAAGACCACCGAAGTTAGGCCGCTAGTAGGAGACGAGGGTACGTCTTTACCTATTGATCCCTCCGTTACGGGACAGCCCAGGGCTACCGCGGGGGAGAAGAAAAAGAGGAAAAGAAAGTCTTCGGGCTCCCCGGGTCCCGAGGTGAAGCCAAAAAAGAGGGCGGCTTCCCGGGCTCGAAACCCAAGAAGAACACTAACTCCCAAGTGCCGGATTCTAACTCGCTTCGCCTGCTCACAGATGAGTCCGAAGAAGATGACATCTTTGTCGGTCATGGATCGACCCTTGCAGAGGAGCAGGCGGCAACCGAGGAAAAGTGTCGTGAGGTCGGTCTCCTTTAGAAATAGAGACTGGGGCTGAGACCTCCTGAGAAGCCGCTTCTGTTCCGAAGGAGGCGACCAATGTGATAGACATCATCGAGATGCCCTTCTACACCGAGTCCATACTTGAAGAGGCCCAAGCAGGAAAGGAAAAGTAAAGTGATGGAGTTCACTGCGCGGACGACCCTATCCACTCCTTCTTCGATGGCGTGGATATGTCCACTTTAGAAGATTTTTTGGCTGGGCGACTTGGAGATCCCAAAGAAGGACGCGCCTTCGGAAGCTGGCGGGCCGAGTTCGAGCCCAAAACTTGTGAAGAAATTTCGTGCTCCGAGTGTGGACCTCGGCCGCAAAAGAACAGTCATTCTTACCGTCCCGAAGGATACTCGCATTCTATGGGCATAACCAGCTACCTACGATGCCTGGTGGCCGAGGAGGACCAGGTAAAGATGAATGAGGTGGGCGCATCGAGTCTCTTCAATGATGCGCAACAGGCGCTGAA
Source organism: Nicotiana tomentosiformis (assembly GCF_000390325.3). NCBI lineage: Eukaryota > Viridiplantae > Streptophyta > Magnoliopsida > Solanales > Solanaceae > Nicotiana > Nicotiana tomentosiformis. Next base: position 12,139,673 of record NC_090816.1, on the reverse strand, counting down.
CTGGGTAAGGCATCAACACTCCCTCATGAATTTCACTTAGGTTTTAATATCTCTTACTGTTTTTGTTGCTTTGCAGGCCATGGTGCTTCACCATGAGAGCTTCCTCCGGTACCGCTTCGAAATCAACCATCTCGAGTTCGAGCTCAAGGAGCAGGTTCGGAAGAAGGAAATGTACAGGCTTCTCAATGAACAACAAGACAGGGTAGTCAAGGATCTTCAGGCCGAGCTGGACAGGGCTTAGAAGGAAGCTTCGACCGTGAAGCGAGAATATGCTGATGTCATGACCCAAAATCCATAAAGGTCGTGATGGTGCCGGATACCGCTGTCAGACAAGCCAACAATAAATACTAAATAAATTCTCATTTTAATATTTTTGAAGTCATAGTTGTTCCCCTCAATTAAATAGCAGAAGATGAAGTTTACAAAATACGTAATAATATCTTTAAAAATTTTCAATACATTGCAACCCATAATCATCCCAAATCCCGGTGTCACAAGTGCATGAGCATTTACTAGGGAATTAAAAATAAAATACAGCATATGTCGAGAATACAAATTAGACAGGAAAATATAATATTTCTGAAGGAGACTCTGTTGGTTGCGGATCGTAATACAGAATGCAGCTTACCTATGTCCCCACAATTATTAACCACACCTCTACGCCCACAAGGCCGCTAGAAAAATATGTACCTGGACAATAAAATGTGCAGCAAGTACAGCATGAGTACGAAAATAACGTGTACCTAGTAAGTATCAAGCCTAATCTCGAAGAGGTAGAGACTAGATGTCCGACTTTGACACTCACTATGGGTCAATAATATTAAATAATCATAAAAATAGAAATATTTATATCAACGTGATTCACAGAGTTAACAATAATTTATTTAACCTGCAGAAGTAATTAAATTCCTTCAAATGCAACAATTCTCAATATATTAATTAAATTCCTTCAATTCAAATAATTTTTAATTTATCAATTAATCTCATTTATAGGAATAACAATTAATTCCTTAACAAGTAGGCATAATAATTCATTAAATTCCAAGGATTCTCCAATTTATCAATTAGCTTCGCAAGCTGAAATAAGCTATTAAGGTATCGTGTGATTATTATTATTAAGTATGATTTCTGCCTAGGACGTACAACCCGATCCAGAGTGTCGTGTACACTGCCGAGGGACGTGCGACACGATCCATAGATGCATCTATCCTGCCGAGGCGTTCGGCCCGCTCCACAAGAAAGGAGGACATTTTTCTTATGTACCTCCGGGAATGAGAGTATGTTTATTATAAGATAAATTCGAGAGTATGAACAATTTCTTTTAACAATTTATTTAATCTAAACAAAAATTAAGCATATGAAAATTTTATCTTTTACTACCCTTCATAACAATTCACAATATACTCAGCAAATAATTTAATTAATAAAGAATATAATTTACACAAGTAATGCATGCTTTGAGTCCTAAACTACCCGGACTTTAGCATTAATAGTAGCTACGCACCGACTCTCTTCAACTCGTGCGTACGTAGACCCCGCAATTAGCAATAATTATTTAATTTAATCCCTATGATATAATTTTCCCCTCACAAGATTAGACAAGAGACTTACTACGTCTCAAGGTCCACTTTTCGATTACCACGCTGTGTTGAATTCTCGATTCGACGCCGAAAAATCCGAAAATATCCAAATATTATACAAAATAATTAATATATGTTAAATGATTCAAAATTTATCTATTAAATAAATTACCTTATCCAAAATGGTAAAATTCCTAAAATTTATCCCGGGTCCACGTGCCCGGATTTCGAAAATTTTCGGAGGGAATTGTTACCCATAATCTCAAGAACTCAAATATATAATTTCCATAACAATTTTCGTAGTGAAAAATCAAAAATACCAATTTTTAGTTTTTTCTTCAAAACTCCAAATTTCTACAAATTTTCATGTCTAAATTCATATATAAACCATGTATTTAACTTGCAATATGTGTGAATTAACTTGCCTCCAAGTTTCTAGGTGAATGCTCCTCTCAAGAAGCTCCCAAGATCGTCCAAGAATGAAGAAATGAACAAAAATGCTCAAATCCCTGCTTTAAACACTATTTGCCCAGCGATCATTGCGCCCGCTGCAAAAATTTTCGCACCTGAGGCTTCGCACCCGCGATGGATTTTTCGCACCTGCGGTTTCGCACTCGCGATGGATTTTTCGCACCTGCGGCTTCGCACCCGCGATGGATTTTTCGCACCCGCGGCTTCACACCCACAATGGAGTTTTCGCACCCGCGATGGACTTTTCATACCCGCGATCACACTAGATATCAGCTGCCTCAGCTCTTCTTCAAATTCCAAATTTGATCCGTTAACCACCCGGAATCCACCCGAGGCTCTCAACCAAATATACCAACAAGTCCTACAACATCATACGAACTTATTTGAAACCCAAAATCACATAAAACGATGCTAAAATCACAAATTATGCTCCAATTCAAGTTTAATGAAACTTAAAATTTCCAACTTCTACGTTCGATGTCGAAATCTATCAAATCAACTCCGATTGACCTCAAATTTTGCACACAAGTCATAAATGACATAACGGAGCTATAAAAAATTTTGGAACTGTATTACGACTCCGGTATCAAAATGTCAACTCCCCGGTCAAACTTCCAAACTTAAATTCTTGTTTTAGCCATTTCAAGCCTAATTTCACTACGGACTTCCAAATAAAATTCCGATCATGCTCCTAAGTCCAAAATCACCATATGGAGCTGTTGGAATCATCAAAATTCTATTCTGGGGTCGTTTGTACATAATTTGACATCCAGTCACTATTTGAATTTAAATCTTTTTATTGTTTTATCAAAATTCCATATCTCGGGCTAGGGACCTCGGAATTTGATTCCGGACATACGCCCAAGTCCCAAATCACGATACGGACCTACTGAAATTGTCAAAACACTGATCCGAGTCTGTTTGCTCAAAATGTTGACCAAAGGCAAGCTTGGCTTTTTAAAGCCAACTTAAGGAACCAAGTGTTCCGATTTCAACCCAAACACTTTCAAATCCCGAACCAACCATCCCCACAAGTCATAAATCATTAAAGCACATACGGAAAGTTTTATTTAAGGGAACGAGATTCTAAAAGTCAAAACGATCGGTTGGGTCGTTACATTCTCTCCCACTTAAATATGCATTCGTCCTCGAACGTGCTAAGGAGTGTTCGAGAGTTATCCAAAATTACTATTTAACACCTCGTGCACCTACCCATTCTATCACACCCAGTTGAGCACATTAACTCGAGCCAATCTAAAAATTCTCCCTTTTATTTAGGCAAATAAGCCTTAGAGCCCAATTCTAACATCCAGAATTCTCCACCATGCCTGTTTCCAACCTATGAATGTCGTATCAATCACTACACGATGCACAAATATAGGATTACATACCTTTGTTGAATTTAGACCATGCACCGCATCATTCACATGACTATAATAACATCCTCCGATAACAATAGCCAAAATTTCACGAATCTGATGTTCACAATACACCTCATGATACATATAAGTCCTTTTCCAACTCTTGAAATGCTTCCACGATGGAAGAAATGTGTAGAAATTCATAACCAACTGCCAAGTCAACAATTATTGAGTTTCTCCTTCTCACAAGAACTATTACCTCAGTATAACCAAATAATGGTATTTGCTCTTTATTACACTCTATATAATCTGATCGCACTGATCCCGAATCCAATAATCTCGTCTCACCAAGTATAAGCTGCTCAGGCAATAAACCAAATCGGACACGATCAAAAAGCCTCATATGACGCCACAATTAGCTAATAAGCTACGGACTCGATTGTGATACATAAGGAAAATGAACTCTGGAAAGGATTACTCAACCCACATGACTAATTAGACAACTGAAAAGGTGTCATGAACCTTCCTCAGAAAACGGGACATAAAACACACAAAATAGAATATAGGTAATTGTACTCGACATCACACTGTTGCGACGTGCAACCCGATCCACACATGATAACGTTGCGGCGTGCAACCCGATCCAAATAACATACCCGTGGCGGCATGCCACCCGATCCGCACAAAAAGAATCTATAAGAAAATACTTACCGAGCTAGAATGCTCATTACTATAAAATATCTGAATATCGGACACAAGCACGCTCAGTGCATAATATCATCCTTTGAAGGACCGACATCGCCATACGCTACAAAACTCAAGCACAACTAAGGTGCGATATATGATCTGAATCCTGAGAGCCATCCTGTTCACACAACACCATCGCTACGCGGACCTCAACCAAATATACCAACAAGTCCTACAACATCATACGAACCTATTTGAAACCTCAAATCATATAAAACGACGCTAAAACCATGAATTATTCTCCAATTCAAGCATAATGAAACTTAAAATTTCCAACTTCCACATTCGATGTCGAAACCTATCAAATCAACTTCGATTGACCTCAAATTTTGCACACAAGTCATAAATGACATAACGGAGCTGTGGAAATTTTCAAAACTGTATTCCGACTCCGGTATCAAAAAGTCAACTCCCCGATCAAACTTCCAAACTTAAATTCTTGTTTTAGCCATTTCAAGCATAATTTCACTACGGACTTCCAAATAAAATTCCGATCACGCTCCTAAGTCCAAAATCACAATATGGAGCTGTTGGAATCATCAAAATTCTATTCTGGGGTCGTTTGCACATAATTTGATATCTGGTCACTATTTGAACTTAAATATTTTAATTGTTTCGTCAAAATTCCATATTTGGGGCTAGGGACCTCGGAATTTGATTTCGGGAATACGCCCCAAGTCCCAAATCACGATACGGACCTATCGCAACTGTCAAAATACTGATCCGAGTCTGTTTGCTCAAAATATTGACCAAAGTCAAACTTGGACTTTTAAAGCCAACTTAAGGAACCAAGTGTTCCGATTTCAACCCAAACACTTCCAAATCCCGAACCAACCATCCCCACAAATCATAAATCATTAAAGCACAAATGGGAAGTTTTATTTAAGGGAACGGGGTTCGAAAAGGCAAAACAACTGGTTAGGTCGTTACAGTTGACCTGGTTGAAAAGGTAAAGGTCTTTGAAGTTTAAAACGAGGATCTTGTCATGGTAGCTAAAAACACAACCTCACAGGTCAAATAGAAGATTGACCCAATCGACCTTCTATGAGCCGAGATGAACGAGGTCCAAGCCATGGCCGGTGGGTGGAAAAGCAAAATAAACCTGATGGCTTCGGAGAAGGAAACCGCTAAGGCGGAGCTGGCATCAGTTGAGAACCAACTCTGGGTGGCGAAGGACAAAGCTGACATGTGGTCTCAGCTGAATGACGATCTCCGAGAATAACTGGGCTCGGCTGTCATGAAGCGGGACGCCCTCGGTCGAGAATACGAGGTAGTGAATTCCAAGTTGGATACAACCTCCGCCGATACCGAAGAAATGATGGCCCAATACAAGGTCTATGTAGAGGCAATCGAGGTCTGCCTGAAAGCAAAGGCCGAATATATGAAGTGGCTATCCCGAAGAGAGACCCTCGAAGAAATCCATGCTCGAGGTTTTGCCTTGTCGGCTGAGATCGAGGAAGCCAAAAAGTCTGAGGCCGAGGCAAAGAAGCTTTACAAGCTTTAAGGTGCCGAAGGTTCTAAGAGTATCGAGGGCACCGAGGGATCCGAAGGCTCCGACGGCTCTGGCGACGAGTCGGGCCCCGGTGAAGACTAGGCGTCGATGCCTTAGTACTTTTTTAGTTTTTGTCTTATGTACATATATCGGAAGCAGACTCTTTACCCTAGGGTAGGGGTAAGGTCTTCGTACACTCTACCCTTCCCATACCCCACTAGTGGGATTATACTGGGTTGTTGTTGTTGTCTTATGTACATATATATATATTTTTTTCTTTTATTTATTTTTAGGCCATTTTTATTTGGCCTTTGTAAATATACCCCGGAATATATACATATATGAAATTTTCCTTTTCTGGAAATATCGTACCTTTACTTTTCCAGTAGTTTTTCATAATTTCTATTCATATAATGTTTCTAATGCCTTAGAATAGAATCAAATGTAGTTATGGGGTGTTCGTTTTTCAGAGGTCCGAACAGGGCCTGACCTCGATACAACTTTGTTTACTTGAGGCTTTGAAAACTCGGTGTGACCAAAGGTTTTTTCAATATGCTTAAGCGATTTTTGGATGATGTTTTTGTCAAGGGTAACCTCTTAGCAGGTTTTGAGTTCTTATAAAATCCTTACTTTCTAATTACGAGCTTCAGACGTCTCCGAACCATTTTTAGGGTAGCCGGAGCCTTTTATTTTTGGGCACCGTCTCATAGGTTTGGTGCCTCCAAGATTTGGTAGCCCGAGTTGTCTGAAATTTCTTCGAACGACAATCCCCGAATAGGGGTGGCCCTTGGGCTTGATAGTCCTCGAGTAGGGGTAGCCCGTGGGCTCTTAGGATCCTGAATTTAAGAGGCAAGAAAATGCATAAATAGTAGGGAGAAACTTTCTTTCATTTCTCAGAATGTAAAGGACATGATCGAAAGCGCATAAAAACTTATATCATTGCTTGAGTAGACTAAGTGAGCAAGGTTCAAATGACCGTTTGGCCCTTACAATGAATCCTAACCACCAAGCCTTAGCTTCTTGTATACAAAGTTTTTCTTCTTTCCTTGCTAAAACACCTTGATCCTTAGTCCGAGGGTAATGGCCCCCAATATTCGAGGTCGAGCTTGAGAGGCTCGGATACTGTTGACATGAAGTGAACAATCATTGACTCTAATCTGAGACCGGCCTTCCAATCTAAGTTAGCACGTTTTAATGTTACCTCATTAAAAACCTTGCCGAAAACCCCATTTTGGGATAAAACTGGTTTAATGAAAAAAGAGTGCAACGCGTGCTTTCAGACCTAATAGTCATATCTACCCTTGGCCGTTTCCTGCAAGTGTTAGTCCGATTCATAACATGATTAAAGAGTTGTAGAGATAGTAACTTAGCAGTAGTACCACTTTAAGTGTGTCAAGTTCCAGCTATGCGGTAGTTGCACACCATTTCCCGCTTTGAGTTTGTGTGAGCCTTTGCCGGTAATTCCGATGATTCGATATGGTCCTTCCTAATTTGGTCCCAACTTTCCCTCGTTAGGTTCCGGGTGTGTAATGCTACTTTTCTCAACACCAAGTCCCTAATCTTGAAATGTCGGAGGTTGGATCTTCGGTTGTAGTATATTTTTATCCGCTGTTTCTGGGCCACCAACCAGACTAAAGCTGCCTAGTGCCTTTCATCCAATAGTTCCAGACTTTTGATCATGGCCTTGCCATTTGAATCTTAGGTCGCATATTGGAATATGAGGCTCGGCTCTCCCACCTTGACTGGTATAAAGTCTTCGGCCCCGTAGACCAACAAAAATAGAGTGGCCCCGGTACTAGACTTCGAGGTAGTACGATATGACCACAGGACTTCGGGCAAGATTTCCTTCCATTTTCCTTTGGCATCGGTCAACCTCTTTTTTAGGTTTTGAAGTATGGTCTTGTTCGTTGATTCCGCTTGTCCGTTCCTACTAGGGTGGTAAGGTGTTGATAGTATCTTCTTAATCTTGTGATCTTCAAAAAATTTATTTACCTTGCTGCCGATGAATTGTTTCCCATTATCACATACGACTTCGGCCGGTATCCCAAATCGACATATTATGTGGTCCCAGATGAAGTCAATGACTTCTTTCTCCCAGACCTTTTCGAATGCTTGAGCCTCGACCTATTTCAAAAAAATAATAAGTCATGAATAGTATGAATTGAGCTTTACTGGGTGCCTATGGTAGGGGACCGACAATGTCCATTCCCCATTTCATAAACGACCACGGGGACAAGACCGGATGGAGTAGCTCTCCCGGCTGATGGATTATTGGTGTGTGTCTCTGGCAGTTGTCGCATTTTTGTACGAAGTCCTTCGCATCCTTCTACATTTCGGTCCAATAATAACTAGCCCGATTAATTTACGAACCAAAGATTCTGCCCTTGAATGGTTTCCGCAAGTGCCTTCGTGAACTTCTCTTAAGGCGTACTCGGTATCTCCCGACCCTAAGCATGCTAACGGGTTGTCGAACGTTCTCTTGAATAATGTCCCTTCGACCAAGCTAAATCTGACAGCCTTGGTACGCAGGGCTCTCGATTCTTTGGGATTCGAGGGCAATTTCCCAATTTTTAAGTAGTCTATGTACTTGTTCGTCCAATCCCAGGTTAAACTCGTTGAGTTTACTTCAGCGTGGACTTCTTCTATCACCGAATTTATGAGTTGTACGACTGTTCCCGAACTGAATTCATCTTCATCAACCAATGACCCCAAGTTAGCCAGAGCATCAACCTCGTTGTTCTGATCTCGGGGCACGTGTTGTAGGGTCCATTCCTTAAATTGATGCAGTGTTACCTGTAACTTGTCTAAATACCTTCGCATTCGTTCCTCTTTCACTTCGAATGTCCCATTGACTTGATTTATAACGAGGAGGGAATCGCACTTAGTTTTGGCCACCTCGGCCCCAAGACTTTTTGCCAATTTGATACCTACAATCATGGACTCATACTCGGTCTCATTGTTAGTCAATTTTAAAGTTATAATAAACCGCCTAACTACATTCCCCGTAGGTGGTTTTAGCACTATGCCGAGCCTATACCCCTTTGCGTTAGAGGCACTGTCCATAAAAAGGGCATGTTGTGGGTAAAAGGTTATGACACATATGGGGTGACATTGAAAGTACGTTTTTAACTTTCTGGAGGCACTTAGCAAAGCGAACGCCAATTTTTCCAGGTGAGGATACCTTATTTCGGCCTCGCCTAGAGTTCTACTGACATAGTAAATAGGGAATTACGTACCTTCCTCTTCCCGGACTAAGACTCCACTTACCGCCACCTCGGAAACCGCCAAGTAAAGGTACAATTGTTCATCCGCCTTCAAAGTGTGGAGCAGGGGGGACTCGAGAGGTACCATTTGAGTTCTTCCAAAGCTTGTTGACATTTCAGGGTCCAGGAAAAGTTCTTCTTCTTCTTCTTCAACGGTGAGAAGAACTGATGCCTTTTGTCTGAGGACCTCGATATGAATCGGCCCAAGGCGGCTATACGCCTCGTCAGCCTCTAAATGGTGTTGACGTTGTCCACCACAGTGATGTCTTCTATGGCTTTGATTTTGTCAGGATTGATCTTGATCCCCCGATTGGATACCATGAACCCGAGGAATTTTTCGGATTCGACCTCGAATGCGCACTTTTCCAGGTTCAGCTTCATATTGTATCTCTTCAATATGTTTATGGTTTCCTGTAAATGTTTCAAATGCTCTTCTTCTCACAGGGACTTAACTAACATGTCGTCAATATAAATTTCCATTGATTTTCCTATATGTTCGTCGAACATCCGATTTACTAGGCGTTGATAGGTGGCACCGGTGTTCTTTAATCTAAATGGCATTATGTTATAACAATAGGTGCCGAATTTAGTGATAAAGGATGTCTTCTCTTGATCGCTCGGGTCCATCCGAATTTGGTTGTACCCGTAATAGGCGTCACGAAAACTGAGTATCTCGTGCCCGGACGTCGCATTGATCATCAAATCGATGTTAGGCAAAGTAAAAGAATCCTTAGGGCATGCCTTGTTCATATCTTTATATTCCATACACATTCTTAGCTTATTTCCTTTCTTAGGTACTACCACTACATTGGCTAACCAGTCTGGGTACTTAACTTCCCAAATAAATCCTATTTTAAGGCGTTTAGATACCTCGTCCTTGATGAATGCGTGCTTGACCTCAGACTGCGATCTCTTTTTCTGCTTAACCGGATGGAACTTCGGGTCCAAACTCAGCTTATGAGTGGTTACCTACGGCGGGATCCTTGTCATGTCAAGATAGGACCAAGCGAAACAATCTATGTTAGCTATAAGAAATTCAATGAGTTTTTTTCCTGAGCTCGGGAGTTAACGTCATGCCATGTATACCTTCTTATCGGGCAAGTGTTCGATCAATATGACTTTCTCTAGCTCCTCGACCGTCGATTTGGTGCCATCGGAATCATCGGGAGCAATGAGTGTCCTAGGAACTCCGTAATCCTCCTCCTCGCCTATTTCTCACTCTTATGGTTCGGTCGGGGCCGGTATCGGTGGTTGCTATTTAATTTCTTCCTTCCTGGTCAGCTCCGTGTTCTTTGACGTCGAGACCACGGGCATTGGGATCACCTCACTGACTGCGAACATTTCCTATGCGGCTGGTTTCTCTCTGTAGACCGGCTTGATTCCTTTCGGCGTAAGGAACTTCAGTTCCTGGTGTAATGTTGAGGGTACTGCCCTCATGTTGTGAACCCATGGCCTTCCGAATAAGGTCTCATGTCCCCTTTGATCTCATAGAATTTTGTATCTTGAATCATCCCGGTGGTATACATTGGCAGGGTTATTTCTCCTTTAGTAGTTTCGCACGCCATGTTAAACCCGTTCAACACCTGGACCGCCGGCACTATTTGATCTTGTAACCCCAAATGCTCTACGACCCCCGATCTGATGATGTTGGCCGAGCTGTCTGGATCAATCAACATACATTTAACTCAAAATTTATTGATAAGTACGGATATCACTAGTGCATCATTATGAGGTTATACGATACCATCGGCATCCTCGCCGCTGAACGAAATGGTTCCCTCTGGGATGTAATCTCGAGTGCACTTTTCCCTCGTAATGGATACTTTAGTGTGCTTTATAATTGGTCCCTGGGGGACATCGACCCCTCCAATGATCATGTTGATGGCGTGTTGAGGTTCTTCTTGTTCGGTCTGTTTGTTGGAGTCCCTGTTCCTTAAGTGGTTTTTGGCTCGATCACTGAGAAACTCTCGGAGGTGCCCGTTATTAAACAACCGGGAAACTTCTTCTCTCAATTGTCGCCAGTCCTCGGTCCTGTGGCCATGAGTTCCATGCTACTTACACATCATGTTAGGATCTCTTTAGGTAGGATCGGACTGCAATGGTCGAGGCCACTTGGTTTCCTTGATGCGCCCAATGGCCGATACGATGATGGCTGCTTCAATGTTGAAGTTATAATATGATAATCTTGGTGCTTCTCTTCCCTCAAGCGGCATGTCAAAACCATTATTGCTCATCAGACCTCAGCTATTGGTCCCATGGTCCTTCTTTTCTCGTTCCTTGTGGGGTTATGCCCAGCACCGTTTCCCCTCCGATCTGCATTGTAATGTTGATACCAATCTCGAACCGGCCTAGATTCCTGATCGACGAATCTCTTAGGTATGTCGTTAGTTTTGATGGGATAAACGGACCCAGAAAGGGCTCCGAGTTAGTCGTCCCCGACTCTAATTTTTGAATGGTACCTGTTGTGGACGTCGGCCCAAGTTATCATCGAGTACTCTACCAAATTTTGTTTCAGCTGCTGCGAAGACAAGGATCTTCGGGGGTTAAGTCCTTGAGTGAATTCCTGAACGGCCCAATTATCCACAACCGGAGGCAAGTCCATCCGTTCCATTTGAAACCTTGACACGAACTCCCTGATCATCTCGTTGTCTCTTTGCTTAACCTTGAAAATGTCTGATTTTCTGGTCTCGACCATGATGGCTATGGCATGAGACTTTAAAAAAGCATCCGCGAGCATAGCAAATGAATCAATGAAATTTGGGGGCAAGTTGTGGTACCATATCATTGCTCCTTTTGACATAGTTTCCCCGAACTTCTTTAATAATACTGACTCGATTTTGTCGTCTTCCAAGTCGTTACCTTTGATGGCGCATGTGTAGGAGGTCACATGCTCATTCGGATACGTGGTTTTATTGTATTTTGGAATATCGGGCATATGAAACCTCTTCGGGATTAGCTTTGGTGCCGCACTCGGAGAAAAAGGCTTTTGGACAAATTTCTTAGAGTCTGGGCCTTTCCATATCGGACGCTCCTGGGATTTGATTGACCCGAGAATTATATGTCTCCACCTTTTTCATCACTTCAAGCATTTTCATCACTTCGTAGCTGACACCGGAGTCAGCTTTACCCGGCCTTTCGGTGATTTGCTCATTTCTTCGGGTGTTTCCCAGGATGGTTCGGGCTTAACTCTACTGGGGGCGCGACTTTGATTTTGTAGTTGCGCTATCGCCGCATGTTGAGCCTGCAACATTACTAAAATCAATCATATACTGACCCCGTCGCCTTCGCCTTTGGGCGCTCCTCGAGTCATTGGTCGGGCTCCTCCGCAAACATTGTTCTCGGGGTCGGTAGGCATGTTGGTGTCGATGACCACATACGAGTTAGCATCGACTGGGTGTGCAACTGGGACTCTATTGGGATCAGCAGGGGCATTTCATTGCTAGGTATCAGATTGTTGTTTTCGCCATGATGGTCAAACTCAACCTCAACGTTAAAGTGAGCAGACTCAGAATTTGATATTTTTTAAACTGACCTAAAATTAAGACCTTAAAGAACAAGTGTAAAATAGAATGTGTTATGTAGATTTGTATCAAACCACCACTATTATCCTTAGCCCCACGGTGGGCGCCAAACTGTTTACCCTTAAAACGGATAACGATTAAATTTGTGCGCGGTTTTAAGGATATGTGGATTGATTCAACACAAGTAATCAAAATGTTAGACAAACGTATTAAAGATAAAATAAATAATCAAACTAGTTGTGACATTGAGTCCAAGCTCGAATTTAAGCTGAACAATAGTGTTGCCCTTGACCGGACCCTCAATTCGAAGCCAAATGTGTATGAAGAACTATGATTAAAATAAGAACTTTTCAATAGCTAAAAGTATAGAAATAAATTTGTATTGCCTTGATATACGTGTTACAATGTGTCTACTGAATAAAAAGCTTTTCATTTTATAGCAGGGGAGTTTTATCCCTAGTACAATTCTACAAAAGGTAAAAATTCTCCTTGTACGTCAATCACTAATACACTACCGACATCGGGCGAGATCCGCGCCTTAATATCCGATTGGGTGCGGATATCACGGTCCTCTGTTAGTCGTGTGTAGCCGTTTGTCGGGATTTACGAGGTTTTGGAGCTCGTTTCGGGTTCAGGGGGTGTTGTCTTGTTAGGCCCGGTGGCGAGCACCCCGTTCCGGCCTCAATTCAAGGAGTTCTCTGATTCTGTCTCTATCTCATACATTCATACTTCGTTTGACTCACCGGAAACTCGGGATGTGTGCTAACCCCCAGTTCACCCATATACACCTTCCACCCCCTACATACTTTTAATGTTAAACTTATGCCATTGAAAATGTTGCTTAAGCTTTTGACATTTATTTGTTGAAAATAATAATATTATGATTGCTAATATGCATATTACATAGTTAACTCTCTACAGTATTTGATCTTATTGTGGTCTTTTAGATAATATAATAATACAAAAGAAGGCGGGAGACAATATTTGTCATACTAATAGTAAAGTGGACCTTAATACTGTCTTCTTTATAATTTGACACTCAAACGCTCTTTCAAAAGATTGATCAAATACAATATATTTAAGTATTAAAAATAGAATTTTTCAAATGAATTATGCAAACACAAATTACTTATATCCAGATGCAGTTCTCTAAAAGAATGTTTTGATAAAAATATTTAATAAAAATTAGATTAATCTGTATATAATATTATATTTTCTTACAAAAAAAATTCGAATATTCGCTTAAGAAAAAAGTTAAGTCAAAGTTTAATATTTAGATAAGATATTAAAGTGAAACTTGGATTGATACATGTATACTCATTTCTATTAAAAATCATTTAGGCCTTTGAGTTGTATGCCTAGTCTTTTTAATATTTTCTTCGCAAAAGAAAATAGGGAAATAAAAAAATGGAGGGAAATTCAATTATTTTTCGAAAGAGGGAAATGCTAGTCCCGACAATATTGCTGTATTTGTAAATAATAATTCTGGAAAATATAAGTTATCGTAATGAAATAGTAATTAATTCGAGCCCACTGAATTCACAGTGTTTCCTTAAGGAATTTAATCCCCTCCTAGTACCCAAGGTTATGGATTATTTCCTCCCAGGATAGAACGAATCACACACTGGTGTAGCGGTACTTCAAACCCCAGTGTTTCAGCGAACACAAAGTTCGGTAGCAAATCACACTTACAGTTGCTTTGTTTGAAGTTAAAACAATGCAGAACAAAGGAGCAGAAACTCAGAAAATCGTATGGAAATGCTGAGAGGAGGGAGTGCAATGTATAGCCAACGTTTTTCAGGCTTTTGTGTTGGTGTTGTGTCTTTCTTCAACAGCTGCTGCACATATTTATAGCAGCCAGCTTTGAAGATGAACGACCATCCATCCTCCATGGTGGAGCATGCACTAGCTTGTTTGTGGAGCAAGCACTTGGCCATGGTGGGAAGAGCATTAGGCGGCTGCTATTGCAGCTTGTGGTCAATACACGGATTGGAACATATCCGTTACAAATGCAGATAATCTTACGTTAATATTTACTATTAACAAATAAATTTGGTCCAAAAAATTAATCAATCAATCGATCATTTGACCAAATCCAAATCCAAATCTAAATCCGAAGCCGAGCCGAGCGAGCGACGACGACGACGGCGCGAGGCTTGCTTTCTTCTTAACTCTTTAAGAGCTACAAGAAGAGCAATTATATATATGCCCACCAATAATCTTTTTCTCTTCCAATATGGGATAATGTCTCATTGTCAAGAGGGGAAAACTTAAAATTTTACTTAAAATTTTTATTTTCCCTCCATTTCCCATTCACCCTCATTTTAAGACTATTTCATCTTAAATAAAAACCTCAACAATCCCCCACATGAATGGGGAATGGCTATATCACGGAAGTATGCATGGAAAAACTGTGTGATTTGCAAGCAAGGATTAATCGCATCTGGATAAGTAGGTTTCCCTTTGAACTTTCCGTAGTAAACTTATGTCGGATATACTCGGTCAATCGGTAGATTTGATATCTTTGAACTGTCGATCTTTGGTGTATACCTAGACAACCATAAGTCACACAATCAACCCTTAACCATCTTTGGTTCTCATTGTTGTGTTTGTTTTAGCCATGAACACCGCTTGGTTTCATAAGTGCATAGATAACTGGCCTTATAAAGTTCTCCTTGAAGCGGCTAACACTTCACACTTACATAGGTGATTCCTAAACGTGTCATCCTGTAGATACACTATTTGATATACCCCGTATCAAATTTAGAAATCATTAAAAAGCCTTAATGCTTTATCCTTGGTACTGAACATTGTCTCATCACGAGAATGGACTAAAATTTTATTTGACAATGTTGAACCGTCATTAATGACTTTGTTTGATCTCCTTGAACCTAGATCTTGGGATCTCCAGTCTTCTAGGTAGAGTTACCGCCACAATGACTTGTTCTCGGCCATAGCCCCATTCCCCTTGATGATTTCTCAACTACCTCTCTAGTTAGGCCTTTTGTAAGTGGATCCGACATATTATCACTTGACTTTACATAGTCAATCATGATAATTCCTCTAGAGAGTAATTGCCTAACGGTTTTATGTCTTCGTCGTATATGACGAGATTTACCGTTATACATAACGCTCCCAGCCCTTCCAATTGCCGCTTGACTATCACAATGTATGCATATTGGTGCCAACGGTTTGGGCCAAAATGGAATGTCTTCCAAGAAATTCCGGAGCCATTCAGCTTCTTCACCGGCTTTATCTAAGGCTATGAATTCAGCCTCCATTGTAGAGCGGGCAATACATGTTTGTTTGGACGACTTCCAAGATACCGCTCCTCCACCAATAGTGAATACATATCCACTCGTGGACTTAGAATCAGTTGAACCGGTGATCCAATTTGCATCACAGTATCCCTCAATCACCGCAGGGAAATTACTGTAGTGCAATTCAAAGTTCTGGGTATGTTCTAAATATCCCAAAACTCGTTTCATTGCCATCCAATGAGATTGGCCTGGATTGCTCGTATATCGACTCAGTTTACTTATAGCACAAGCTATGTCTGGTCGTGTACAATTCATGATATACATTAAGCATCCCAATACACGAGCATAATCCCTTTGTCGTGATTGACGTGTGGAAGCATTCTGATTTTTTGTGCAAGAATTATATTCTTAGCGGACTGGAAGATAATCTGTATAATGTATACAGTGGCGTGGAGACATCAAAAGAATTGTGGAATGCGCTTGAAAAGAAATATAAAACTGAAGATGCCGGGATGAAGAAATTCATTGCCGCAAAATTTTTGGACTACAAAATGATAGATAGCAAGTCTGTTATTACCCAAGTCCAGGAATTGCAAGTGATTATTCATGATCTACTTGGTGAAGGTCTTGTCATCAATGAAGCATTCCAAGTAGCAGCAATGATTGAGAAGTTGCCTCCATTGTGGAAGGACTTCAAAAATTATTTGAAACACAAACGAAAGGAAATGTCCCTTGAAGATCTCATTGTTCGGTTGAGAATCGAAGAGGACAATAAAGCTGCTGAAAGGAGAGGCCGTGGAAATTCAACAATAATGGGAGCAAATATTGTTGAAGCTAACAAAAAGAGGAAGAAGGCTTCTGGTCCGAAATACAACCCAAGCAAGAAGCGGTTCAGTGGAAACTGCTACAACTGTGGGAAAACCGGACACAAATCTACGGAGTGTCGTGCTCCGAAGAAAGACAAGAAAAGGGGTCAAGCAAACATGGTAGTAAACCATGATGATGTTGATAACTTGTGTGCCATGCTCTCTGAATGTAACTTGGTGGGAAATCCTAAACTGTGGTGGTTTGATTCAGGAGCCACTCGCCATGTTTGTGCAGTTAGAGAGGCTTTTGCTACCTATGCTCTTGCTGAACCCGGAGAGACAGTTTATATGGGAAATGCTTCAACAGCAAAAGTTGAAGGATATGGGAAGGTATTTCTAAAAATGACTTCTGGCAAGGTCATGACTTTGAACAATGTCCTTCATGTTCCCGAAATGAGAAAGAATTTAGTCTCTACTGGACTTCTTGTTAAGCACGGTTTTAAGTGCGTTTTTGTGTCCGACAAGGTTGTCATAAGTAAAAATGAAATATTTGTAGGAAAAGGTTACCTCACCGAGGGCCTTTTCAATCTGAATATAATGGTTGTGAAAAATAATAATAATATTTCAGCTTCTTCTTACTTACTTGAGTCAAATGATTTATGGCATGTGCATTTGGGTCATGTCAATTATAAAACCTTGCGAAAAATGATTAACTTGGAAGTACTGCCTAAGTTTGAATGCGAAAAATCAAAATGTCAAACATGTGTGGAATCTAGGTATGTTAAACATCCTTATAAGTCAGTTGAAAGGAATTCAAATCCTTTAGACTTAATTCACACAGATATTTGTGACATGAAGTCAATACCATCTCGTGGTGGAAAAAAGTATTTCATAACTTTTATTGACGATGGTACTCAATATTGCTATATTTACTTACTGAATAGTAAAGATGAAGCAATAGACGCATTCAGGCAATATAAAAATGAAGTTGAAATGCAACTTAACAAGAAAGTAAAAATGATAAGAAGTGATAGGGGTGGTGAATATGAATCTCCTTTTGAAGAAATATGTTTAGAATATGAAATTATTCATCAAACAACAGCCCCTTACACGCCCCAATCTAATGGGATTGCGGAAAGAAAGAATCGCACATTAAAGGAGATGATGAACGCGTTGTTGATAAGTTCTGGTTTGCCACAGAACTTGTGGGGAAGCCATTCTTACGGCTAATCGAATATTAAATCGAGTGACCCATAGCAAAACACAATCCATTCCATATGAAAAATGGAAAGGAAGAAAGTCCAACTTGAATTATTTTAAAGTGTGGGGGTGTTTGGCAAAAGTGCAAGTTCCTAAACCCAAAAGGGTAAAGATAGGACCAAAAACCGTTGATTGTGTTTTCATAGGATATGCGACAAATAGTAAAGCATATCGATTTCTGATTCATAAATCAAAAAATTCCGACATTCATAATAATACAGTTATAGAATCAGATAATGCAGAGTTCTTTGAAAATATATATCCGTATAAAAAGGAATGTGAGTCGTTTGATGAAGGATCTAAACGACCTCGGGAAGAAACAAAAGAAAATACATATAATCAGGAGGATCCAAGACGTAGTAAACGTCAAAGAACTTCTACTTCATTTGGACCAGATTTTGTAACTTTCTTATTGAAGAATGAGCCTCAAACATTTAAAGAAGCTATAACTTCTTCGGAATTATTGTTTTGGAAAGAGGCAGTCAATAGTGAAATAGAATCCATATTGAACAACCATACATGGGAATTGGTTGATCTTCCTCCTGGAAATAAACCTTTGGGTTCTAAATGGATTTTTAAGAGAAAAATCAAAAATGATGGCACTATTGATAAATTCAAGGCAAGACTCGTAGTCAAAGGGTATAGACAACGGGAAGGTCTAGACTACTTTGATACATACTCTCCAGTTACAAGAATTACGTCCATACGGATATTAGTAGCATTAGCTGTAGTGTATGGTCTTGAAATTTATCAAATGGATGTTAAGACGGCCTTCTTAAATGGAGAGTTGGAGGAAAATATTTACATGGAACAATCTGAAGGGTTTGTGGTTCCAGGTAAAGAAAAAAAGGTATGTAGACTTGTTAAGTCTCTTTACAGACTAAAACAAGCACCCAAACAATGGCATGCGAAATTTGACCAAACAATGTTGTCAAATAGTTTTAAGATAAATGAATGTGATAAATGTGTGTACATTAAAAATGTTCCAAATCACATAGTCATTGTTTGCCTATATGTGGATGATATGCTGATAATGGGTAATGACATTGCCAACATAAATGCTACTAAGCGTATGCTCAATAGCAAGTTTGATATGAAAGACTTGGGAGTTACTTATTTAATTCTGGGAATTAAGATCCATAAGACTCCTCAAGGTCTGCCATTGTCACAATCTCATTATATTAAGACAGTACTTGAAAAATACAAGCACTTGAGCTTTAAAGTTGCTAAGACTCCAATTGACGTGAATCTTGCATTAGTAAAGAATAAAGGCCAAAGCATATCACAATTGGATTATGCTCATGTGTTGGGATGCTTAATGTATATCATGAATTGTACACGACCAGATATAGCTTGTGCTATAAGTAAACTGAGTCGATATACGAGCGACGACGACGACGGCGTGAGGCTTGCTTTCTTCTTAACTCTTTAAGAGCTACAAGAAGAGAAATTATATATAT